>NC_085141.1:296815384-297144505 GCF_024139115.2 Armigeres subalbatus
TTCTCACTGAAGTTAACTCTAAACTGCTTGCTTTTACCGTACGAAGATAAAATGTTTCGGGGGTACTCGTAACCAAGACTACCCGGTCCCCACTTTAGTCGTATTAGATAAGCAATGTCTGGAAACAGCACAATTGGGTTCTCCAGTTTCAGATCTAAGCTGCTGTTAAATGGCACATCACACACTAGATGCTGCTCCTGGTAGATTGAGTCAACCTTCCCGTTGAACTTTGAGCAGATCTCAACCGCAATGTTCTCCGTGTAAGTATCACGGTGTTTATCCATAGGAAGCAACTGAGGAGTCAGTCTACTGTTGACGGATAAAGATTTCAAAACAATGAACCTGTTACACGTAATACTTGCTTCGAAGCTCATTGAATCGCCAATTATCAAAGGCCTTACGGCTTTATAGTGGATCCTTTGAATAGGAGTCCAATGATACGTGTTTTCATTCGTTATCGGCTGAATACTCGTATAACTGCAATCTATGATTGTGTCTTTTAGCTTTTCCGGAAGCTCGATATCTTGCAAAACGGTTTTCAAACTATCACTATTGACTTCGAGACGTTGCTGCTCACATTCGGTTATGCACCAGGCGCGAATCATACAGATGATGTTATCCTTAACCTCATAGTTGTCCTCGAGAATTAGATCCACACAGCTCTTCGATAGATGATGATTACTTTCCAATATGATGTTACTGAGACTCATACCGGAAGTCAGGAAGTGTTTCAGGACACACAAACACGAAAAGATAATATCTTCCAGGTTCATTCTATAAGCTATGTCGAGAATTTTCAAAACGTTGTTGGGTTTTATGCTTCGACCAAAATAGCTGACGCACTGCTTGTGCAGACTGTCGATCATGTATTTTTGTGCGCAATAGTAAAGCTCCAGAATTTCTTCAATATGAAGAATACGGTCAAAATCCACCGTCCCTGCGTAGATGAAGTCCAGCATTCGCTCAAACACGACCGGCCGAATATCGGATATTTTAACCGTCTGCTTTTCCGCTAGGGAACCGTAAAACATGGCTTCGAACACTGGACTGGCAGCGGACAGGATCAACTTATGACCGTTGTATAGTTTGTCGTCTACACGAAAGGAACAATCTACCAGATGGTTACGGTGACGCATATCGTTGAATCGTTGACTAAAATCCGGCGCTTCTTCGTCCATCTTGTCCGCACTGGTGTCGGTCTAAAAGGAGAATAATGGTAAAAAAAATGTTTAGTTCTAAATTGATAAGTCTGGGATTATTAAAATATTTCAGAGTTTAGCGATCGATAAAAAAATAATGATAAATTAAAAGCTCGGGAATAAAAATGCCCGCTGTTACTAACTAAAATCAGTGAATAATAGACAATTCGTCTGACGTCAGTTGATATTTTGAAGATAATTTTTCTTGACCGTCTTTCCAATGATTTTCTTGACTATTATATACTTGTTAAGGTTATTTCTATACAAGCTCGGCAGTATTATCAACGAGATCTCCCTCCCTTTCCACTTGTAGGATATATGAATGCCCACCATCCCACCCACCATTGTAGGTCTGATCCCTGTGCTGTCGCCTTACTCAAGACTTTCGAGGAGGCTGATCTCCAATGGCTACTCGTGACCACTGTTAGCCGGGCTCTTCTGCCCGTGTCAAAATGGGAGGTTGCCCCAACCTCTACGTCAGCCGATGAATAATTTGGCTTTAATCAACATGCCTTCCACCCAGGGTATGGGACCAGCTCGTACTTTGCTGGGCTAGCGAGGGCTTTTAACCGCACCTGGACTCCGTTAGTGCTTGAGCAGCTGGCGGACTGAGGCTTCCTTGGGAACATACTAAAGTTTCTACAGAAACTCCGGTCTTTCCAGGTTTTCATCGGTAACTCCGGCTCTATCAGGACTTACTAAGAGGAGGTTGAGGTCCCGCAGTGGTCTGTTCTAGCAATGACTCTGTTTTTGGTTGCCATAAATGGGGTCTTCAACGGCCTTTCCAAGGAATATATAATAGGTTTTGACGTTGGACTACGTCTGTGTTTTCTTTGGTTTAGGGTCATTTGGCCGAATGTCGTTTGGCCGAATGCCATTTGGCCAAAAGGGTCATTTGGCCGAATGCTATTTGGCCAAATGCCGTTTGGCCGAATAGTTGAAATGCGTTTCCTTACGAAGTGAGAAGTAGAAGAAGAAAAAGGAAGAAAGAAGAAGGAAGAAGGAAGCAAAGAAGAAAGAAGAAAGGAGAAGGAAGAAGGAAGAAAAGGAGATGGAAGAAAAGAAGAAGGAAGAAAGAAGAAAGAAGAAAGAAGAAGGAAGAAGGAAAAAGGAAGAATGAAAAAGGAAGAAGGAAGAAAAAGAAGTAAGAAGGGATATGGAAGAAGGAAGAAAGAAGAAAGAAGAAGGCAGAAGGAAGAAGTAAGAAGGGAGAAGGAAGGAGGAAAAAGGAACAAGGAAAAAGGAAGAAGAAAGAAGGGAGCAGGAAGAAGGAAGAAGGAAAAAGGAAGAGAGAAGAGGGAAGAGAGAAAGAGTAAGAAAGAAGGAGAAAGAAGAAAGAATGAAGAAATGAGAAGGAAGAAGGAAGAAGGAAAAGGAAGAAAGAAGAAGAAAAATGGAAGATGGGAGAAGAAAGAAGGAAGAAGGAAGGACGAAGAAGGAAGAAGGAAGAACGAAGAAGGAAGAAGGAAGAAGGAAGAAGGAAGGACGAAGAAGGAAGCAGAGAGAAGGAGGAAGAAAGAAGAAGGAAGATAAAGGGTGGAAAAAAAGAAGAAAAAAAAAGGAAGAAGGAAGAAAGAATAAGGAAGAAGGAAGAAAGAAGAAACTAAGGTTAAATTTTTTTAACTATTCGGCCAAACGGCAAACGGCACGAAAAAAAAATTCTTCTTTGTATCTGGGGGGAGGGGTGACGGGTTATGTCTCGGCATTCTTCCGTAGCGATTCAACCATTGCTTCTTCCGATTTATATTGGATACAAACACTCCTATTCTTCAGTTCTTGGGGTTCTTTCCCCTCCCATAATTTGTTAAAAGAAAAAATCCGCTCAAATCCTTATACGTTTGAAAAATTTCGGCTGTGCCACATTTGAATCAAATAGCATTTGACCTCTTGTTTAGGGTTTATACAATTGGGTTATATGGATGGATCACTTAGAGCATGCACCATCTTTGGAAAGATCTAACAGCCAATAGGGCGTAAACTCAAGAAAATTCTCGGAATTTATAATTAATATAGTTAAATTGAAATCCAATTTGGATCAATGGATTACAGAGCACATTATCCATTTTGAAAAAGAGATAATGGCAATTTGAATACGCGTGCAGAGCTTAAACAGCTCTCAAGGAGCTCAAGGCCTATACTCCATTGAGTTCTTGTATGACCTGGGCTGCAATAAATGTTGAAGGATTTTTTTTTCATATCGGTAAGGACGAGTATTTTATAATTATTCGTGAAAATTAAAAAAACAACCCTTTGTGCTTATTAGTTTACTTTTTTTTATATATCTTTATTAGGGAGACTTTCAGCCCAAGGCTGGCTAGTCTCGTATTATTTTACTTGTTCGAAAGAAGCTTAGAAAACGAAAAGATTCTGGATCATTGTATTTTAACGACGCGTGACAGAAACTTAGATACTCAGAAACATAATGATTAGTTGTTACATCGAACTCAATACGGAGGCCCCCTCCTCCTCAACAAAACCCTTTTTCTGAATACGTCACTGATACCAGGATTGTGAATATTCGGTAGTACTGGATGAAGGTATTTTTTTTAATTTTATTTTTTTTCTTCCTTGAAATAGATCACACCTGTCCGAAGAGGGAAAGGAGTAATCAACAAAACTCACATCACCCAGTGTGCCATAAATATGAAATTCATCACAGTAAAATGTACATTCACCCAGCAAATGACAAAAATTCACCAACCGTTTAAATGAGCCACTCACATTCATGCGGTAACGCTCGAAATTACTGTCAGGGTGAGTTGTGTGTGGATGAATTGTAAATGTAAAGTTGGTGCCAGGGCAATGATTTTTTTTCTCGACGCTACAGTCAATAGAGGTAATAAACTATAGAGGACAATTGTGGCTGCGGTTTCTTTTGTTATCGTCCCCAAACATGTTGTGTATCTACCTGTTGAAACGTACTGATTTTTCCTTCGTTGACATCTAGTGCCCTATCCTCGCCAGCAAAAGATGTTTCGCCAGTGACGACAGCGACAATCTTCCTCTATAGTTTATTACCTCTATTCTACAGTCCCACTCACGCCTAAGGTAACTAGATATAAAGTCTGGCGAAGACACTAACAGGTCACCAATCGAACTGTCATTTGTGGGATCCAATCGAACATGACGCTTCAAACGGGCTTGAATCAATGGACAGTATTGAGATAGTGCTGACAAATATATTGGAAAATTATTCCAAAAATATAAAATGCTAGAGTCCAAAGAAAAGAGTAGAGGATTATTTCCTTGGATTTACTAGTTGAGCAACATTTTATTTGAGTTTTCGCGAATATAATGTAAAAAAAAGTGTGTTTGCATATTTTGTTATGCCTTAATTATTGTGTATATTAATTTTTGGTTTTACTGCTTTGAAATTTTACCTCTTATGCAAGGCTAGTTCATAAAAGATTCAGGTATCAATAACAGAATTAGGTATTATTGAGTTGATTTCTCCTGCTCGGGCACCGTACCATGAATTGAATCCAGTTACTTTATGTATGGCCTATTTTTGCTAGTATTTTCACTAGGAATTACACACTCTACCGGATGACTATTGAAAAAATACATGAAAAAATTTCAAGAAAACTTCCTCGATCATTGAAGGAAATCGTTAGGAAATTCCTGAAGAAGTATTTGAACCTTGGATGAGTCTTCTCATGGTATTCCTGAAGCAAAACTTAACAGCATACAAAATAAATTATGCTCATTGCCATTAGTGTAAGAGAAATGCAAATTTTCTAAAAGGTATTTGTTTGAAGGATAATTTTGAACCGCGCCGATCCGAGCCGCCGCCACCTTTAGAAAATTGCATTCACGCCGCCGCCGATTCAAAGCAGATCTGTACAAACCAGAGTGATCAAGGCAACGGTGAATGGTGTTCTGATTTTGTGCTAAAACTCCAGTTTGTTCGAATCGCGCCGGGGACAAAGACAAGGTGATAGATTTTCGTGCCTGTTGTTCAATATTGCGCTAGAAGGTGTCATGCGGAGAGCCGGGTGTTTCAGCCGGGGTACGATTTTCAATAGATTCAGTCAATTTATTTGTATCGCAGATGACATGGACATTGTCGGTCGAACATTTGCAAAGGTGGCAGAACTGTACACTCGCCTGAAACGTGAAGTAACAAAACTTCGACTGGTGGTGAATGCATCGAAGACAAAGTACATGCTAATGGGGGAAACCGAGCGCGACAGGGCCCACCTGGGAAGCAGTGTTACGATAGACGGGGATACTTTCGAGCTGGTCGATGAATTCGTCTACCTTAGATCCTTGCTAAGGGTTGATAATAATGGTGGTCGTAAAATACGAAAGCGCATCGTCCTTGGAAGTCTGGCCTATTTACTGCGGGCTCCAGAAGAAACTGCGGTCAAAAAAGATTCACACCCGCACTAAATGTGTTATGTACAAAACGCTCATAAGACCGGTAGTCCTCTACGAACATGAAACTTGGACCATGCTCGAGGAGGACTTGCAAGCACTTGGAGTATTCGAGAGATGGCTGCTTAGGACCATCTTTGGCGGTGTGCAATCAGACGGTGTGTGGCGGCGAAGGATGAACCACCAGCTCTACGGCGAACCCAGTATCCAGATGGTAGCTAAAGCCGGAAGGGTACGATATGGGCAGGGCATGTTGCAAGAATGCCGGACAGCAACCCTGCAAAGATAGTATTCGCTTCCGACCCGGCTGGTACAAAAAGGCGTGGAGCGCAGCGAGCGAGGTGGGCTGACCATGTACAGAACGACATGGCGAGCGTGGGGCGCATTCGAACCGTGTATTGTAGCGCCAAATTGTTGCTCCAGTGTTATCTGTTTAGATGTAAGCTAAATTAATGAGGCCACCCGGGTCATAAGACCTCTTCTTCTTAACCGTATCCACATTCCACAACAAGGTCAGCTCGGGATGTTTCTCTTCCAACTTCGTTTAATATTGCTCTATTCCGATTGCCACCAACCAACTATATCCTGCCCCGTAGGACCACGAAAATTACGCCCTTACACGTTCTGCGACGCTCTGTTTTTCTTTTAATGAGAAATCTGAAAAAATAGTTCACTGCTACTTTGTTCTGCAGAAAATCTGTCCTATAAGAAATTTCAGGAAAACCCTTCGAAGTGTCTTTCTTTCATTAATCGGTTACGGAACGATGTTATTCACCAAGTTTGGGTCCGACTGGCTGTAGTGATTTTATTTCCGGAGAACAACGCACTTAATCACTGAATCGTCGGATTTCGACTGCCAAAGCCCCGGATGACGGACTTCAACGTGAATGACTACCTTTTCTATCATACCTGATATTTTCCATTCTTCATTCAATATCAACCAAAAAATTAATCGTCATGATATTTTACCAATTCAATGATGAACCTAAGAAAATAAAAACACTGAGATGTTTTGTTGGAAGTTAGTACCTGATGGAGAACCTCTGCACTACTGAATGAACAGTCGTAAGCTTCATATCGGCGGCGTGGTTGAAAATTTGCAATAATTGTTCTATCACAATCAATAGATTTTAATTATTGGTACCGAATGTTTACCACCGTCCCAATTAGAGGCAATTCTACTTGCTGTAAACATAGCACAATAAAAAAGGTTCCCAAGAGAGCAAGACATACACGCCCATGGAGCCATGTTATCAGTTATCAAAGATACAATATTCCGACTTTACAAATACGTATCTCTTGTTTGTTTGATCGAATCGTTTGCAAGTCACACGAGCAGTTGCAGTAAATTTTGATTGGGTAAACATAGAGATAATTTTAATGATTGTTAGAATTCTTTTTGTTTAAAAAAGTTTATATTAGAGTTAGACTAATCGAAAATCTAATCACGATTGGTTCACCAGACGGACTTCCGACCGGCAAACGATTGTTCAAAGCACGTGTTTTTTTTAATGCTAACTCAAATCAGTGCTCGTTAAAACCGGCAATGATTAACTACACAAACACGTTGTTAGGTGTTGGGTATACATCTACGAAAAAAATACCATTTCTATTACGCCGCAAAGACATCCTTCCACCCCGGAACGCTAAAACGTGCTCTTGGTAAACAAAGCACACAAGCACTCGATGAGCTTAGCGAGGATCTTATCAATACACAAACTGCTGCTGCTGCTGCTGTTGGACGTTCAGCAACCGGCTTCTAAGTTGTTTGGTGTTACCGTTTTAGCTGCGTCATAACCGTCTCGACACATATAATACGAATGCAATCACTTCACAGATTTGTTCGTTGATAATTTTAGAACGGCGGGATGAGACGAGACAAAAGTTTGAAACGCTGCACCAGTGACTGTAGTGATTAGAAGAATGTAGTGACCCAGTTTATGATGAATTCTAGTTCACAGAATGACTCAATCATTGCGATTTGATAATTGGGACATGTTCATGTTTACAAAACGGACTCGCCAATCGGAATAGTGCATCATTCCGAGTCTTAAATACATGCATCTATGAGCTATTACAATCGGAACACATTTGATTGATGTTTCAATTACAAATTAAGTCTAGTCAGGAGTGTTCTATCAATACAATTATAACTAATCTCTTTTTCTTCTTCTTCATTCGAATAATATCCTCCATTGAGACATTACCATCTCGAGGGGCGATTGCACCTTAATTGCTCATGAGGCACTTCCACAGTTCTTCTTCTTCAATGGCTCTTCATTTCAACTGAAGCTTGGCCTGCGTTTCAATTTAGTACTCTATTAGCATTTCCTCAGTTTTTCTATTGCACTATGCCTAGGGAGTCTAGAATGTTTCCCACCCGAAAACATCCTATACCAGACCGGATTGGCAGGAAAACTGAGGTATTTCTCTAGATCCAACCGGCAATCGAGCCTTTGTACATTCAGCATGGTCTTGCTTTACAACCGAGCATCTTATCGCCAGGCTAAGAAGGCCGCTTTATACACGGACAGAAAACAGTTTACATTGAATCAAAAAATCTGATTGTTGTTTTTAAATCGTCAAATTTCATAGAAAATACATCAAAATTTATTGTTTCAATCAGATTTGTTTACACAATATCAATAGCGAACTATTATTATTTCAACAATATTTATGAAAAAGAGCTTTTTGGAGAAGCTCGAATGATTTACATATTTACATTTGAAAATGACCTCAGTAGATTTTTGTGGACATAATTTAAAATTAAACATTTTTTCGTTAGAATTACAATAGCCGTTTGATAAATATTAACAAATGCCACTCGACAAATGTTATGTAGTTTAGACGCCAATCGATTATAATTTGATGATAAATTTATCCGATTGTGGAGCTGTTATCTAGTATTTCACACATGATAATGGCGGCAGACGAGAATTAATCACAATATTTGTCATTCCATTATTTTCCTGTTCCAGAATGAAGGGGTGGAAAATAAAAATGTGAAAGTGTAAGAAAGTACAGTGACGTATTGATTTTCTCCCAATGCAGAACATCGTATACGAAAAAAGCTAGATAAAGTGTGATATCATTTTGAAGTTTAATGTCACTAAAAAATGAATCGCTTAGTCAGTACCATTTTTCCATTTCCTAAACTATGTAAAACATTTTCGTCTTGTTTTCCTCTTATTAACTACAACCAAATTACCCTTTTAGAGTTCATTTAAGATGGCTTGATATATATCATTGAAAAGCCAGCGCAGTAGTTACGTACTTTATATTTTACAGAAAATTTAAAAACAGCCGGCTATGAAACATAGACTAACGCAAAATGAACTCCCCCAAGAAATTATGACGTTTGAGCGGGTCGCATAATGAACGTAAAATGAACTTTTGTTCGAGAAGACGACCCGCTCAAATGTCAAAATCCATCGGGTGAGTGAATTTCATGAACTCCTGCACAGGTCTATTCGCGAAGTCGAAGCAAATTCTGCTCTTCCCTCCTATGGGAAACCTCATTGGTATCTGTCAGAGTTTGAGTGAAACATGGCCGCCATCTCTTCTTCTCTGTTGCTCTACTGTAAAAACCCATAAAGAACTGTCATTGTTTGTGTGAAGAATTTTGCTTCGACTTCGCGAATACTCAGGTAGTCGTTATTATTGTTCGCCTTTTCGGCTATTATATTGTAGATCCAGTTGAAAACCGAACTGAGCTCTCGCGACAATCGCATTTTCTCCCATTTCTGGATGTCGCAACTGCATCGTGAGTAGTGCGCATCTATGACACACGAGATGCCACAGCCGTGCGCCATCCTGCGCACCACCCGCGATGCAGTTGCGACACTTGGAAATGGGAGAAAATGCGATTGTCGCGAGAGCTCAGTTCGGTTTTCAACTGGATCTACAATACGGCCAGTATAGAGCTTATTAGCTTATTGATAGCGTAATAAACGCATGTACAGCTAATGTAAATGCTTACGGTTACATATTCTTTGTTAAACAAAAATAATTGGGCATTTTGAAATGTACGATTTGTTTTTAGTGTCAAAAGTCGTCGGAATTTAGGCATATTTTTTTCTAAAGTTTTCGGGAAAAAAATCTGCGCGCACCATCGCGATTTCTCGTAGGATAGTTGCCATTCATAAAGGTAAATAGGTTTTATTTTGTTTTTACCATGAATTAATCTGTTTTCAATCTGGTTTTGTCATTGATTAGGTATTACAGGACATAATAGCCATTAACACCCAGAGGGAAGGAGCAACTTATTCTATCAGCGGTTGAAAAAAACTCACCTGCGGCAGAGAACTTATAAGCATTGTCAACATAGTCTGAGTCAACGATGCCTAATAGAATAACATTTCCAAACAGGTATGCAAATTATTTTCTTTTTCTTGCGATTTTTCAATTCAAGAATAGATTTGGTTTCAGATCGGCAGTTGGTTCCCCTTTATTATAAAACGTAAGCGGAAGTGGAAAATACTGTGTACTGTATCGATATAAATATTCCTGTCCAAACATATCTGGTAAAAATAAAATTATGAATTATTAAACCCAAAAAACATTAGCAATTTTTATTCAAATTCAAGAAAAAATATTTCAAAAAGAAAAGCCAATGAATTTAAAAATCTTGATGTTTGAATTCAACATAAATCTCTTGTTGATTCAACAATATTATTATAATCGATCAAAACTTTGAAAAAAAGCTTTTGAAAGCTCAAGCTTTCCAATCTGCTAAAAACAACAATACTAGATTGTTGAAACAACAATAATTCTTGTTACCGCCAAAACAATGTGAAATTCTTTTTGAATTTATGTGAAGAATTGTTGTTTTTAAAATATATTTTTCTGCGTGTAGGACTCCCTTAAAAGTAGTCAGCTAGGTGTCAGCCAGTTAAAGTAGTTCACTCTATCAAAGTGGTATCTTCATTCGCTGACACTCTCGTTCCTTTCGCAGCTGTGAACATTCATTAGCATTTAATTCAAAGATAACATTCAGTTGTTTTGAAATAATTTGTACAATAGTGTATGTAGGGTCTTCAGTTAGCCTTGCGATAAAAGGCGTAGAATTGCCAATCCAGAGATGGCGAGTTCGATTCTAGGTCCCGTCTAGGATCTTTTCGGGTGGAAACCTCGTGGAGGAGCAACGCGCACTATATGCTATATGCTATAAAAAATCTGACAATAACTGCTTCCCGACACTGAACTGGAATTATCATCTAAGTAAACGCTGAATGTTGTCGTTACCAATGAAACCCAATATGTTGTTTATTTTTCCATCAACAAAATAATCCGCGAAAGATATCTAATCTGCGTAGACTTTTTGATCTTTTATTTTTTTTTTGGAAAACAATTTTTACAGAAGCTATGTGCAAAGTTCACTTGTTTGATTTTTTTTAGGATTTTCCCAGATTTCCCAGAAGATATCGAAATAATCTAATGAATTTCACTGAAGTAATAGTCTGAACTACGGCTCAAAACTATATGGATATTCTCATGAAATTCTTCTGTGCTGAGCAGGAAAATTCGCCGAAATGTTCTATAAAAACTTTCGAGAAAATTCAAAATTTACACTTGGATTTTATTGCAGATTCAACTATTTTTTTTATTATTTTCGTCGGGAACTTCTTTGGAAACTACAAGTGATTCTTCAGAATTTTCACGGAAAATTATGTCACACTTCAACGGGGAATTCCGCTGGAACCCCTCACTGGAGATTTTCTGGGAAGTCTCCGGGAAATTCGAAATGTCCATGGGAAATTCTTTGTAAATTTTACAGCAATTTCTTCGGGAGTACTAATGCGAATTCTTTGGAATAATCGATGGAAAATCTTAGAAATTTCTAAAGAAACTGTTGAAAATTTCCACGAGAAAATTCTTTGAGTTTCCGAAAAAAAATATTTGCAATTTTTGTAAGAAAGCCTTTGTAATTTTCATGAAAAATTATTCGAAATTTTTGTACAAATTCACCAAAATTTCAACTGAAAGTTGTCTATAATTTCCACCGCAAATTATTCGTAAAAGTCTTCGGAATGTCTATACGACTTTTTTTTAAATAATTCTCAGGAAATTGCTCCAAATCTGCAAGAACGTACGAAACCATGCCAAAATTCCACGGGAAATATTTCGGAATGTCCATTTAAACCTAAAATTACCTCGGGAAATAATTCTAAATTTTCACGGAAATTCAGAAAATTCTTCGGTTTTCTACAAATTTGAACCGGTGTGGAGAATTGTAGGTCAGATGCGTGACAGATTTTAAGCAGTGGCGCGCCGATGCAAAAGTGTCGATGGTGCACACCTATAGGAGGAATCAAGGGCGTAGCCAGAGGAAGGCAGGGGGGGGGGGCGTCGCCCCCCCTAAATGGTGGAAAGATTGAACGGGTACTGAAATGAATTCGCTTGAACATGTGCACTTTACGATTCAATCATATTCAGAAATAGGTTTTTGAAATTAAAAAGATTCCCAAAAAACTTATAAGGGTATCCAGGATCCATACTATATGAAATTTCAAAACAACTCGAAACATTTCGGGCTAAAGAATTCTCCTAGAAATCCTTCTAGAAGCTCCCCTGGGAACTGAAAATCGTTTGAAAATCCTTCTCTTGTAATTGTAATTTCTCCTTAACTAGAAACCCCCAACTATTTTTTTTTAGGAAATTCATGTGGAAGTTTCTTGAAGATTTCTTTTCTTCCCTTCAAGTTTTACTTCTAGCCATTTCTTCGGCTATTCTTCCAAAAAAATCTGCGACATTTCCTTCAGGAATGCATTCTAGAGTTCCTCCAAGAATACATACGGAATTTCCTCCCAAAATTCCACTAGAAGTTTCTTCAGTAATTAATGACGGAAATCCTCCGATTTCGCTCCATAATTTCATCTGCTAATCTATAATAAACTGTTTCGAGCATTCCTCCAGGAACTCTTCCTTAAATTCCTCGGGAATTTGGTCCGCGGATTTTTTCCCCATGTATTTTTGCATATGCGATGTTTTCGGGATTTGGGCACGGAAAATCAAAATCCCGGCCCCATTTAAAATGCACGGGGACCAAAATCCGGCGGAAAATTTTCCCGATGTGTAAAGTAGCCTTAACTTCTGTTTTGTTGGTGTTTCGGATACAGAGAAAAGTACGTCTTTACTATAAGAGTATAGAATTAGACTGCGCGTTTTTATTATATTCCGTGTTGCCAGATTGACATAGTTGAATCCAAGAATATGTAATGCAAGGTGATAATCGGTAATATTATAACATCTCCCTTCAAATAAAATTAAATAAAAACAAGTCAACACATTTGATAATCTTTAAACCAGTCTGGTTGCCGAATATTACGTCTCGGACGGTCGTGCTTCGTCGATGTTGTTGCTGTCTCTGGTGTAGGTTTGACAATATCGTTACTGGTAGCCGCGCTAGTATCAGACTCCTCGGCTTGCTGCTTTACCTCTGGTTCCGGTGTAGCCGAGCGTTCCATAAATTCCTGTGATCGTCCGGCAACGCTCCTAATACCCGCCGGCTTAATCATGACGTTGTCTCTTCGATACTTTTGCCCTTGCACATCAACAACAGTGGAACGATCATTGAAAGTACTATGAACGATGCCTTCCCTCCGATGGTTTCTTCTTCACGAATACTGGCTGCCCGACTTCCAAAGTCGGCAGGTTCCTGGCTGTACGATCGTAGTAGTATTTTGCATGTCGTCGATTTTGTTTGATCTGCTCCTTCACTCCTTCCTGTATTTTTGGGTTGAATTTACCATCTGCCATAGGGACATTGAACCGCGTACGCCGGCTAAACATTCGCTGAGCTGGAGAGCTTCCGCAGCTATTTGGTATGTTCCGCCATTGTAGAAGTGACTGCCAAAAATCACTTTTTGTCTCCAAAGATTTCTTTAACAATCTTTTTCACAATCTTCACGGCGGACTCCGCTTTACCATTCCCTTGTGGGTGATAAGGGGCCGACATGGTGTGGTTGAATTCCCATCTTTCAGCGAATCTGTGAAATTCCTCACAATCAAACTGCGGACCACCATCCGTCGTTACGTACATTGGTGTACCATACCGCGCAAAGTTCTGTCGACATTTTTCAATGACGATACCTGCAGTTGCCCCCCGTTTCAGCTCGTCAACTTCAATGAAATCCGAAAAATGGTCCACTGTGATTAAGTATACGTGTTTCTTGTCCCCAGAATGCACTTCACATAGGTCCATACTAACCTTTTGGAACGGATAATTTGGAATTTGATGAGTTTGCATTGGTTGATGTTGTTGACTGGAGGAGTACTTGATGCAAATGTTACAATTCTGAATACGTTCTTTTATGTCGCGGTTGATTCCCGGCCAGAATACTGTGTCCCGAGCTAGCTTCATTGTGGCCTCAATTCCAGAGTGAGAAGCATGTAAACGCTTTAGAATTTCTGACCTCAGATTCGAAGGAACTAAAATCCGATCGTTTCTGTAGACAATGCCACCCTGAACACTCAAATCGTCTTTGTATTTCCAAAAAACTTGAACACGGTCCGGTGCTTCTTGTGGTCTGCTGGGCCATCCTTCCACGATTGCCCGGATTATCCATTGGATATCCTCGTCCTGATGAGATTCTTTGCGTATTTGATCCAGCCGGTAGTCCGAAATCGGGGCATAATCCATCACGTTTATTTGCTCAAACTCTTCGAAAGAAAAATCCATATCTATCGTGTAGATGTCGTAAATATCCTGGTTCGTACCATCTCCTGCAGCGAAAGCTGCCCTCGATAGCATATCCGCAATCACAATTTCCTTCCCTGGCTTGAACTGCAATGTGATTTTGTATCGTTGGAGGGCGAGAAGCATCCGCTGCAGTCTCATGGGAGCTTCGGTCAGTGGCCTTTTGAAAATTCTCAATAGCGGTTGGTGATCCGTTTGTACAGTTACTTTTTCCAATAATGTAAAATTCAAACTTACGACATGCGTACAGTATTGCCAACGTCTCTTTTTCTATCTGTGCGTACCGCCTCTCCGTTGGTGTGAGCGATTTTGAAGCGTAGCACACTGGTTGTCCGCCTTGAAGAAGGACAGCTCCAAGCCCAACACTGCTACTGTCGCATTGAATGGTCACGTCTTTTCGAATATCAAAATATTTCAGTACTGGTGCCTTTGTCACCAAAGCCTTCACGCGTTCAAAGGCTTGTCGATGTTCTGTGTCCCACTTCCATGGTTCATCTTTCTTAGTCAGGCGTCTCAGTGGTTCGGCTACTGTGGCTAGCTTAGGAAGGTAACTTGTTAGGTATGTTACCATTCCTAAGAATCGAAGAAGAGCAGCCTCGTCTTGAGGTTCTTCCATCACCTTGATACTGTGAATCTTGTCGTGATCTGGTTTAACACCATCGGGAGTGAGCACGTGTCCGAAAAATTTGACCATGGGCTGGCACAAACGAATCTTCTCATTATTCAGCTTTACATTCTTTTTCGCCATCCTCTCTAGAAACGCTTGCAGATTTCGGTTGTGGTCTACCATAGCTTCTTCTGTACTTTGTCCGCATCCAAAGATAAGAATATCATCGGCCAATGCACGCACGCCCTTAAGGCCATGAACTGCTTCGTGCAACTTTCGTTGAAAGATTTCTGGCGCGGGCGAGATTCCAAACGGCATTCGCAACCAACGATAACGCCCAAATGGAGTCCAGAAAGTGGTCAGCTTTGAGCTCTCGTCATCCAGTTTTACCTGCCAAAAACCAGATTTAGCGTCAACTGTAGTGAAAATCTTAGCATTTGAGAGTTCTGGTAATAGTTCATTTATGGTGGGAATTGGGTAATGCGGTCTTTTGAGAGCGGTGTTCAATAAAATTGGGTCTATGCATATTCGAATTTTACCACTTCGTTTCACAAGGACAAGATTACTCACCCAATCCGTGGGCTCTTCCACCCTAACGACAATCTCCATTTTTTCCATTTCGTCTAGCTGTTGTTTGAGCTCTTCCCGCATTGTGACTGGGATACGGCGAGCAGTCTGTATAATTGGTTTGATGGATGAATCTACCTCGAGATGCACGTCGCCTTCGAGTCTACCTAAGCCTTGAAATACAGTCGAAAATCGAGACACAATATTTCTGGCCTCTGTTTCTTGTTGCTCCATCACGGTCATACAAAGTTTAACTAGCTCCAGCTTAAGACATGTGTGCTTGGATAGGATTGGCATCTGAGGAAACTGTACTACGTTGAACACGGCCTTATATAGTTTCCCTTTATGTCGAACATCGACGGTTGTTCTTCCTACAGTGCTAATCGAAGAGCCGCCAAATCCTTCAGGATAACTCGATTTCTATCGAGGGAATTGATTTCGTATTCAGAATTTCCAAAAGCGACGGTAGGCCCACGACGTTGCACGAAGCTCCTGTATCCAAAATGCAGTGGACCTGTTTTGAATGATTTCCACTGTCCAGAAAGGTCAAGTCGGCCTTCAGGAGTCCAGAATGTCCTTGTTCCACACTGTACAGAAATTCGATTGAGTCTATGACTTCTTCTTCCAACTCTTCTTCTGTGCTGCTTTCGTTGGAATTTTCTTCCCCAATCGTATGCACTTTTTTGTTGAATCGTCCACTCTTATTCTTCCTACTCTGCTTCTCATTTTTCTTCTTCTTTTCCATATCTTCTCGCTTTTTCCAACACATGACTTCGAAGTGATTCCGCTGTTTACAATAGCGACATTCACTGCCCTGAGCGGGACAATCAGCCAAACTCTTATGATACTCGTTCCCACAGTAAGAGCACAGCTTCGATTTCATATGCTTTCTATATATTTTGTTTACAACGTGTTTCTCTTCCATCCATTTATTCTTCTCTAGCTCCTTCCTTGTAGCCTCTTCGGACATACACTGGTCGATCACTTGTTTAGCAGTAAGCTCTGGTTTATCAATAAACGCTTTCTTCAGCCGAGTGTCACTCAAACCAGCCACTATGATATCACGAAGCATTTCTTCTTCCATGTTACCCCAGTTGCAATCTTTAACAAGCGCCCTGGCTCTATTGATGAATTGTGACATCGTTTCACCATCACCAGCACCGTCGGCTACTTGTTGTTTGCACTGCAAAAACTCATACCGGGCGAGTTTGACGTTTCTTTTGGGCACCATGTATTTCTTCACCGATTCCATACAAGCACTTACACTATTTGTTTCTGCTGGCAAGAGCGGCCAGTTGTTAAAAATTTTCCTCGCTTCTAGCCCAAGAGCCGCTTTGAATGTGGCCACTTTCACTCTCTTCCTGATTTTCCAGTCCCGACGCGATTAGATATATTTCGAAACCTTCTATGAAATCATTCACATTCTGACGAACATTTCCCGACAAAGAAAGTGGTTCGGGAAACGGTACATTATTGTTTATCACTCTCGTAACGACGGAACTTGCTGCAGCGGCTACGTTTGCAGAGGTTGAGGTTAGTTTCACCGCCGTATTTTTCCGCACACTGGGTCCACCGAGATCACTCTCCACGGAGTCTTCGAACTCGTCATCGGATGGCATTTTTTTCCACTCACGTTTCAGCTACTGCGACTTGTTTTTTTTTTTTTTTTTTTTTTACGAATTCAAGTTTTCAGTGCTACTGTTGGTTTTTTCTTATGAGCGTCTCTGACACCATGTTTTGTTGGTGTTTCGGATACAGAGAAAAGTACGTCTTTACTATAAGAGTATAGAATTAGACTGCGCGTTTTTATTATATTCCGTGTTGCCAGATTGACATAGTTGAATCCAAGAATATGTAATGCAAGGTGATAATCGGTAATATTATAACAACTTCCAGGACTTTTTCCGGGAATACCTCTATAAATTCAATAGCGAAATCCTCTAGAATTACATTTTGGAATTCTTTCCGCAATTATTTCAGAATATCCTTCAAGAATTCCTCTAGAAATTTCTTTAGGAATTTCTCCAAGAATTCGTACAAGTATTTCCCCGGAAATTTTTCTCTTCCTTCAGGAATTTCTCCAGAATTTTTTCCGCAAAATTGTCCTAGAATTCTTTCTGGACTTCACTCGGAATTTACTCCAGAATTTCATTCGGAAATTAATGTTAGAGTTCCTCCAGGATATCTTCCAAGAGTTCTTCCAGGAATTTCATCAGAACAAACAAAGAACAGCAAATCATCTGGGAATACTTTCTGGATTTCATCTGGTAATTTCTGCATTAATTCCTCCTGGTATTTTTTCGGGAATTCCTTCTGATATTTCTCCAGGAATTCCTTCATGAACTTCTCCAATAATTATTTCAGTACTACCTTATGAGAATTTCTCTGGAAGTGCTTGTGGGAGTTCCTCCGGGAGCTCCCCCAGGAGTTTTTCCAGAAGTTCCTCTAGTAATCTCTCCAGGAACTTTACAGGGGATTCTTTGAGGATATTTGGCAGGAATTTCAAGGGAAATGGGATTTCGGAAATTCCTCTAGAAATTCAAATCCGGGTATTCCATCGGCTGATCCTCTGAAAATTTCTCCGGGAGTTCCACTAGTAGTTCCTCCGGAAATTCATTCAGACATTCTTTCAGGAGTTCATTAAGGCTTTCTCTGGGAATGTATCTACAAATTCCTTCAGAAGTTCCTCGGAAAATTTCTCTGAGAGCTCCTCCGGGAGGTCCTTTAAGAATTCTTCAAGGAGTTTGCTCTGGAATTCATCCAGAAGTTCTTACGAGAGTTTCTCCAGGATTTCCTCCGAAAATTCTTCCTGTAGTTCTTCAATAAATTCATCTAGAAGTTCCTCTGGCAGTTCTTCCGAAAATTCCTCTGATACTTTCTCCGGGATTTCCTACAGAAATTCCTCTGGGAGTTCCTCCGAAAATTACTCCGGGAGTTCCTTCTCAAAGGAACTGCCGGTGAAACTCCCGGAGAAATGCTCATAAAAACTGCTGGTGGATCTCCCGGAGGAATTCACGTAGGAACTGCTGGAGGAGCTCCCGTAAGAACTCCCGGAGGAACTCCCAGTTTCCAGCTAATTTTCTGAAGAAAGCCTAAATGATTTCCTGAAAAAGCCTGAATGATCTTCTGGAAGAGCTACTGGTGGAACACCCGGAGGAATTTCTAAAGAAACTCCCGGGAGAATTTTTAAATGAACCTCCAGAGGAACTACCAGAGAAGGAAAAAAATCTTGGAGAATTCATCTTATAGACAAATCTCATCTAGCTGAAACTTTTGTAGGGGTATGTAGCAGAACCATCATCATCATCAGAGGGCCTCCCGGAGAATTCCTTGAAGAGCTCCCAGAGAAATTCTCGGAGGAGCTTCTAGAGGGATTTCTGTATAATTCCCGGAGGAAATTCTGGAGAAATTCCCGGAAGAAGTTTCAGAGAGCCCCCGTAGGAACTGTCGGAACTATCGGAATAATTCTCGGAGAAAATCCTGGAGGAATTCTTGGAGGATCTGCAAGTTGAATTCCTGGAAGAATTCCCGGAGGAATTTTTGAAGGAACTCCTGCAGGATGTCCAGTGGAAATCTTTAAGTTTCCACCGGAATTCTTTCTAGATATCTTTAGGAATTAATCTAGGAACTCCTCCAAAAATTCCATTGTTGATTTTATTTTCGGTATAATTTTTGGTGGAATTCCTGGAGAAATTCTTTGAAATTTTCACAAGAAATTATTCGAAACTTTCACGGAAAAAATATGGAATTTACACAGGAAGTTCGAAGATTTTTCGCGGAATTCTCAGGAATGTTTATTGGCAATTCTGCGGAATTTTCACGGAACATTCTTAGGAATTCCACGGTGCAATTTTTCAGATTTTGACGTAAACTACGTCTAAGGGGAAGACTCGGATACAGGGTGACAAATGAAAATTTCCAAATTCGAGACCGTCACGAAATCATGTAAGATTTTGAACTTGAATAGCGCCTTTATCTTCCGATGGATTTTTGAGATTTATATTTCAATCGACTCGGAAATTCTCTACCAATTTGTCAATTATATTGAAACTTTGGGTTACGAACGTTAAAATAGGGTATCGGATCATTTTGGCAGCACCCTCTTTTCTTGTCCGCAAGAGTCTTGTTTCGGCCGTCGCCGTTCAGTGCGGTTGGCTTTTGGACTCTGCTTTTTGTGCGGTGTTTCGCACAAAAAGTAGAACAATGGAGCCAGACCAGTGACCGCGGTCGAAACAAAGGTAACAAAAATGCGTAGTGTAGTGCATGGTGTATAAAAAGTGATGCAGATATGGGCATGTTTGTGCAGGCATGAGACGATCAATTCTTATCAATGCCAATGCCCTTGCTAGTATGCAATCATCGCAATATAATTGCACAATCATGTTTATATTGAAAAATGACTTTGGAAAAATGTTGAACATTTTTTTTGCAAACTGAAAACTAATAAGGCCGTTACCCATATTTATTAAAAATTATGGTCTACGCAAGGTCAAGGTCTACTGATCTCCGCAAAGTCAAGAGGGAGGGGGTAATATCTTCTTCTTCTTCTACTGAATCGAGCGGCGTGAAAATTTGAATGCAGAGGTTTTTGAGGCCGGGGAAGGTTCTTAAGATGGTTCGAGACCCCTCTCCTCTTTGAAACCTGGCTCCTATACTAATGAAACACCAATTTCATCATAACTCGAGATCAAGCAAATGGAAACAATTCTGGCGTGTGGAGGTTTTGGAAGGGAAGATATGTTTCTGTGGTGGTTTGCAACGCCTCTCCCTTCTAGAAAGGGGGGCTCCCATACAAATGAACCAAAAATTTCGGCATAACTCGAGAACTAATCAGAGAATAAATCAATTTTAGGCGAAACAAAGTTCGTCGGGTCTGCTAGTAAAAGATAAATATTAAAATGGAAAAAATAATAATAAAAAAACTCCTCGGATTTGTTAAAGAATGTTTTGAAAGTTCTCAAAATTTACCGGAAATTTTTTTTTAATGCCCCTCAGATTGTTATTTTTGAGCAAAACAATCCGAAGGGGGGGAGACACATTTTATAAAAATATTTTTATCGGCCTTATAATATTTTGTCCAATTAAATGCGCGCCTGAATCAGAAGGATATAACTTTGATTCAGGAAGTGTGAATGCACTTAAGATATTTTTATAATACGTGGGTGCAATCATGTGGTACTTATTGTACACGACAAAAGCTTCGGAACGCATACGTTCTTGAAACGGACTATATGAGTTACAATAGAGCTATCACCTTCTTGCTCCCTGATTCAAAAGTCTGGCAATGATAATATTAAAATGGTTGCACGAATATTTTATTCATAGTGACACGACACTCAGTGTTGGTAGAATCATACTCAAATCTGAATCATCGAGGTTTCATGCACGAGCTAACTCGCCTGCGATTCTGTAGGGGGAGCATCGCGCTTGAGTTTCACGGCCAGAATCGCATCGCTTCGCTCACTCACCGAAAAATGATTTCGTTCTAAAAAGCATCAAAACGCAATCGAGGCGTATGTTTTGTTTATATATGCAATTATTGGCCATTGTTTTAGTCGAAAAACAGATAATTCAATGCATTTAACAATGAAGAACACGTAAATATCATGCAATGATGCAAATTGCGATTCGAATCATGAGCAAATCTCTGGGCCATGATTCTGATGGGATTTTACTCACGCATGGTTTGAATCGCCGATGAGATTTGAGATTTTGAGATTTTTCCAACACTGGTGACACTGCCAGATAGTGGGAGTTGGGTTGTAATAACACATACACCCTCTTTTCCCGTCCTCAACGTTTACTACTCGCGCGCATCACAACCAAATTAATTGGGTTTTGGTACATGATAGACATTTTATGATTTCTGGTGATGCACGAAAAACAAGATATGCCTATGATTGGAATGTTTCTAAATAATAAATGTTGCAAACGGAAAAGAGGATGCTCCCCTAGGGCTTCTTCTATTGAAATATTTCATCAAATGCTTCAAAACCCAAATGTAGGCAATTCGGATCCAAGAAAGGCATCATTACCTGAGACGAGACCTGCAAAGACGGCTTCTTTTTCCTTGTTTTGACACTAGTTCTTCTTTTCATCACAGTTGAACATCGATTCTCAACTGTTTCCTTGAGTGTTTCACCTAAATCCCGGGTAGAATCTTCTGAGCACAATAAAAGTGTTTGTGATTTACGGATTTGTAAACTTATTTTTATAAAGATTTTCCTATCGGAAAATTCATAACAGTTCAATATTAAGCAGTCCGGCTTTTCTAGAATACTTTTCAAAGTGAAAAAGTACTCATAAAACAAAATCATTCGGAATACTTTTTGAGGGATACCAATACTTTTACACAAAAAGGTGCTGGTTGCATCTGACAATTCGTGACAGCGCTTGCTGGTTGCAGATGAAGTTACATTTTTTCCTCTTTGCAAGTCCCGTCCCAGATCATTACCACTGAGGAATAAATTTGGGTTTTCATAGTGAATTTTTTAAACAATTGTCGTATCCAAAAATTTTCATATCTTAAGATACGCTAGTTTTGTTCGAAACCAGTGACATAAGTAATCAAATGAATTTTCTAAAAATATTCATGCATGATGGCACTATAATCCTCAATGAAAAAACTGCCTTACGTAGTTTACGTTGGGCGGTTGTGTCTTGTACATAACCCTTCTGATTTTTTTATGAGAAACAGCACGAAAGAATTATCTGAAGAATTCCCTGCAGAACTTATAAAAGAATTCGTGGAGGATTTCTTGGAGTAAATAATGGTGGAATTTTCGGTCAATTTCCGGCGAAATTGATGGTGGAATTCCTGAAGACATTGCCGAAGAAATTGCTGGAGGCATTCCTGAAGAATCCGGGCGTGAATGCGTCACGTTTATTGGTATTACCCAGTCAACACAAAATCGCATATGTTAGCGAATAAGTGGAGGCGATATAGGCGCATTCCTCCATTTGACTGCATGCAAAATGTGCGTATAAGGCCTCCACTTTGTACACTTATTCGCTATGATATACGATCTTGTGTTTGCTGGGTACGTTCTAGTACAAAACGCTGACTTCAACGCTGACGTGCTGTTGAGATTCAGCCTTTACTGTTGGCTGTGGATTTGGTTTCAAAGTGTTTGGAGCTCAAAAGGGAAAAGTACCAAGCACTAATATTCACGTGTTTTTATAAAACTACTATAAAACTACGATTCAGAAGACCTAAAAAATTTGGCCCCCCTAATCGAAATCCTGGCTACGCCCATGGGAGGAATCGAATTCAACAGAAATTAAATTAATTGATTTGCAGATTTGGTTTCAGGAGCAGTGGACAGGATTAAATTTGATTTCGTTTTTGATCGTCCAATCACATATTATATTTTGTAAAATTTGGAAGTTTGTCTACGTAGACTTTAAGGGGATGGTGGAGGGTTTAGGAAAAGTCTACGAAAGTCTACTAGGGTGGAGGGGGGTTTGAAAATGTGAAATTTCAGTCTACGTGGTTTGTGGACAGCCCCTTTCTTCCTTTCGTAGATTCAAAACTCTTCGTTGATCATGTTATTTATTACTAAATAATCTGATTGCCGGGGAGTAATGAATTATCTCCCATTTCAAGCCTGCACGGTGGGCCTGGTCGTTTTAATATTTGTGTCATATCTATGATATGCTGCAAATATTAATGCAGACAAGAAAATGCTCGGAAATACAACCGACATTTCCAGGATGCTTTTCAATACTGGCTGTGCATGTGCTAAGATAAGACAAGACAAGACAAGACAACCATTACATCAAACCACCAAACTTACATCATATTACTGATGTATTGCAGTCTGATTAATATTAATGCATTGCTGGAATCAATAGAAAATTTTATCATGATCTTGTTAATAAACCTTCGATTTTTTTAAATTTATATTCAGATTCAAAAGTCTATGCAGCTACGACAGTAGCTATCGGTTTGTAATAAAAATGCAGATAACAGTAGGTTGAACAATGACCATATTCGATTCATGTGTTGTGCAAAAATCACGATTTCCTATCTTATCATTTTAAGGTAATAAGAGTAAAAGTCTATCTTAACATCGACCTTGCCGAACGCTTCTCATCGGCAAATTCAATCATCAAAGCAAGCTTCAATGTCATCAAAGCCTGAGATCAAAAAAATCTCAGATCAAAACCTAATCGTTGGATGTGAAAACGGCGACCAGGTTTACAGTAGCCGGAAAACAAAGGATAATGTTCAAAGCTTCTGATTTCGAATGTTATGGCGGCCGAATGACATCAGATGACAGTTATACCGAAGTTACAGATACAGGCAAGAAAGTACTGCGAATCATTTATATTAATAGCCTATTCAGATTATTAGCTTAAGGTCACTCCTGACGGAATCCAAGATTAAAAGTGCTCGCGTTTTCTGGGGCACACCACTCGATACAGAAGCAACGTACAACTGTCATTTTTATTATTTCACGCATGCTGCGACGCAGCAAAGCTAAATCAACAAAAATGACAGTTGTGCGCCGCCTCTGAATCGAGTGGTGGCCCCTGAAAACGCGAGCACTTTTAATCTTGGATTCCGTCAGGAGTGACCTTAATGACATGAAGAAGAGTATCTTGATATCAAAGACCACTCATCTTACTTTCATTTCATATGATACCACGTAAAATGCCTCGTAAATGCTCGTAATTTGCATAGGCTATAAGGTGCAGATGGAAGAAGGTACGTATATAGGGGGAATGACGGCTTTGGCAGGTTTTGTTCTATTATTGTCAGGGGGGTTTTTTATGACTGATTATGCTCAAATTTGGCTTAAACATTCTATGCATATCAAAGCATATTGTGGCCAAATTTCATAAAATTCGGTAGACAAAAACCCCCCTGCTAATAATAGAACAAAACCTGCCAAAGCCGTCTTTTCCCCTATGTAGAGAAGGCTCATGCATTGCATCAGCTGTTGAAGGTAGGTACCTACATGTTTCCTATTTCATTCATCATTTCCATTCGACTTTTGTTCAAAATAAACATAACGGAATCACTCCCTTCACAATACTACCGGTTACGAACTTCACTTTGTATTGTTATAGGATTTAATTTTCACGGTCAACGCTGGCTGTTGACTCCAACACGTGACTGTTCAGGTCCGCGCTTTGTTGTCATCGCCGCCGCCAGCGCTACAGTCAGAAGCACACTGAAGCGCACGAACCGGGCGATCCGCAAGTTGTTTGCAACGGTATATTCTACTTCTACTGCGTTTATCGACATTCTACATATCTCGCAGCATTTTTCTGCTATGTTTTGTCTCACAGTTTCAAGGATTGTGAACAGCTGATTTAACATACATGATTCAGAGTGTCAGACACACCTTTGATTTACTTTCGGCGAGTTTGGTGGCGACGACGGCGGATGACATTTCCATGTAAATTGTTTTGTTTAATTCATTGTTTTCACTTCTCAAAGCATCTACCTATGTATTTTCTGGTTCCTATTTTGAAACTTTCTTCCCTTTCTTATAACCAGTTTGAGCATCTTTCCGTTTGGTTTACAAAGTTTTAGCGTCCCATCACCTCCTCAACGGGATGTTTCATCCAGAAGTGTTTCGATCACCACAAGCTTTGAAGCTATATTTTCGGTGCTTTCATTTTTTATGTTATCGATTTCTTTTTCTTTGTTCCTTATTTATAAAGTACATAGATCCAGCTTAGGTTCGACAAGCACCCGGCCAATGAATCGTTGAACTTTCTGCTAGCTGATGGTTGCGGAACTTGTTCAGCTTTTGGCTTGGGTATGAAATAATTTTACCCCTGGAAAGCAACTAGAAAACTTGTTCTTGCAGGTTCTTGCCATATAAGATGTAGCGATCTTATTTTTCAAAGACGTGAGAAAATAATGCTATAAGAATAGCCTCAAACAGTAGCAATTTTCTTCCTTCAGACGCTAAAATGACTGAGGAAGATAAAAAATGTTCAACGATGGAGCGTTTTACATTTTTCACAGGAATGAGGGAACCGTCAATAATTTATGGTTAACCATTTGAGGTGGAAGCCATTTTTAAAATAAGAATTTACACCAAATTTAAGAAATTAAGAGAAATTTCCTCATGTCACAAATTAAAAAAAAAAAAATGTCAAAATGCAATGATCTAAATGATCTAAAATTGGAATTGAATTTTTCTGATTTTTTTTCTGATGTCCCAATTTAGATATTATTCTATGATGTTCACTAGTACTATTCTGAGAGTACTAATATGACAAGAATGCGATTTCAGAAACATTTTCAAAATTTTCTTATCTTTCAAATGCCTTAAATACTGATTATTTTAGAACAGCAAGCAGCATGGTATGGATACTTCACATATTTAACACATTATATAAAAGTTAGATTGTTAAAATGTGTGCAAATTTTGAAAATAACTTCCCAGTAACTTTCACTGTACACCCAGGTTTTTTTTTACACGGTTTGGTTTTCGTCGTTTAAGACCTTCAGCGTCAATGAAGCAATGATTTAACCCCACCAAAAAATTCACAAAAAATCAAAGAAAATTCAGGGGGTATTTGAAAAGCTGTAAAAGTTCAGGTTAACCGAGAAATTAATGAATTGCAACCGTGTAAAAAAAAACCTGGGTGTACATTATTTAGCGACACAACGCCTCAACAGCGACGCCAACATCTGACCGCTCCGTCCGTTTTCAAAGTCACGTTAACCTGATCTATATGCTTTAGGATAGGGAGACGGCCACACATCCCAACCCAATACGTCAGTCAGTGTTATTGGTGTTATTGTTGTTGAATCATCCGGTTTAATACCCTACTGCTGGGTTGGGGCTGGCAGCTGTTTTGCTCGACGCAGATATCGATACGTCTACCAAGCGGATGGGCCGTAAGCCGACGTAAGCGCGAATAAGCAGAACGAAGCAGAAATAAAAACCTGAACAACTTGAACTTGAACTCCATTCAAATCGTCATTCAACGAGGTTGCTGGTTCTCCGCTTGAGATTCTGCTCGGGAGATAATGCGATGCGAATTCTCGCGAACATTATGTATGTATGTGGAGGACTTGTGTGCGATTCCTTTAGCAGACAGGGGCGTGTAGGTGCTGATGACTGTAAATTTTAATTTATTCTCCACTTCTTTGACTTACTTTATTGCTCATTTATGCCGTTCGGCCTCTGGTTCAGATGGCTTCCGATTGTCGTCTGCCTCCTCGGCGCGTGGTGTTTTTGTTCCGCTGATGTTGCTACGATGTACGCAGATAAATATAGGTAGCTGTTTTTGCTGTTGTTTAATGTCGATGTCCGGCCTGTGTGTTGTTGTGGCCAAACGAGAATATTATATCCAAGTGCAGCAGTACAGCTACAAGCTTACGTAACGGGATGTCACTGGTTCACTTTATGCACGGTCACTGATTTGAATTGTGTGGAATAATGAATGCCGTACAATTCAAAACGACTTATGAACAGTGGAAACCCAATCGATTATTCGCCCTCTGATGTTTGTTTTAAGTTTAGAACACGAAAGCACATGCGTATTGAAAACAGTGTTGTTAACCGAGGCAATAATGGCACAGGTTCGTAGTTCACCGCGAGCACGCGACGTTTATAGTTGAAAGAAAGGCATGCAACGACCAGAGAAAGTTCCGTATGAGTGAAAACGGCTCACCGTACATCCGCAAGATAACCGCACCGGGAGAAGATGTTGATCGAATCGAACAAATTCTAAGACTGACTGACCAGTCCGACCGATGATGGCGTTAGGTCGCTCTCTTCATAGCCAAGTCCATCCGTAGTCTTGGTTCACTCGCTTCTCGCTGCTCTCAATGATGGGCCTGGTTCGCAGTTATGCGCATGCGATATCTAACGGTGTCGTAGTAGGCCCTGATTCTAGTGGTTGTGCAATGTTTTGATTTGTAGCAGATTGATAGCACTTATGAAATAGAGAAGTTCTAGTTAAGTTTAAAAATATTCCTAAAAAATCGTGGTAATTTATTATTTATAAATCAGAGGGTAATTCGCCTTGGGATTCAAATACTATTCGATAAGAAATATTGTTTGCCCTTAAATTATAAATGATTTTCAAACCTACTCTATAATCCTGCTAATTTCCAATGAAAACAGAGACAAAGTTACTTACACGCCAACTGGTACACGTTTCATGTAAAATCTTTGTATTTGTAAATCTTTGGTGAACCAAGAGCTAGTGTCGCACTGTTCAATATCTTATGGTACATACATACCTAGTAATATCAGGTGAGACGATGTTAATCCTACTCAGAACAAACGGTGAACAAATCGTGACTGTTTACCGATATACCCAGATATGTTATTCAATAACATAGAGAGCGCCCGAGAATTCATTCTAGCAAGAGCACAACGTGGTCGATGAGTAGAGACATTAATTGTTTGTTTGTTTTTACAAAACGCCGAGAACGTTAGGTGGTTCAGTGCGGGGATGAATAAAGATTATCGTTTCGGCGCCACTTTTAGTAGGTACAATTCTATTCAGTGACGGAAAGGCCTACCAAGAACGCCTAACATAGTGTGTAATATTGAAATAGAACCTTGATGATCATTGTGCTGTTCGAGAATCCAATATGACTAGTAGGAAGTGGTAAGAAAGTGTATTTATTCATTCGTGTTTATGAAAGCTTTGAATGATAACTATTACGCTATTTTTTCTTAACTTCTTTATACCTTTCTTGTGTACTAAGTTGGAAGCCGAACTTTTGATTAGTGGTCCACGAAACCATATCTTCTATCTTTTTATCTATCTTCTATCTTCTCTATATAATAAAAATGAAATGGTCTGTGTTCATATCCGCATAACTCGAAAACGGCTGGATGGATTTTCTTCATTCTTGCAACAAGTATTGGTTATTGTTTCCGACGGGTTTATATGATATTTACTCATGTGAAAATCACGGGAAAAGTTGAGTAAATAGTTAAAATCTAATATTATGATTTGTATGGAAAATTTCGCATGGGCAGTTCACAACGCGTTTTATCGCCTACTATGCAGGACAACTTCTGCCGGGTCAACTAGTTATCTATAACAATCGACTTTGTTTTTATTAATTGGGGTGGTGTCTGTATTTACTTGATACTTGATGGGCTACAGTTCTTCGATCGATCGACCACGTTCTGATTGATGGACGGCACTACTCCGACATTATCGACGTCAGGACATATCGTGGCGCTAACATCGACTCTGACCACTATCTGGTGGTTAAACTGCGCCCAAAACTATCCGTCATCAACAATGTTCGGTACCGACGACCGCCGCGGTACGACCTAGAGCGACTGAAGCAACCTGATGTCGCCACTGCATACGCGCAGCATCTCGAGGCAGCGTTGCCGGAAGAGGGTGAGCTCGATGGGGCCCCTCTTGAGGACTGCTGGAATACAGTCAAAGCAGCCATTAACGACGCAGCGGAGAACAACGTCGGGTATATGGGTCGAAGTCGACGGAACGATTGGTTCGACGA
This sequence comes from Armigeres subalbatus, assembly GCF_024139115.2. Classification (NCBI taxonomy): domain Eukaryota; kingdom Metazoa; phylum Arthropoda; class Insecta; order Diptera; family Culicidae; genus Armigeres; species Armigeres subalbatus. The sequence goes on from NC_085141.1 coordinate 296,844,301, forward strand.
AGAGTGCAGACAGATTCTGGAGGAGAAGGACGCAGCGCGGGCGGTCGCGCTGCAGCAAGGTACCCGGCAGAACGCGGAACGTTATAGACGGAAGCGGAGACAGCAGACCCCCCTTTTTCAGGAGAAGAAACGCCGCCTGAAAGAAGCGGAGTGCGAGGAGATGGAACAGCTGTGCCGTTCTCAAGATACACGCAAGTTCTATCAGAAGCTCAACGCATCCCGCAAAGGCTTCGTGTCGCGAGCCGAAATGTGCCCGTATAAGGATGGGAGCATCTTGACGGACGAACATGTGGTGATCGAAAGGTGGAAGCAGCATTACGAGGAACATCTGAATGGCGCTGAGAGTACAGGCAGTGAAAGTCAAGGCAGCGGAGGAGATGACTACGTCAGTTCAGCGGACGATGGAAGCCAACCAGCCCCCACCTTGAGGGAATTCAACAGCTGAAGACCAATAAAGCAGCTGGTAAAGATGGTATCGGAGCTGAGCTCATCAAGATGGCCCCGGAAAAGCTGGCCACTTGCCTGCACAAACTGATAGTCAGAATCTGGGAAACCGAACAGCTACCGGAGGAGTGGAAGGAAGGGGTTATATGCCCCATCTACAAAAAAGGCGACAAACTGGAGTGTGAGAACTTTCGAGCGATCACCATCCTTAATGCCGCCTACAAAGTGATATCTCAGATCATCTTCCGTCGTCTGTCACCATTAGTGAACGAGTTCGTGGGAAGTTATCAAGCCGGCTTCGTTGACGGCCGCTCGACAACGGACCAGATCTTTACTGTACGGCAAATCCTTCAAAAATGCCGTGAATACCAGGTCCCAACGCACCATCTTTTCGTTGATTTCAAGGCGGCATACGACAGTATAGATCGCGTAGAGCTATGGAAAATTATGGACGAGAATAGCTTCCCTGGGAAGCTTACCAGACTGATCAAAGCAACGGTGTATGGTGTGCAAAACTGTGTGAAGATTTCGGGCGAACACTCCAGTTCGTTCGAATCGCGCCGGGGACTAAGACAAGGTGATGGACTTTCGTGCCTGTTGTTCAACATTGCGCTAGAAGGTGTCATGCGGAGAGCCGGGTGTAACAGCCGGGGTACGATTTTCAACAGATCCAGTCAATTTATTTGCTTCGCGGATGACATGGACATTGTCGGCCGAACATTTGCAAAGGTGGCAGAACTGTACACCCGCCTGAAACGTGAAGCAACAAAAGTTGGACTGGTGGTGAATAAGTCAAAGACAAAGTACATGCTTGTGGGCGGAACCGAGCGCGACAGGGCCCGCCTGGGAAGCAGTGTTACGATAGACGGGGATACCTTCAAGGTGGTCGAGGAATTCGTCTACCTCGGATCCTTGCCAACGGCTGACTACAACGTTAGTCGTGAAATACGAAGGCGCATCATCTGTGAAAGTTGGGCCTACCACGGGCTCCAGAAGAAACTGCGGTCGAAAAAGATTCGCCACCGCATCAAATGTGTCATGTACAAGACGCTTATAAGACCGGTTGTCCTCTACGGACATGAAACATGGACAATGCTCGAGGAGGACTTTCAAGCACTCGGAGTATTCGAGAGACGGGTGCTTAGGACCATCTTTGGCGGTGTGCAAGAAGACGGTGTGTGGCGGCGAAGAATGTATCATGAGCTCGCCCAACTCTACGGCGAACCCAGTATCCAGAAGGTAGCTAAAGCCGGAAGGATACGATGGGCAGGACATGTTGCAAGAATGCCGGACAGCAACCCTGCAAAGATGGTGTTCGCTTCCGATCCGGCAGGTACGAGACGGCGTGGTGCGACCAGGTGCAAAACGACTTGGCGAGCGTGGGGCGTATCCGAGGGTGGAGAGATGCGGCCTCGATTCGTGTATTGTGGCGTCAAATTGTTGATTCAGTGTTATCTGTTTAGATGTAAACTAAATAAATGAAATGAATGCCCTACTCAAATGGTGAAAACATCGGAATCGACTAAAAATCTTTACAAATATCTTTTTGGGTTGGTTTGATGGGTGATTTGATAAATTTTGGGCATGAACGAACACGTCCAGAATATTGAAGAGATGTTTGAATTATTATCACGAGACGAGCCAGCCTCGGGCTGAATGTCTCGATAATAAAGACAAAAAAAAATGTTTGAATTATAGGAAAAACACCCCCGCGCACACTTATTTTTAGCAATAACTCGGACCTGAACAAAAATTTCTATTTGAAAATGTATCAGAGCAAAAATATAGCTATTCCCATTGAGCACAAACGAAACCACGAGGAATTCCGACAATCAGGTGCTGAATGCGAGCCATTTGAAAAAAATCCGTTCGTCCCGGGTCTTAGAGGGTTAAGCCAATAAACTTTATCAACAACCAATTCTGATTTATGTTGACGGAAGATGACACAGTTGGATGCTGAAAATTGATACAGAATTGAAAAATTGAGCTTAACCATATCTTGTTTAAAATAGTAAATAGCAAATCTGTTAAATATTATGATAAAATCTAAGGTCTTCCCAGCTGTTTTCAAGTTTATTCGCTTGACATATACATACCTGAAACGTTTTAAATAGAGATCATCAACCTACAATACAATGAAGAGCTAAAATCAAAATTTCAGAAAGAAACATCTCTCATATAAGGTATTTTCTCTTTCCGGAAGCACATATCTGTGTGTACAGCACAAACATTGATTAATGAAAACAAACATAATCAATATTGTCTGGCCCGCCAGGAGATGTTAATTCTAGAGATTGGCCCGTGGCTTGTAAAAGTTGAGCAGGCCTGGTTTAGATCGTCTTAAAGCAATAGAAAGATCCTCGCAGTTTCAAATAATATACTGCCCACAATCGCATAATTGTTCCACATGAATAGGAAATCCAGGAGAGATGGGACTGATATGTGATCATAAGCAGTATACTGAAGAATCTCCAACAAAATCTAGAAGAATCGACATTAAATGAGTATGTGCTATTACTGCCCATGATCGCATATTTGTAACAATCGACAAAAGTAGGCATGGGAGAAATGGAACGATGAAGTTTGTGATATGCATTAGTATGGAAATCTAACTCATTTTCAAAAAAATTCTAGAAAATTGCACAAACACTTTTTGCAGTTAAAATCATCGGCAGCTATATCTGCATCACTTAATATTTGAGTGCACATCAATTGTACTGATTTTTGTTCAAGGAACATGGCACATCGGTGAAATAATTTTCCAGTGTTACAATTATGCGGTCACTATGCTCGATGTTACAAAACAACTTGGTAGTTTTTTCAAGATTTTTAGAACAAACTTTCAGATTTCACCAACTTAGATGAAAGATCTAACAATTTGAGGACAATTCATGAGCCTAAGTCAAAATCGCAAAAAATGCAATTGTTACAAATATGCGATCATGGGCAGTATAGACGTCTGTACTGCTTGTTATGATCGCACATTTAAAATATTTAAGCTATTTGGTTTTCACTAACTTTTCAATTCAAGAGCAAAGGTGGAAATGTTATTAATACCTATATAATTATAATCAGCGTGGGCTACTTTGGACATTTTGAAACAGAAACACGACGTAAAAGACTCTCAATATTATGCAGTGATATGAACACGAATGGAGAGAGACCTTTGATAACTTAATATTATTCTTTTTATGACTCTACATTCCAAACTAGACCTGCTTGTCAACTTGGTGTACATTTGCATTTCCACAGTTATTAATTGAAAGCAATGGATGGAGTTTGCAGCGGGTTACATTTAGGTACAATGAGGGGCCCACAACCGGGAATTTTAGACACTTTTTTGTTCAGCAAATTTACACGTTTAAATTATATAGAATGCTTGTATAATAGGTTCAATGTATCTGAGGGCAAGAAAACTAAACCTGTTTTGAACGACTTACGGCCGATGGCGGTAGCTTTAAAACATCAATCATGCTCATGCTCATGCCGATGGTGGTAACTTTGAAACGCATCGCATCGATTTCAACCGCGAATTTAGAGCACGTCCTAAGGAAACGATTAAAGAGGGTAGCAGGGCCATTTGGAATGCGGAAGGTTATTAGGGTTGTCCGATTTCCACCCACATATTCTCTATCCTTAGCAGACAATCATAAACGGGGGGATTGTTATGCATAAGTAGAGAAGAATAGAACTTTGTGTAGAATAATCCGATTTTAAAAATCCGTACCATCAGAAGCGGACACTCTTGACACCACAGATTGGTCATTGGCCACCGGAGATGCTCCGGGTTTTCCGAGGGTATGTTCATAATGCATTTTTTCCACTGCTTGTAATTTTATGTGACGTTTACTTTCACCATGTTTTAACAGGTAGGTGTCAAGCTGTTTGTTGCTTTCAGGCAAGCGAATGCCGACGGCACTATCACAATAACGCTGTAGTTTATGAAAAATAAACACTGCAGTGAGTGAGAATGTTATGAAACGCATAAAGTTTTGATAATGCCAGAAACAACTGTTTCTGCTCAGCACAGAGTTTCTTCTAGCAACATAATTATTTATCAGCATTTAATACAACAATACAAAATACAACGGATTCGGTGTATTTTTGTTCGATGCAATCTTTAATTTAGTATGTGCCTTCGACACCACTCTCTCTTGTAAAAACGGTAAACAATACAAATTTTCACAAATACCACGACAATTTATGATAGTAAATATGAGCATTTTGACATTGGAGAATAAATGTATGCGGGTACTGTCATACTTGCTAAACTCCATATGAAAAAAATCTCCCCTCTGTGTTTTATGGTTTCTCCATAAACTAGAACAAATATGCCGACCAATGGTGGCTGTAGATCGAGAATCCATCAAAACTACGCATAGATATGGCCATTTCCGTAAAAACGGTTTCGGGAACATGATGAAATGATTATAGATCGGAATAGTGCAAACATGGGTATCTAACTCCATAGCTTTTTGAGACGATGATTGCAGAAACATTTCCAGAATGATAGTGTCCACTGCCACCCTTATAGAAGGTTCCAGGGGCCTTCAAAGTGAATCCGGTTATGGAGCCATCTGGCGTCAAAATTCATGTTTTCCCAAAACAATGAATACAGAATCTCTATAAAAGATATATTTTGAGTACTGTAGGACTCACTGGCCAATTTGTATCAGGTTCTGCGAAAGTGATATTTGATCAGCGTGTATGGCCAACCCCGTACCGTTTTCACGGAAATGGTCATATCTCTGCGTATACTAATAAAACGCGACGCGAGACAAGACATAACACTTATCGTTTTTACACTGTTTTTACACTGTCCTGATGATGGGCAACATCGCGCCCGAAACCGGTGGACTTAAAAGGTAATTTTTTAAAATTCTTAGTTGACGAGTGTGAAAACGATAAGTGTTATGTCTTGTCTCGCGTCGCGTTTTATTAGTGTCGTGTTGTTTTTACGTTAGCATAAACCATAAAAACCAAAAGTCTCTGCGTATACCTGACGGATTTTCGATCTGCAGTCAGCATTGATCAGCATATTAGTTTTCGTTTTTGGGTAAAGCATAAAATATTATAAAAGTAAACGTCCCTTAAATCTACAAGCAGTAGAAAAAATGCATTTTCAAAATACCCTCGGAAAGCCCGAAACAACTCCAATGGCCAATGCCCAATCGGAGGTTTACATGTATACTAGAAGGGTTTCCGCGTCCGATGGTCCCAGTTCTATTAAAATCGGATTATTCTATGCAGACTTATGTTGATTTGAGCTTCGACAAAATTTTGCCTATCTCAACTTTTTTGTCTAACCCCTGTACTTATGCATCACAATCACCTCGTCTATGATCGTCTGCTAAGGATATAGAATATGTGTCCCAATATTTGTGGAAATTTGTGGAAAGCCTTCCGCATTCCAACTGGCCCTCCCACCCTCTATAATAGTTTCTTTAGGACGAAGAATACGTGTTCTAAATTCTGTTGAAATCGATCCGATTCCGAGCAGGAGAAATTGGCTCAATGATACCTAATTCTGTTATTGATACCATACTCTGTTATATACTAGCCCTGCATAAGAGGTAAAATACCAAAGGAATAATACCAAAAACTTATATACATAATACTTTAGTCGTAACATACTCTGTTATTAAATTGAATTTCAATACCAAATGCATATCCAACTATTATTCGTTTGGTATTGAAATACCTAAGCATGTTATGCCTCAAGTATTCTGCATATAAGTTTTTGGTATTATTTTTTGGCATTTTAACTCTTAGGCAAGGCTAGTTCATACCAATTTCTGTTATCGAGGTCGTTGCTCCTGCTCGGGATGCGTTTCAAAGTTACCGCCATCGCACTATGGGGATTTAGGCGGACTTTAATCGGGAAATCCATTTTCACCAATATCAGACCGCATTGTGCTCTTGTACTGTGCGGTTGATTTTTCTCTTTGCGGAAGGAATACTACCCGAAGCTATTTCAATTTCAACAGTGCTTTTCAGCGCTATATTTTTACCCATTGATCCCGTTACGATATTTGCAAGGACCCGTGCCTTCGTTTTACGTTGAACCCGTTTGCGGAAGTAAAATTCCGACAAGCGGTGGTAATCCTGCAGCGACAGCGTTCTGGAAAAAAACTCTCCGAAGGTCACGTCTTCACGCTCAGCAATGAGTATTAACAAAAACAAGTAGAAGAGGGAATCTCTGAATTCTCCACTTCCTTCTAAGAAACAAGGTTTCAAGACCGTCCTGCCCAAGCGCGGAAAAAATAGAAGGAAGCTGGAGACTTCAGATATTCCTTCTAACTCTAACGTTGACATTATTTCTTCTCCTATCGAACTGAGCAATCAGTTCGATTTGATTAATGACGAATTTGAGAAAATCGAATCTACCTCTAGCCCAGGTGATTCGATTCATGCGAAGAAACAACGGATTCTGTCAATTGTGGTATCTGTTGCCGAGTTTTCTGGCTTTAGGAATGAAATCTTGAGTAACCTTCAGGGGATCAAGGTTTCATTTCAGATTGTCAGGAAGAGTGACTGCCGCGTTTTGCCGGGATCCTTTGACGATCGCAAACGTCTTCTTCAGTATTTAACTGAGAAGCGCCATAAATTCTTCACATACGACGACAAAACTGAGCGATTATTCAAAGTCGTTTTGAAAGGTCTCCCCCGTGATGATAAATCACTGGATGAGATTAAAATTGAAATTTCTCAATTACTTTGGATGAAAAAGAAATCTCGCTCTGATACTTTCTAGAGGGGTATTTCTCAAGAATTTTATTTAATTCACTTTAACAAAAATGAACTAAATAATATGAAAAGTTTGGAAAAGGCCTGTATTATGTCCCATGTCCGTGTTACATGGGAACATTTCCGCAGGCCTGGGGAAAATTTCCAAAACCCCACTCAGTGCCGTAAGTGCCAAAAGTGGGGTCATGGAACTAAACATTGCCACATGGATGCTAAATGCATGATTTGTGGTGGAACCTCTCACGCCAAGGACGCCTGTCCTGTGAGAGAGGATTCCAATAAATTTAAATGTGCCAATTCACCGACGATGAATGATTTTCATACCCATTCTTCAACGGGAAATAACATTCGTTTTGACGACTCAGGTAGCATGTCTGCTTCCGACTTTTATTTTCTAAATGAACAATTGCATCACATGATTCAAACCAAATACCAAAACTGAAGCTGTTCAGGTTGGTATCAAATTTACTCAAAAAAAATGTTGTTGGAGTTCGTTTTAATGGATTCAAATAATTCTTTGAAATGCCTGCTCTTTAAAGGGTAAGGAAGATGAATCATTCCACTTCCTATCATTTCATAATGTGCACATTGCCATTATAACTGAAACATATTTAAAACCTGGTCTTTTCATCAAAAAATTATCCAAATTATTTTATTTACCGAAATGTTCGTCTTGACAGCGCCTGTGGTGAGGTCGCCATTATCATTAATAGACGTATCAAACATAAATTATAATCTTCGTTTGAAACCAAAGTTTTCGAAACCTTGGGAGTTTCTGTTGAAACAAATTTTGGACAATTCTCTTTTATTGCTGCATACTTGCCTTTCCAATGCAATGGACAGCAAAGGAATTTGTTGAGAGCTGATCTTCAAATTCTAACTCGCAACAAATCCATTTTTTTCATAATTGGTCACTAAAATGCCAAACACCGTTCATGGAATAATGCTCAAAGTAATTCCAATGGTAAAATTTTATTTGAAGATTGATCTGCAGGATATTATACTATTCAATATCCCAATGGACCAACTTGTTTTTCTTCCAGTCGAAATCCTTCTACAATTGATTTAGTTTCAACGGATTCAAGTCAGCTGTGTGGCCAATTGGTAACTCATGCTGACTTTGACTCTGATCACCTTCACCTTTTGACAATCTCACAAGAAGCCATTAGCAATCCAATCAGCTCTACTTTTAATTATCATAGAGCTGATTGGGATTTATATAAAACGTATATCGATAGGAATTTTGATCCTGATTGGATCCCAGTTCGAAACCCTTTTGGAAATTAACGAAGCGCTTAAAGAGGGAAATAATTTTTTTTAACAAATGGCGAAAAGGCTCAAAAACTTGCTCAGCAGTTCGAGAGTGCCCATAATTTTAGTCTAGGTCTCACTAGTCCAATTGAGGATCAGGTTACACGGAGCTTCGAAGACATTCTCAATCAAGAGAAAAACAGAATGAAGAGAATGAGAATGTTTTTGACCCTTCGTTGGAAACTAATTTGGATGAAGTGAGATGTATTACTAGGAAATTTAAAAATATGAAAGCCCCGGGTTATGATGGTATTTTCTACATACTTATCAAAAAACTGCCTGAGAGCTCTTTATCCTTTTTGGTTAATTTATTTAACAAATGTTTTCAATTGGCCTACTTTTCAGATAAATGGGAAAACGCCAAAGTTGTTCCAATTTTGAAGCCGGACAAAGATCCAGCTGAGGCTTCTAGTTATCGCCCTATTTTTGGTAATAAGCAATTTGGTTTTCGCCATGGGCATTCAACCACCCATCAGTTATTAAAAGTTCCGAATTTAATTCGGTTCAACAAATCTGAAGGATATTTGACTGGAGTTGCTCTTCTTGATATAAAGAAAGAATTTGACAGTGTTTGGCATGAAGGTAAAATTGATGAATTTTAATTTTCCTCTGTACATCATTAAACTGATCCAAAATTATTTATCAGATCGCTCACTTTGTTTGCGGATGACAGAGAGGCCAAGCCAAAGGGAGAAGCCTTCGTGTCATTTGTAGTAGATTTCAAAAAAGTTTGGATATTTTCTCCACTTACTTGCAAAAATGGAAAATTTCTCCGAATGCTTCCAAAACTCAGCTTATAATTTTCCCACATAAGCCAAGAGCTTATTATTTGAAACCTTCTAGCAGACATATTGTCACTATGAATGGGGTTCTAATTAATTGGTATAGCGAAGCTAAATAATCAGCAATTCTGCTATATCAAAAAATATCTTTTAAAAGTCACATTGAAGGCATTCAAGCGAAATGTAACAAATATATTGAGTGTCTATATCCACTTATAAACAGAAAATCAAAACTTTGTCTTAAGAACAAACTTTTGATTTACAAACAAATTTTTAGACCAGCCATGTTGTATGCTGTGCCAATATGGACTAGTTGCTGCAATACCAGAAAGAAGGCACTCCAGAGGATTCAAAATAAAATTTTGAAACTGATTCTGAAGATGCCTCCGTGGTATAGTACCAATGAACTTCATAGAATTTCTAATATTGAGACATTGCAACAAATGTCCAACAAAATAATTTCCAATTTTAGACAAAAATCGTTGCAATCTTCTATTGCAACGATTAGCTCCTTGTACCCTTAGTATAAATTACGTTAAGTTTAGTTTAAGTTGAAAACATTGTAATTCCTACATGGTTCAATTAAACCAGAGGAAAAATCCTAACTGCCAGAGACAATTGAAATGTATTAATAATAACTAAAAAATGTAACATAGCAAATAAGGATGATAGTGTTAAGAAAACACGGAACACCTAGTCTAAGAGATGAATGCATGTATTAGATAATTATCAAATAAAAGTAGAAAAAGGCGTCGGAGTCTTGCAGCGTCAAGTTTTTTTTTTGTGAATTAATAGAAAAAAAGCAAAGCTGTCTGATTTTCCAGACTATTTTTATTAAATTGTATGTGATTTTTTTTGCATTTTCCGACCTGAGGGTTCGTCACTTGAAATTTCCATTTTTAATAATTACGCTGAAGTTATTTCCATATTTCATATTATTGGGGTGTAATATACCAAGTGGTTTTGATAGGTTGATATGTTCCCACAAATGATTTTCAGGGTAAAATGGGCCTCCAAGAGAGCAGGGTAGGTAGGGATCTTGAACACGTTTATCATCTTATAAACGTTCGAGCAGATGGAGACGCATGGTGCAGCATTTTTTCATTACTAGATTTTTCGCGGATGAGCAAGGAATCAATTCGTTCCTTCAGAGCTTCTCCATTTACAACTATGACACTGAAGCGAATTTGTTTTTTTTTTTTCATATTACAGATTCGTAAGTCGATACTCACGCCACTATGAGAAAACCACAGGATGTCACATCACCGGATACTTACCAAACTGCATCTCATTGCCATATTCTTGAGTGTCATTACGAAATATGAGCCAGCAGAAAAAAAATCATCCCTTCAATTACTCACACAACAGTGCCGATATGACACCGAAGTTCTCTGTCCTGGATGCTTCTCCGCATCCATCAATTGTGATTTTTTCGAGAACTTCTTAACCCTTGATGGGAATGAATTGTTGGAAGGCATAATGCACTGCATTAATCAACATGGTGTCCGTTACGGCACCCTAAATGACAATAAGCAACGAGTTGTCATCAGGAATCTCAACAAGGACGGTGCTGTGCGAGCGTTGAGCGACGAAATATGCGATGAAATTGGCACCAGTGGGACAGAAGAGTGCCGATTGAAAAACGAGGAACCATATCTTCGAGCTCTTCGGCGACGCGTGCTGGATGAAAATCTTGTAGAAGGTGCCGTAATCTGTCCCTCTGATGAAGAAGTTTTAAGAAGGTTGTTGCTTGAGATTGATGGACATGAGTTGAGCAAAATGCTTCTTCTAAAAGTGAATGTTCAACCACTGCTTTTAAAGGTAATCTTTGGCTACTGAATAATATGAACTGATTTTAGAATAATGGGTGTTGAATTCTAATAGATGTTACATGAACGGGGTTTTCCAGTCCCAAAGCTTGTATTCCAAGGTGGATTTACTGTTGTGGAAACCTATGAAGGGCAATCACTGGTCAACTTTTACGATAACTCGTTGAATGTGAGACTAATGATAGCAAATGAATTGATTAAGGCTAGTTTAAAATTCACCAACGGATACAATGGCTTTAGGTAAACAATGCGTTAAAAAAAGTACAAATATAATTACATTTTTTTCTCTTCAGATTCTATCTAACAGACATGAGTTTAGACAACATCGTTGTACGAATTCTTTCCTCCAAAGAAGTGAAACTTTCTTTTGTAGATCTAAATAATGTGATAATACTCGATAGTCATAATAGAAGACTGAATCCACACGCACATACGCATTCTCGAATAGATTGCGATGGTTGTTTTGCCTATGTACAGAACGATATTTGTTCCTACGAAAAAAGTGATATAAATTTGTATGCCGTTTGTCAGGTAGGTCACTGCAATGTGTAAAACAACTCAATGGTTTTAAACATACTCTTTTCGCAGTTACTCCTGGAGGATCTCAACGGAGATAGCAGTAGAGGATTTCTTCATAACCTAGATGATAATCCCAATTTGGTTACAATTCAATCTCTTTTGCAAAATTGTGTTTACTGTAGCCCTCCCCACTGTGAAAACCGTCAGGCAATTCTTCAACGAATTCAGACAATAATACGTGATGTTGTGTATAATGTATGATATGTATCAAAATAAAAAAAATGTGTCATATGAATTTAATCATCATTATTCCTTGCACTGACCATCCTTGTTCTTTCATCCTGTTGAGTTCAAGACCATCATTGACCTCACTTGTTTCATTTCCTCTCGTAAGCTCTTAAGATCGCGCATCGCACGTTTCGTCAATTGACCCTCTGGCGTTGAAGGATGTTCAAACAGTAACATACTTATAGATTCCTTTAGTCCACTTTCAGCCTTAGCGAGTTCTTCCTATTAATGAAAAAATGGGTTATATTCCAAACGAGTGAAATAATAGAAAAGGCATCTTACCAAAAGATCTTCCGCTGGGATAATCTTAGTATCGAACTTCTTTCTCGTTAGATCCCACAGGGCTACATTGTATTCATATAGTGCGATTCCGGTAAGGCGGGATATGCCAGGCTCCAAAACTCGCAGGATCGCAAGCATTTCCTGACATAGATCGAATTTACGCTGCAGTATTTGTTTGGATATCTTGGATGGTGGTGATAGTAAACATAGATTCCGCAACTCTCCAGCAAGTGTTTGTTTCAGTTCCAATATAATGGAGTTACATGGGTGCAGTGTTCGGGAATGCTTAGCGATTGTGCGTTCCAGCTCGTGGATATCGTTGGCTAGTATTAAATTGACATTTATTTGGATTATTATACATACTAATAAGTAGCCCTGAACTACTAAGATGTTAATGCATTCGAAAAACCGAAGAAAATTATTTATCTCAGATAACCTAATCAGAGACACCATATAGCAGAAAAAATACACCGTGATTTAAGTGACAGATTCAGGAGCACCAGTTACATTTTCCAGAAAACGTGACTGTTGTTTCCGAGACCGTGACTCAAAATACACGTGTTAGTTCACAAGTTTATGAACGATTTTCAATACGGTCGCAAGAATTCAAATTTTGGATGACTTCCCAAAATTAAATTGTACTTGTCACACAATGTTCAAATGTATGGATTGGTTGGAAGTTGTCCTTGTCACTCAACAACCATGGAAGTTTCGATCTCATGCAATGGCAAGCATAAAATAGACTACATTTTATAAACGTGAAAATTCTAATAGAACACTCAGTTGAAAAACAGGCCAATTTCCAGTTGGAATGTGGTCCTATTAAAAAGAAAAATAAGAAAATTTCAACGGGATTTTTTCATCTCTTTGAGAAATTCTGATCGGCCATAAACCACGCCACGATTTTAGAAGTAGGGAGCTCGAGAAGAGTGAAGTTCCATGCAAGAAAATAGAGATTAAATACAAACACGTAATAAAGAAGGGTGACGTGATTAATTAATTTTCCTTCATTATTAGCTTTTTTATGTATATGTAACTTCTATGAGATCACTACAATAATGAACTGTACCTACTCAGTTTTAATTTTCGAATATTATAGTACACACCAAAAAAATGCAACTGTTCCATTAATAAATGAATAATTGATTTCAATCACTCACCACATTCCATTGCATCTTTTCGGGCATTCGAAAACACATTATCTACGTATTTTTTCTCGACTTCTTTCGCGCAGCTGCTACACACCCATTTGTCTCTAAAATAGTAACCAATTAGTCATCAAAATCTAACCCAAGCTTCCCGTGTAAACAAAAACTCACTCTTTGCCATAGTACGAGCATAATCCGTCATCACATCGTGTGCAAATGAGCGAGCTCAGATGCGTCCCCAGCTCGGTTGGGTCTTCACACCTACTGCAAGAACAGACAAAATATTTTCCTATCTTGAGATGAGCTTTTCGTTCAAATGTCCCCTGCCGGATAAATAATAATAAGTAATGTTTACAGTCCGTAACGAGTTATGCACGAGGATGCGGAGGCGGTAGAACGTACAAACAAACTCCTTGTGTAATTGTAGAGCAGCATTTCACCTTTCTTCACTGGTACCGTCGTGTACAGTCTGAGTTTTGCATCCCCATCGACTACGATCAACGTGTTGGGCACACAATGGTGGGCCATCAGGGCCACTTTCGGATACAGTCCTCTTACGAGACTCTCGAATTGTAGTCCATCATCCATGTTGCCGCGAATTTCAAACGCATTGATGTCGAAAAATCCACAAATCTGCTGGATCAATTCATCGGTCACAACGGGGTACTGCATCTTTTCGAATGCTTTACTATCCAGCAAAGGGCGAACCACTTTTTTCTCGTGGGCCTTCCATATTTCCGAACCTCTCCTGATATTTGAGTGCGCTTCCATGGTCATCATCTCGTCGAATTTTGCCGGATTCGTTGTGGCTAACAGTAGACAACGCACCGGAGTAACGACGTTGAAGTGATCGATCAGGAAATTGATGTTCAAACCAGAGTCACGATAGAAATTGCATTCAGTTTCGTTGTGAGCCGCGCAATCGAAGCAAAGGGGTGCCATTTTGCATTTTCTGCGATTGTAAAAAAATATGAGAATTATGTTATAGGGTTTTAACTGGATATTAATTAATATATGTAGTGTGCTTGCCTTGGCAGTCTTATTATTCAAACAAACGAACCACAATGTTCCGTAGTTCCTTACCAAACCGTCGGAACAAGAACATTATGGTTCGTTCGAGTTAATAATAAGATTGCGAAGCCAATGAAATTTACGCCAAGTAAAGTAAAATTGAAACAGATAGACAGAACAGGAAAAAGCAAATGGATTTGAATCCGAAGATCTACGAGAAATTCTTCTGAACTACGAATTCCCGAAATTCTTCTTATTTCCCAAGGAAAATTGTTCTGGCTATTTACTAAAAAAATTCTGAACTTCCAAGGTTTTTTTTTATTTTCCTCAGGAAAAAACCCCTTTTGAAAACCGGAAGAGCCTAACTCGACTTTGGATGAGGAAATCTGCAAACAGGCACCGATGGACTTATCGAAGAACCCGGCTGGCTAGTGGCTTCGGGCAGAGGCTGGTGCGATCATATTAGTTACGTTCACTTTGTTGCTTGCTTTTGAGCTCGCCATATGCGTTGCAGCTTTACGGGCAATCACGAGTCGTATACGATAAAGCTACACTTCATTTGTCCGAGTCTGAACATATCTTCTGGACTCCGAAGTTCTCAGTCTTAAGGGCATCCCTAGCCCAAGGATGTTTTCGATCAATTAGTAACTAGCTGTATGAGCCCGATCTTGTCCGGAATTGCCAGTTTAATTTCGCAATTCCTGCTACTGTTACAATCGTAAAATGATAAAATTAGTTGGTCAACGGGGTCATTGTGTTTTGATACTTTATCATTTGATGAGAAGAGAATGGTCAAAGAAAAAACCGTACGGTAAGATGCGCTGCTACAAAGCAAGACCATGCTGAGGGTGACTGGGTTCGATTCCCGGTCTGGTCTATTTTCGGGTTGGAAATTGTCTCGATTTCCCTGGGCATAAAAGTATTATCGTGTTAGCCTTATGATATACGAATGCAAAAATGGTAACTTGGCTAGAAACCTCGCAATGGAAGTGCTTAATGAACACTAAGCTGCGAGGCGGCAATGTCCCAGTGGGGCATGTAATGCCAATGAAGAAGAAGAAGAATAATGGTAAAAAAACATCCAATAATTAAAAGAAGGCAGATTTCACTTTTGGTTGCATTAATTCCGCCAAATGAATTCTTGTTATATTTTAAGAAAATATATAACCGGGGAAATGTTATTCTAGAGCAATTGTTATTTTAGAAAAAAAGTATTTTTTGTGGTATGTTATATTCGGCGACATGTCATTTTCAGGAAAAAGATCATTTTCTGGGAAATGTCATATTCGGGGAAATGTTATTTTCAGGGAAAACATTTTTTTTTGGATATGTTATTTATTGGGAATAACTGTTGCCCGGTTATGCGGGCAGCAGGGTCTATGTCTAAGAGCTTGACGATCCCTCCCCAGGCCATCTGCGAGCTGTGGGGCTTGCCTAGGATATGGTGGCTTTGACAGTGGGCCAAGGATGTTATCGATCATTTAGTAGTTTGTCAATAACTCATTTAGGAGGCTAAATTTCAAAATGTGTTGTATTTTGGGCTTTTAGTTCGAAGGTTTTTCTACAACTCTCCTGAACAGGTCGATGTTCGAATTCCACTGCTAAAGGAGTTACGGTGCTATTTGCTATACTTATACTAAATGATAACAAAATATGCAATCATTTAGTCTAAGTTACTGCTACTAGCGCTATAGCTCCGTTCTTAGTGAAATTCAAACAACAAACTGTTAGGCAGAGTTGTAGATAAACCTTTGCACTAGAAGTCCGTCATACAACACATTTTGAAATTTAGCCTCTGGACTGAGTTATTGAAAAACTACTAAATGATCGAAGGCAGATTTCTAAATGATCGATAACATCATTGCAGTGGGCCCTGTTAAATTCATATAAAAAGCTGAATGTATCCGCAAGTAGGCCCCACCAAAGCGACCGTGTGCCGCTCAAAGCGCACAAACTCAAGTTCTGGTGTCAGTTGGGACACAAAACAGACCTGACACGACGGCCCGGCAGCCAATCAACGCAAGGATTAAAGGCCGTTTCTTCAACTATAGTATCATCAACGTGCACTGCCCGCACGAAGGGAGACCTTGTAACCAACCGTTTACTGGTTACAATGTACCAAGAGTTTTGTGAACGTCAGCTTGATTTTGTTTAAATTTTGTAAATATGTTTTGTTGAAAATATTATGTCAGTAAATGTATAAATATAAAATTAAGGTTCGTGCTCCGTTGTTAATACACGTTTGAGTGAATCTTAATTATATATTTATTAGCCATGTTGATGCCACAAATTATTTATATTTTTGTTATTTATTTATTTATACCCTATTTACAACTTGTTGAATTAAAATAAAATAAAGTAGTATCAAATTGATAATTAAATTTAATAAAACTTGCATGCAATAAAATTCAAATTTAAATTGGCATCAATACAATATTATGTACCGCTTGAATTATTGTCAAAAACAAAAACAACAATACCTGTGATCATCACACTGGGGCGGAAGGAAGATGGCGATAGGCAAAATGATGCGCGGGAAAATTGGGGATGTTCTTGGGATAGGATATAAAAGGCCACAAGCCCCTTGGAGGGCTCTCTTGTAATTTCGATACTGGCCCGGAGGGACGAAGAAAGCGGCAGCGTCGTCACACAGTCAAAGTGACCACACGTTTCAAACAGTTAGGTATTTTATAAAAGTTGAACGTGAGATCAATTAGATAAGCCACACGGTTACGTCTTAATTCCTCTAATTGAACTATCGAGTGGGATTAGTGTGGACTTAAAGCCAGTTCTAGCGGTCTTTAATAAAGAAAGCGTATATACGTCGCGAGTGAAAGCCAAGTCGTTGAGAATTCAACCAGTAGCGGTGCTGGTGTAGTGTAGTGCCGGACAGTTTACTGTAGTCAATAGACAGAAGCCACCGGACGACAAGACCGCTAGAAGATTACCGCATGTGATTTCGACCTAAAAGTTATAAATCCCACTCGATTCTGCAAAGACTCGCGAAGTAGTGCACACGGTACCGTTCCCCGGGACCACAGTGAAACGTTAGGCCATTTGTTATAAGGCCAAGTTTTCCACGGAAGCAAAACTGGACGCTCTGTCCGATTTGAATGTGGAAGCTGATTGGTGTCCCTCGCCGGCGTCCCAGCCGCACACCCCTCCTGTCTGAAGCCCGCCCCAGTTCTACAAGTCGACCAACGTGCATCGGCCGCAACGAATAGGGAACATAAAATGAGCAATTACCTACATAAATGAATAAAATGAACATGCGTTCCGTATCCCCACTGTTCCTTTAGAATGTTTAATAAACAAATTTAATGTGCATGGTCCAAGCAAATCAAGCTGTTTCGTCCCTTTTTTGTTATGATTGAATGTAATCCATAAATGCCCAATGTACCGTCTGTTCATGAAATAAGCAAGGGTGAGTAAAACATTAATTTAAGTTTGTCCTAGAGATCACTGTAGTGAAAACGCCCCAACAAGTGTGTGGCAACCACTGTCTTGAGACCACGGCTCCTATAGAGCAGTGGTGCTTAACCGACAGGAGTTCTCAAGGCACCAGTGGTTGGCAACGGACTTTTTAAATGATTTTCAACCCGACAATGAGAAAGAAGCGTTCTACGCACAGCTGGAGCAGACATACGATGGATGCCCACTGCGGGACGTCAAAATCGTCATCGGCGACATAAACGCACAGGTAGGAAGGGAGGAAATGTATAGACCGGTCATCGGACCGGATATTCTGCACACCGTATCGAATGATAACGGCCAACGATGCATAAACTTCGCAGCCTCCCGCGGAATGGTAGTCCGAAGCATCTTCTTTCCCCGCAAAAATATCCACAAGGCCACATGGAGATCACCTAACCAAGAAACGGAAAACCAAATCGACCACGTTCTAAATGCCGGTAAATTCTTCTCCGATATCACGAACGTCCGCACTTACCGCAGTTTGAATATTGAATCCGACCACTACATCGTTGCAGTATGCCTGCGCTCAAAACTCTCGACGGTGTACAACACGCGTCGAAGTCGGACGCCGCTGCTTAACATTGGGCGGCTACAAGACGGTAGACTAGCCCAAGGATACGCGCAGCAGCTGGAAGAGCAGCTAGGCGCAGCGATTTTCCGGAGGAAAAAACGCCAGCAGGAGGATCGATAACGTGAAGAGACGGAGCAACTGTATTGCGCTAATAACACACGAAAGTTCTATGAGAAGTTGAACCGTTCACGTAAGGGCCACGTGCCACAGCCTGATATGTACAAAACATAAAAGGGGAACATTCTTACGAACGAGCGTGAGGTGATCCAAAGGTGGTGGCAGCACTACGAAGAGCACCTGAATGGCGATGTGGCAGACGAAGATGGCGGTATGGTGATGGACCTGGGGGAACGCGCGCAGGATATAATTCTACAGGCTCCGGATCTTCAGGAAATCCAGGAGGAGATTGGCCGGCTGAAGAACAAGAAAGCCCCTGGAGTTGACCAACTACCAGGAAAGCTATTTAAACACGGTCGTGAGGCACTGGCTAGAGCGCTGCACTGAGTGATTACCAAGGTTTGGGAGGATGAGGTTCTGCCGCTGGAGTGGATGGAAGGTGTCGTGTGTCCCATTAGGGCAGTTCACATTTCAAAAATGTTCGAAAATTCCAACTCCCATATGTTTATTAGCATAATTTTTATAATATAGGAGTCCTGGCAAAATTCCCAACCTCCATTTTTGGCATCTTTTTGAGCTCAACCAGTGGGTAACTCATTAATTTTGATTTATATTTCCACTGCTACGTTGAGGCTAATTACACCATTTTAGCCATTTATCCCATATTCACACTGTCAATAGAACCATTCAATCCACTAATAACTAATGTGTTATCTGGAGGTCTCATTTATATAGATTCCAAAAAGGGAGGTTGGGGATGATTATTTAAATTCATCACGATTTAAGAGTTGTAGGGGGATTTGAATAAATTTAAAGTTTTTCCCATACAAATTTCCATATAAACATAAGTTGACTTCGCGCCACCCCTATATGGCCACCGAATTGCCTGAAATTTTGCCAGAACTCCTATATTATCAAAATGATGCTAATAGACCTATGGGAGTTGAAGTTTTCGAACATTTTTGAAATTTGAACTGCCCTAGTGTCCCATCTACAAAAAGGGCGATAAGCTGCATTGTAGCAACTACCGCGCAATCACATTGCTGAACGCTGCCTACAAGGGACTCTCCCAAATTTTATGCCGTCGACTAGCACCAATTGCAAGGGAGTTCGTGGGGCAGTACCAGGCGGGTTTTATGGGCGAACGCTCTACCACGGACCAGGTGTTCGCCATTCACCAAGTACTGCAGAAATGCCGCGAATACAACGTGCCCACACATCATCTATTCATCGACTTCAAAGCCGCATATGATACAATCGATCGGGACCAGCTATGGCAGCTAATGCACGAAAACGGATTTCCGGATAAACTGACACGGTTGATCAAAGCGACGATGGATCGGGTGATGTGCGTAGTTCGAGTTTCAGGGGCATTCTCGAATCCCTTCGAAACGCGTAGAGGGTTACGGCAAGGTGATGGTCTTTCGTGTCTGCTATTCAACATCGCTTTGGAGGGAGTAATACGAAGGGCAGGGATTGACACGAATGGTAAGATTTTCACGAAATCCGTCCAGTTATTTGGTTCGCCGACGACATTGATATCATGGCACGTAACTTTGAGAGGATGGAGGAAGCCTACATCAGACTGAAAAGCGAAGCTAAACGGATTGGACTAGTCATCAACAAAATCGAGGTGGTAGAAGAATTTGTGTACTTGGGCTCACTGGTGACCGCCGATAACGATACCAGCAGAGAAATTTGGAGGTGCATAGTGGCTGGAAATCGCATGTACTTTGGACTCCGCAAGACGCTCCGATCGAATAGAGTTCGCCGCCGTACCAAACTGACTATCTACAAAACGCTTATAAGACCGGTAGTTCTCTACGGACACGAGACCTGGACGATGCTCGTGGAAGACCAACGCGCACTGGGAGTTTTTGAAAGGAAAGTGTTGCGTACCATCTATGGTGGGGTGCAGATGGCGGACGGTACGTGGAGGAGGCGAATGAACCACGAGTTGCATCAGCTGCTGGGAGAACCATCCATCGTTCACACCGCGAAAATCGGAAGACTGCGGAGGGCCGGGCACGTAGCCAGAATGTCGGACAGTAATCCGGTGAAAATGGTTCTCGACAACGATCCGACGGGAACAAGAAGGCGAGGTGCACAACGGGCAAGGTGGATCGATCAGGTGGAGGACGATTTGCGGATCCTCCGCAGACTGCGTGGTTGGCGAAGTGCAGCCATGGACCGAGCTGAATGGAGAAGACTTTTATGTGCAGCACAGGCCACTCCGGCCTTAGTCTGATAATAAATAAATAAAATACTGGCGTTCTACGCATAATTGTCCCATGTTACTTTTGATGAAAAATCTCAAACTCGAATCAATTTGTCCCACTGAAAAAATGAAGTGGTTGTTTGATAATAATAGACTGAAAACCGTTTAAATAAGTAGTGATTCGTTTTATGTCCTGGCAAAGTGTTGCCTACGCTCATAACATCCCAAAAATATTTGTTAGATTTTAAGATCCAATCGATTCTGGAACTAGTGGGACAAATTGACAAATCGAGTTTGGAAATTTTTCATCAACTTAAAACGGCATCGACTTAAATTTTTTTGGATATGTTGTTCATACAAAACGATGTGAAGCTTACGCGATTCGTTTCCACAGATCGACCAGGAAAGAAACCACGTTGGAACGGGCTGATATAATTCTTGCATGCCGCGAATAATCTCTCATAGATCAGCGACTCAAACACTTTCGATTCAACTCCAAGTGATGTAATGCCCCGATAGTTTCTTACGTCACTGTTGCCTCCTTTTTTAAATACAGGAAACATGGTAGAACATTTCCATTGAATAGGAAAGTTTTGCTGAAGAAGTGAAAGGTTGAATAGTATGCACTGAGGGGTGGTCAAAATATCGGAGCATTTTTTAACACTGCTGAAGTTATTTGGCTCGGGCCAGTAGAGAAGGACGATTTGATCCTATTAATAGCCGAAACAACCATTTGAGCTTCAATGTTAAAAACGTCAATGTCGATGGCATCCTCAAGTACATCACTGATTGCACGTCAAATTTCAGCTTGTGACGGTGAAGCGAACCGATTTCGTTCCTCTTAGTATTAACTTAGTATTAAGTTCCTCATAGTATTAACCAAAATCCTTTGGGATGGCGTCGAAGATTCTGCTTAAAAATGGAAACCCCTAAAATTTTCAGACCGGTAGGAGGACGCTAAGTTCCCTCAACGGACCTGAAGCAATAGAAGGTCACCCTCCACACAGCGTCGAGCACACTGCTCTAGTGTACGCGCCATAGGTATCGATATGCTGCTTATTAATTAACCCCGACGTATCATCAAACATGATTTTTTGTGTGTTTATAATGTCCTTTGACACTACTTATGTGAACTAAGGTTAGTACAATTATAGTCGTTAAAAAAAGATTTAGAATACATATTTGCATATTTTTTCTGTGCTATTCAGGATGGAAAAAAATAGCTGCTTCAGGGATTGAGAATCAAATCTCTAATGGTGGCCCTGCCGGCACCATAAATATGCTGGAACTCGTCCTATGACGCGTGTATCACTCAGTTTTTACCCTTCTTACATCCTAAGAAGGGTATAAAGATCGCTTGAAAAACGACTTTTTATCCGAGACTCGGAGGCCCAAGTCGTATATACCAATCAACTCAGCTCGACGAACTGAGCATGTGTATGTATGTGTGTGTGTGCGTGTGTGCGTATGTGTGTGCGTTACAAAAATGTCGCATCAAGATCTCAGCCGTCCGTGGACCGATTTGCACGATTTTAACACTAAACGAAAGCTATGACTTTGTCATTGTACGAGTTTAATTTTTTTTTAATTTTTTGCAATCGGACATTTGGTTCCAGAGATATGTGAGAAATACGAACATGAAGTGTATTTTCAGAAAACTAACAAAATAATGTCACATGAATATCTCAGCCATCTGTAAACCAATTTGCATGATTTTATCTTTAAACGAAAGCTATGACTTTGCCATTGAACCCATTGTATTTTGTTTTTGCAATTAACATTGGGTTCCGGAGATATCCCTGAAATACGAACATAAAGCATTAGATGTATCAACTTCACACATTGGTAAAAAAGTCCCATCAAGATCTCAGTCGTCCTTGGACCGATTTGTGCGATTTTATCTTTAAACGAAAGCTATGTTTTTGTCATTGGACCCATTAATTTTTTTCTGCAATTAGAAATTCGGTTTCAGAGATATCTGTGAAATACGAATATGAGACATATTTTCAGACTACTAATGAATTATCACACCAATATCTCAGCCGCCTATGACCCGATTTGAACTCTTTTGGGCTTAAACAGAAGCTGTAATATTGCCATTTAAGGCGGCAAATCGAATCGGCAGTCTTTTTGTATTTTTTAAAAATTGTTAAATTTCCAGAAATATCCCTTTTTACCCTTCTTACATCCTAAGAAGGGTATAAAGATCGCTTGAAAAACCGACTTTTTATCCGAGGCTCAGAGACCCAAGTCGTAGACACCAATCAACTCAGCTCGACGAACTGAGCACATGTATGTATGTATGTGTGTGTGCGTGTGTGCGTGTGTGCGTATGTGTGTGCGTTACAAAAATGTCACATCAAGATCTCAGCCGCCCGTGGACCGATTTGCACGATTTTAACACTAAACGAAAGCTATGACTTTGCCATTGTACGAGTTTAATTTTTTTTTGCAATCGGACATTTGGTTCCAGAAACATGTAAGAAATACGAACATGAAGTGTATTTTCAGAAATCTAATAAAATAATGTCACATGAATATCTCAGCCGTCTGTAAACCAATTTGCATGATTTTATCTTTAAACGAAAGCTATAACTTTGCCATTGAACCCATTGTATTTTGTTTTTGCAATTAGACATTGGGTTCCGGAGATATCTCTGAAATACGAACATAAAGCATTAGACGTATCAACTTCACACATTGGTAAAATATGTCCCATCAAAATCTCAGTCGTCCTTGGACCGATTTGTGCGATTTTATCTTTAAACGAAAGCTATGTTTTTGTCATTGGACCCATTAATTTTTTTCTACAATCGGAAATTCGGTTTCAGAGATATCTGTGAAATACGAATATGAGACATATTTTTAGACTACTAAAGAAGAATTGTCACACCAATATCTCAGCCGTCTATGACCCGATTTGAACTCTTTTGGGCTTAAACAGAAGCTTTAATATTGCCATTTAAGGCGGCAAATCAAATCTGCAGTCTTTTTGTATTTTTTTAAAATTGTTAAATTTCCAGAAATATCCCTTTTTTTATTTTGAAATCGATAAAAGCATGATAATATCAGTTATTTTATATTCAATTGAAGGTCATATGCATAGAAATTGTAATATGAACTGGGCACACACAACCATTCAAAAGTGTAAGAAGGGTTGCGTTCACTGTAGGTGGATTAGGTCGGTTTTTTTTTTTTTCTATCTATTGCATTTATTTGACAGACTCAGCCGTGTATAACACTTAACGGAGCCGAGATTTTTTGATATTTGCAATAG
This sequence comes from Armigeres subalbatus, assembly GCF_024139115.2. Classification (NCBI taxonomy): domain Eukaryota; kingdom Metazoa; phylum Arthropoda; class Insecta; order Diptera; family Culicidae; genus Armigeres; species Armigeres subalbatus. The sequence continues at coordinate 296,868,319 of NC_085141.1, forward strand.
ATATTATTCATATCTAAGAGAATCGATGTGACTCAAGGTTAGATGGCTAGTGAGGTCGAGTTGACATGTCCATGGATTAGTTTACCAGTTTGAAAGTTTATGCAGGTAATAAACAAAAAAAAGGAACTTTAACGGAAGCCCACCGAAGCTTATGTGAACTATTGAAACATATCAATTACAAAGGACAGAACAACCCAATCAGGAGAGAATAACAAATTTATATCATATTGTGTTACTGAGTTCAACAGTTTTTCTAACATAGGCTGCTATAAGCTTGGTTCAGGATGTTGTTAAAATAACTAAATTTTCTAACAAAATTAATTTTCTAAATTAATGATTTCGTGTGTGTTACTTCTACGTGAAGTTAAACGATTTACAATGATATGGAAATGCTAATATCATCTTCCAAACTTGGACGTACATGTTCATGATAGCATTAGAGGCGAAAGTATAGAATTGATAGTTCCGTTAGGATACGGCAGGCATGAAGAATGTTTTTTATAGAAGTCGATTTGAAAGCGAGCGGAGGCAATATTTGTGATGGCACATATCACGACCTTCCTTCTGCCAAGCTCCCGTATGAAGGGGGAGGAAGAATATCAGTGTGGAAGCTGATATATCTCCACTGGCAAAAGGAAGGTGGTTTGACTTGCTCATATGCCATCGCGTGCGGAAGGATTTGCTATCGACGAGTACTGTCTTCAAATTTCTAATATGACATCAGCATTTAGTCGAATAGGATTTTTATTGCACAGTTCTGTTTTCTCATTGCGTCCGTCTCGTCGCAACCAACTTGGCTGCCTCGGAGAGAACAAAGCAGAGAAAGGCACTGCTGCTGTACCGGCGACCAATAACAGCTGAATTGATGGATGCCCCCACCAAGGGTAGTACACTAAATTAATGATTTCGTGTGTGTTACTTCTGATGTCATATTAGAAATTTGGAGACAGTACTCGTCGATAGCAAATCCTTCCGCACGCGATGGCATATGAGCAAGTCAAACCACCTTCCTTTTGCCAGTGGAGATATATCAGCTTCCACACTGATATTCTTCCCTCCCCTTCATACGGGAGCTTGACAGAAGGAAGGTCGTGTGATATGTGCCATCACAAATATTGCCCTCCGCTCGCTTTTAAATCGACTTCTATAAAAACATTCTTCATGCCTGCCGTATCCTAACGGAACTATCAATTCTATACTTTCGCCTCTAATGCTATCATGAACATGTACGTCCAAGTTTGGAAGATGATATTAGCATTTCCATATCATTGAAAATTAATTTTATTTTATAATTTTGTTGTGAAAAAATGTGATAATAATTTATCCTAACTTGATTATATCAACGGTTGTTAAAAATAACTGATGTTACAATCATGTTATAATCTTGTTTTGCCTTCCTAGTCGGAAAGTGGCTAAACTAAACTTTTATATAGCACTCTTCGATGGCATGACAACGCTACTAAGAAAATGTAGAACAATATCATTAAACTACTAGGAATGCCGAATAGTAAGAAACGTAAGTTCTTAATTTCTCTTAAAACTGAAAACATAGAGGATCCTTCAATTAGGTAACACATTTTAAAGTTTCAAAACTCAACATGTAGAAGATGTATATGTGGCACATAGTCTAACTCTCCGAATTCATTCTCTGAACTGACTATTTCCTTCATTCCGTTGGCCCATTTTTGGGAAATAATAATGCGAAAACTTGCAAAAAAAATCAAAACCTTACTTAACAAAGTTCCTTGCCGATTACCAACCTGCATATCGTACATGAGTTTTTGTAGCAGTTCAAACACCGTATCTCCGAGTCCCAATATGGTCCAACGGCAATCGGTTGCTCCACCAGTATCTGTTGGCCCCGAGCTAGGTCTCTTTTCGCCACCAAATATCTATAATAAAAGTGAGAAAAAATAAACAACCAAACATTATTGTCCATCAACATCGCAGTTAAAACGGAACTGAAGCCACACGCGCTGTACAACTAGGCCAACGTCAATCTGCATGTCAGCCACTTCGACATGGTTGACTGACTTTCAAACGGCACACAATTAAAGAAACAATTTTCTTCCGACCCCAAACGATGCACCTTTCACACCTACTAATTCCAATCGTAAACTGTGGCAGATAATTTCGCCTTTAACCTTACCGCCCCAATTCGTCCGATTCCTTAATCTCACAGTTTTCCTCGAAATGTGCCATTTTCCACTATGCACCCACAGCTCGGTGTCGCCGTTCCAAAAAACTTTCACCAACAATTTACCCCAACAGTATGCGGTTAATACTTCACCCGTTTGCAACCGTCACGATATGAATTTTCTGACCGAATGATCAAACAAGTCTGCTGACGGTGCGCCACACCTACTGGACTTAAAACTGACCAGCGGTTCCCACATCAGCATCGTACATTTTGAGGGAAACATTACCAACCACACATAGAAAAAGGAAAGTTCTAAGTAACATATTCACGACCAGATATGAATGGTCTTAAATAAAAAAAAATTTCAATAACTATTTGTTATTTTTCGATTCCTAAAATGATACCCCTTAAAAAACTTATTCAAATATGTACTCTCATTCAGCATTTGTTTTTAATGAAGTGTGTGGAAAATAAAAAAAACATAATAGAAGTTGTAAATATTCCTGATAATGCGATTAGCCATAAGACACTGATTATTGGATTTCGTAGTATTCAACTTGAGTTTATTACTTATTTATATAGCGTCTCAATTTCAGTTGCTCTGTTTAATAGATAACTACAAAGAAGTGAAATACAAACTTCACTTCTGCACACGTATAAACACTATTCTTAGATCATCGCCAAAACTGATATTTGAATGCTCATTAAAGAACAGTGTTTCAACATGTTAAATTGACAATATTGTATCGGCTAATCCATATACTGGACACCTCAACGCACAATTGAGAACCCAGGAGATATGATGAAAAAATAAGAAAATGTTGGATGAGCCGTCAGCTGGAAGAAATTATCACTCTCTGTAGACCATCCTACTGAGTGGGTGGGAAAAACAAAACGATCCTGCTACACGCGCGAATATCAAATGCGCAGCTCTTGGACAAATTCTAACATTTTTGGTCAGCCGCGCGCGTTTGGATAAACATAACATTCCGTTTTCACAGCATCGCAGGTGCACGTAATACTTTTCCATAGGCACGGCCACATGCATCCCACTAACGACGTATAGCATTGCGTAGACATACCACAGGAAGAACATATCAATCCGATGCACATGGATCTTTGCCAAAAGTGAATCAAATTAAAATGCAGTTTCGCGTAGGATAGCGTCTAATCCGTGTGTGTCCGAAGCAGACAAGAAGTCGTCCATCTAAACGTTATAAAACTAATTAAAGTATTCATACTAATTAGTCATAAGCATGAAAAAATAATATTTCTGAAGCTACAGCTGTCCGTCACATTTCCATTACTGCTCACCGGTACTGCAATGCACAGGTTGTCTACCTACATGTTTACTGTAGGTGATGATAGCATGGCATCATTGAAATAAAAAGTAGTGCATGGTGGAGGCGCATGGTTATTATTAGAATCCAACAAACGTTGGCTGAAAGTAGGAGTGTATTTGTTGAAATACGCTATTGTTTCCATGCGTAGCACAACTGTTGACAAATTTGATGAAGGATTGGTTTGGGAAAAGTATTGATTGAGTATCTTCTCTCTATATAGAAATGAGTTTGCATTTCCTTTGAATCAATATAACTTACGAACGGGTTGATCGATTTTTACGGTTTTCTCACTAATCGATTCGTCTTAGGATCCGCTGTGTTTGTATATATGCAAAGCGGGAAATTTTGATGAGAATGCAGGTCTTGAAAATGCAAAGGTCTTGTGTGTTGTGGAGAAAACAATCATGCTTGCACTGACGTCGAACGCAAAAATTACAAACCCGAGCACTATCGGGCGGGTTCTACTAAGGATAGATGATCTAATTTTAATTTTATTTCAGATGCCAAAATCGAGAATATTTTTTACATATGACTTGTATCGCCTACTAGATCCATGCCAAGCCATACATGGAATTTTTTACAAAAGTGGTCCACCGGGGCCAGATTCCGGATGCCGTAAGACAATGCCAATGTGGCCAGGTTGACTCATATCAATTGGCGGAAGTTGCTTTCGAACTCCTGATCGCAAAATAATGACATACCATGTGTCGTAGCCATATTTGGAATTTTTCCAGATTTCGGATGCCGTAAGACAATGCCAATGTGGCCAAATTGGGTCATTTAAATTCCTGGAAGTCTCTTTCGAACTCCTCCTAAATAATGATAAATGATGTATCGCAAGTCATATTTGGATTTTTTGCAAAATTGGTACACCGAGATCAGATTCCAGATGCCGTAAAACCATGCTAATGTGGCCAGATTGGGTGATATCAATTCTCGGAAGTAATTTTCGAACTCCTAGCATAGCATAGCATAGCATGAACCCCTGTACAAATCGTAGATGGAGATCTCCGAAGTCAGTCAGAAGTTTTCAAACTCCTGATCACAAAATAATGAGAAATGATGTCAAAAGTTGTCCACCGGGATCGGATTCCGGATGCCGTAAAACCATGCCAATGTAGCCAGGTTAGGTCATTTCGATTCCCGTATGTCATTTTCCAACTCATGATCGCAAAATAATGAGAGATGATGTGTCTCAAGCCAAATTTGTATTTTTATTTTCAATATTGCCAACAGGGGATATGGTCCCTTATATCCGGATCCAGAAAGGTGGATAATGATGGAAAGGTGGATTGGTTGCAAGAAGTTCTATTTCAACAACGCGTGGACTCAAATGCAAGCCGCACGATCACATCGCCACCGAGAAAGAAGTCCGATTGCACAGAGAAGATCGATGATACAATGGAGCATGCAAGCAGCGCTGATTACTTCGATGAGCCCTCGCCGTACGACAATGTTGATAAATGGATTGAATGGGTAGAGAAAAAAAATCCATGCTATGGGCGGGCCTGCGTGTCCCTTCGGAGAAGCCAATCGGAGCAGAGAGCAGCAAGAGAGCGTGCTTCGACAACCTGTGCGAGGGTGCCAATGCGAATTCGTGGGGTGACGCCTATAGGATCGTGATGGCCAAGACCAAAGGAGGCTCTTCACCCCCCGAACGGTCACCGGACCGGTTGGCGAGGATTATCGAAGTACTCTTCCCGTCCCGAGCCACAAGTCCCTGGCCTCCTCCTGCGCTGCAAGGCGCTGGGAGTGTGGCCGAAATGGTGGCTCCGGTGACGAACGACGAGTTACTCGCAGTGGCTAACACCCTTGCGATGAACAAAGCTCCGGGCCCCGATGGAGATCGATGGACTTCAAAGCGGAGTCTGAAGATTCTTAGGGTCATCATAGACGACAAGCTTACCTTCGGTAGCCATGTCGAATATGCGTGCAAGAAGGCTTCGACTGCTGTGGCGGCATTATCGAGGATGATGTCCAACAGCTCCAAGGTGTGCGCCAGTAGACGTAGGCTACTGGCAGGCGTTGCCGCATCTATTCTTAGGTACGGCGGCCCGTCCTGGACAAAAGCACTGGGGGTAACCAGTTACCTGCACCTACCGCTTGATGTGTCTCAGAGTGATATCGGCCTACCGCACGGTATCGCGCGACGCATCCTGCGTGATAGCGAGTATGATGCCAGTCGGGCTGGTCATCCGGGAGGACGAGGAGTGTTTTGACCTACGTGGCACCAGAGGAGCCCGCGAGCGTACCAGGGTGACTTCGGTTGCCTGATGGCAGCGCGAGTGGGATAACTCCTCGAAAGGTAGGTGGACCCACCGGCTGATTCCTAACATATCAAGCTGGGTGGGGAGACCCCATGGGGAAGTTGGGCAAGTTGAAAAGGGTGGGCACACAAGTCAGACCCATAGGAGCGTTGCGTTAGCGTGTGTGCAAGCATGGAGTGTATGAGCATGAATCAAGGGTTTGGGTGGGCATACAAGTTAGACCCACATGGCATGAGAAGGGTGGGCACACAAGTTAGACCCACACGGCATGACAGAGGTGCAACAGAGTATGTAGGGTGTGTTTGAGGGTGCGATAGAGCGAGCACCCAAGTCAGTCTCGCATGGGACGGGTGCCTGTGTGAGCGAGAATGAGCGAGTACGTTTAGTACTGCCATCCCCCAGAAGTAGTACTGGGAGGTAGTTCCTGGGGGAAACGATGGTGGTCGAGTCCGACACTCCAGTACGTGTGGTAGTTTGGCAACTACAATGCACGTGTACTGGGTTAGTGTGTAAATGCATTCTCCCTTGTAAAAAAAAAACACATCGGCCTGGGCTGCGAAATGGTGAGTTGACATCTGGGAAGGAGCGACCTACACAGCTCTGGTCCTCACAAGTTCCAATCTCACGCTTCCACGGGTCCTCCGATGACAATTGACCGCCAGCTAAGGGTTGCGTACTTAGCTGGTAGTGCAGCCTGGGCACTGTTGTCCTTCTGACATCAACTAGAGTGAGTGGGTGCGACCAACGGGACCATCGTCCCTAACCCCTAATCCCAAGGCGTTAAGCGACCCGTGCCGAGGGGATGCATGGCCAGGGGGGTGAAATAATGAGCTAGGCCTTTAACGGAGCCTGTGGGGTACCTGCGCACCCTCTACAGTAATTGTCCCTTACCGCGTCATGCTGGGCTCTGGCGTGGTGGACCTCTTTTCCCGAGCAACTCGTGGGACCAAAATGGAAAACCAAGTCAATTCTTCAATTATTGGTAGTAGTGTAGGCGACAACCCCTTCGCAAGAGGTGGGTTGTTCAGGTCTCCGCCTAGGAGGCCAGAGGCAATAGTCGGCAGCTCAGTGCGCAGCGCCAGCGTGGGTCACTTAACCATCTCCCAGACTCCGCCGGTAGAGGTTATAGACGGCCCATGGCTTGTGAAAGCGATGAACCGCAAACGCGATGGGCTTTCGGCCTTCGAGGTGGCGACGGAACAGCTGGACGCCATCATCGACTTTGCGTCATCGAAGCATAATATCAGTAAGGAACTCAAGAGGAGCTTGCTGAAACTTCGAAAGTCGATGCTGGACGCCAAGCTGGAGAGGGCGGTCGGGACGGCCAAGTGTAAACCCGTGAAATCCGTGGAGTCGAGGTCTACCCAGACTGAGGCCCAATGATTCGCGGACTCGGGCAAGGTCGAATCGACCGAGGGCGTGCCAGCAACGACGATGGTGCCAAACTCTACCCAGACTGAGGCTCAAGTATTTGCGGGCACGTCGGGGGTGACTGCTCCAACGAAGCAGACACAAAAACGGGGGAGACAGTCTCCAGGGGATGAGCTCCCTGGGGGCCGCTCCAAAACGCGGAGGGTTACTACCCCGAACAAGGGTAGTGGGGCTGGGAAGCTGAACCCCGGCCAGGTACCTCCAAAACCGGGGAGGAAGGACCTGGAAAGGTCCGTCCACCCAGAAAAGACGGTGGTAAGGGGTTACGGCAGGCTGAGAGCTCTCAGCCGCACCAGACCAGGGAAATAGAGGGGGATGACGCCTCCTGGACCCTGGTCAAGAACAAGAGGAAACCGAAGACGTCAATGATGATGATGATGATACTACCATCTATTGTAGCAAGGCACCTGCCGATAGCACTGGCCATATCTGACAAACGATTTGATCATGATTATACTATTGTATGTATTCCATCAAACTCCTGTATGAAGGGCCAAAAATGGGTGGGGTGGTTCCATAAGCAAAGACGCTTATGCGAATCCACGGGATAAATAGAGAATCTCCTTCCAGAAGAAAGTTCGTACATACAATAATATAATCTAGCCCTCGTTACCCAGATTGACCCAATAGATGGGGAGAAGAGCCCGCCCTTTATCCACGAGATGTTAACAATAGGAAGTTGGCGATTCCACTCTTCCTATCCAAATCGCTTCAATCGGGTGCCCTGATGGTTTTGTTTTTTGTCAATAATCATATAATTTGGTAAATATTTATGTATATATATATCATGTATAAAGGAATTCTCTCACCAAATTTTAAATCGCATGTCCTGGATGAGGGAGGACCTTTCTTCAACATCAGCTAGTTTTAGATTTGTGCTGTCTTCAGAGATGGAAAACCAATAGTTGGGAATATTCTTTGTTCTTGTTTATTGTTCATGTTTGTTCTTGAAAAATAGACTTCTTGATTTCTGAAAAGATGAAATAAAAGGACAGATGGCAGTATCATAGATAATAACATTAGCGTCTTGATTAAAATGAATATGAAATCTGATTTTTTTCACAAACATTTTTTCCTATTTCTTTTTTTTTATCATGGTAATCAGAGTATTTATGGTTTATGGTTCATCTTGATGACAATGAAGGACCAAAAATAAGGGTGACGGAACCGTAGACAGAGACACTTACACAAAACCCACGGGATAGAGAGAATCCCCTTCCAACAGTGTAATCGAACATACTAATAATTGGATTCGCTATACTGCCGTGAATCGCATATCTGTCCCATATTTGCTGGGTTTCCTATTCATATGGGACAGATATGCGATTTACGGCAGTATACTTTTAGGACAAACATTTTGTCGAAATCCATATTAGCTTATTTTTGCTTGAAATAATCCGATTTTTATAGAAATTGGAGAAGGGCTTCTGCCATGCAGTTTGTGAAGAATTTTCTTTGGAAATGTAAAAGATTTTCCAGCGTTGATAAAAAACTACTCTACAGAATAATAAGAATAATAAGAATAATCTGCGAAAACTCAAAAAATTGCTCGTGGAAATTCACGCGAAATTGGAAATTTCATGTGAAAATTTGAAAGATTATCACCATCTAAATTTAAGTTATTTAAGAAAAAGATATATAAAGATGAAAGATAACAGATGCAATGATTTATTGTAGTGGGAGCTTGGGGAAATATAATGTTACCTATCAGGAAGAATGTAAATGGAAGAGCTAATTATTAATATGCAAAAATCACTTTTAGAATGAATGTGACTAAAACCCGATAGGCGTCAGTAACAATATGTGATTCTAGTACCAAAATCAACACAACAATAAGGATCATCTCTTTAACGACCGATTGCATATGCGCGTATCACGATAAGACCAAATATAATGAAGGACAATAGATTAAAATTATACTTAATGATCTGCAACTTCTTATTCCAACGGCCATCGGCGGCCGATAATCAGGTCCACGCTCGACATTCAGGTCATGATTCATAGAAGCTCGCATACATTTTTACACCAGTATTTCCCAAAGCTTCACTTGGATATGGGATGCACAGCCTGAATCTCATCGTATCTTTCTCATTGGTGATTGCCTCTGGTGGCGTTGTGGGTTACTAATTCACTTGATTGTTCCGGGTCGACTGGAGCTTCAGCAATAGTACATTCAACATTCAACCATATTTAATCGGAATTCATACTTTTGTCATGTGAGCCCATTATTTAAACGGCACTACCAATTACAAAAGGATCTCTGGAATATAGTTCTTCGTGCATAGATCAGCACCACCAGCCGAAACTTCGATTTTCCGCTGATGGAAAAATTTGGACCCGTGAAAAAAATGCTTCTACTGTCAAACGCAGCACACTACGATTCTCAAGTCAAGAGGAAACCGAAGACGTCAAGGGCCGAAAAGAACGCCCAGGCGAATGAGGGTAGCAAGAAGTCTAGGGTAGGTGCCAATCGCATCAGGGGCGATGCCCTATAGTCATCAAGACGGACGGCGATGAGGAGTGACGTGAAGCTCGGTGAACTCGGCTCTGACGTACGTCGAATAAGACGTACCCGGATGGGCGAGATGATCCTCGAGCTGAAGCGGGGCGTCTCGCAAAAGGGCGCCGCCTACAAGAAGTTGGCGGAGGAAGTCCTAGGCGAGACGGTCAAGGTGAGGGCACTCACGACGGAGGTGAATCTAAGGGTCAAAGACCTGGAGAGATCACCGAAGTCAAGTTAGGGAGCGTCAAGGGAGCGTCAGCTTGCTGACGTTAATCATCTTTCTTCTGCACGCGCACGGAGGGGATAAGATTTGTTTCATCGGGAAACGCTTCCGAAGCGTTTCCCGATGAAAACAAATCCTATCCATCCTGTACGCGTACAAGAGAAAGATGATCAAACGTCACCAAGCTCTATTGTGATGGGTGAGTTTTTAGCGTCCATTGCATCGCTATCAAGTAGTATGGCATTTCGATAATATTCGGAACGTGGGTAATGGGTATGCTGATATGACGAGCTCCGCCGATTCTACTTCAGACTTCACCAAGGGAAGTCTGCAATTCCGAACCTATGCAAGAACTTTATTAAACAGCTGTTCAGACAACACATCCGTGTTTTCAAAAGTACATCTGACAATTGCCCCTATTGATTCTACCAGTTTGAGTTTCATACTTGACTTTAACAAAAGCTTATAATTCTAGCAGTACTTCAAAATTCAACAAAAACAGCACATTTCCAGAAAAAAAAACAAAAATTTCTGATAAGAAAATTATTTTGAGCTTTGAGTGGAATGTCTTAACTTGTCATAAGACAAATTCGAACAATCCCATTTAGTTCCATCACTTGATTGTACTTTTGACAGATATGTAATTCGACCTCAACAGTAAGGCCGTCTTCAGTGTTTCGTACTTGACACGATACGTATCTGTCAAAGGTACAATCACGTGGTGAAATTAAATGAAATTGTACTCGTCTTCTTCTTCTAATTGGCATTACATCCCCACACTGGGACAGAGCCGCCTCGCAGCTTAGTGTTCATTAAGCACTTCCACAGTTATTAACTGCGAGGTTTCTAAGCCAGGTTACCATTTTTGCATTCGTATATCATGAGGCTAACACGATGATACTTTTATGCTCAGGGAAGACAGTTTCCAATCCGAAAATTGCCTAGACCGGCACCTGGAATCGAACCCATCCACCCTCAGCATGGTCTTGCTTTGTAGCCGCGCGTCTTACCGCACGGCTAAGGAGGGCCTCGAACTCGTCTTATAACCAAAATAACAAATAAAATAATAATAAAGTTTGTTCTAAATTCACTACTGGATGAATAAGTTACAATTTTTTTCTCTAAACATTCTTTGCTATCATTTTTTTTATTGTTATTTTAAATTATCAAAAGAATTTAATATTTGTAACGGCCGTATTGTAGGCCGTAAAATTAACATATTTGAAACATGTTGTAACGGACATCAAATCAGTTTTCAACCGAGTAATAAAAAATCAAACTGTAACGCCTTTTACCATGTGATTGCCCAAAGATATTCACCACTGTGACGCAGCAGCTTGCATTGTGTCTGTTTCGAAAATCCAAAACATTACATCTAAGCATATGATACATGCGCAAACCGGGCGAAAATTACATGCGCCGAACTCTCGCTTTTCCTGTGCGCATGGCACGAAGCAGACATTATCGAACAACAGCTCTAGAATAATTTGAAGTGTTTTTTTACCACCCCGGGATAGTTTCATACAATTATCTAACGAAATAGTAGTGAAAAATGGAAGGATTCGAAGAAAACTTCCAAGTTATGGAATCCGAACAACTGGGAAGGTCAGATTTTGATTGAAATTATTTCCTATTTTACGAATTAAACATGTGTCTAAGCCATCCGGGAGAGAAATCATGACGCTGAATGTTCTCCTAATTGGGTATATTTTCTTACAGGTTTGTCGTAGCAAAACGCGACCTGACGCGAGGGCAGCAGATTTTACTCGAGGAACCATATGTAACCGGACCATACTGGGATGCGGATGTCAGTTGTTTGAATTGCTTCAGGGACTCTTGTTCCACATGCCAGTAGTTTTCATGCGAAGTTTTTGATGGACAAAATAACTGTGATATGTATATTTATATTTTGTAGGCAGTGTGGGGTAGCACCACTATGTTACGATTGCACCAATCATGACGAAGCCGAGTGCAGCTTCTATCGAATGTCTGGTTTGGATAGGCATTTCCTCTACAACAATTTCAATGTGGTTATGCCGGTGCGTTGCCTGATGCTTCACAGAAGCAATCGTGAGCGGTATGATGAAATAATGACGATGGAATCGCGACTGGAGGAACGTCGCGGAACAGAGATTTGGGACATCCACGAAAAATTCGTGGTGAAACCTTTGATAGAAAGCGGGATGTTTGTTGATAAACTCGACGATCTAGAGGTTACCGGAGAATTGTTACAACGCATTTGTGGTTTGTTGGATGCCAATACATTCGAAATTCGAGGAAACGTGGACAGTCGTGGATCGGAGAAGGGCTATTTGGCTCGAGGACTTTATCCCAAGACAGCACTGATGACCCACAGTTGCATGCCGAATACATTACTGTCTGTGGATGGTTATTCGAATGTGAGAGTTTTCACGACGTATCCCGTAAAGATGGGGGAAATGTTGACTATCAGTTACACCAGGAGTTTATTTGTAAGATCCCACCCAAAAAATATATAAAAGAAAACTTTACTAACATGTTGCCATGGTAGGGTACTTACGATCGACAAACTCATCTTCGGAAGGGTAGGTATTTCATTTGCAATTGCAGACGGTGCAATGATCCTACGGAGTTGGGTACGCACTTAAGCTCGATTAAGTGTACGGAATGCGATGGAGGACTGTGTTCATTTTATACAGATGAGTAAGGGCGGCTTATAATAATTGTGCTTATTCTGCGTCTTGTATGAGGAGAAGCGTTTCTAATCAATTGGCAATTGGCGATTCCTTCCATTTAAGTTACACGGTCGTCTCACATGAGACGTGTCGAATTAGACTATTCTAGAGACGCAGAATAAACACAAATGTATCATAACCATTAATGAATACCTATTTGATTTTCAGTCCTCGATGGGAATGCAATAAGTGTCATAAACTTTTAAAAAGAGAATACGTCAACGAGGTGTTGTGCGCTGCTCGTGATGACATTATGATTTGTCGTAAGTATCTTGACGTACAGCTTACCATGCGTCTCCATTACATTTCATAATAAACATATCTTCTTATTCACTTTTCTGCAGCGTTGGAAGTACGGGATCTGGAGCGAGTTATTAATAAGCACTCAAAAGTTTTAAACCCACATCATTCGCTTATAATTGAGGCCAAACAAACGCTGCTAGGAGAGTTCAAGTTCATTTGCGTGTCGACCGATCCGATGGCCGTGCCTAAACCAGTTCTGAGGCGCAAATTCGAGCTTTGCGAGGAGATGCTCCTTATCTTACGTTTCCTTGAACCGGGCTTGTCACGATTAGTAGGGATCGCCATGTACGACTATCACGTTGCGCTGATTGAACTTTCGCGAAGAAATTTCGATACCACTGAAATTAGATCTCATGAGCTGTTGGTAAGAATATTCAACACAGTTATGTTCCTTCAAAAAGATTATTATTGATTTTAATCATTCTTAGGACAACCTTATCAAGGCAGAAGGGGAGCTGAAACAGGCGATAAACATGCTACTGTTCGAGCATCACAGTACACCTGAAGGCCAACTAGTGAAACGGGCGATGAGAGAACTCAAAGAGCTGCGTGCGGAAATCTCGGTTGTCCGAGCAATGATCGAGGACGAAAATCTTGAAGGCCAAAACCGTAATCAACGGAGTGGCAACGGAAATAGTAATAACAATTATAAAATTAAATTCGGAAAACGTCGATAGTTGATACTTGTAGCTGTAGAGGGGATGATTTGATTTGATAACGGCAATTTCTTCAATAAATGTCCACAGACACAGTGGCACTTGTTTATATTTCTTAAATTTACTCCATAGTGTTTACCTCCTTCGGGGGTGCTTTTTTCATTGCGTTCGTTTCGAGAATATTTTTATCTGTTTTTTTTTCAGGTCGTTTTCAAGACATTACCGGGAGATTTTTTTTGAAGTTCTCCAAAAAATCTGTTAGTTATTCCAAAATACCTATTTATGAGAGTTTCTTTGGAATTTCAAGGGGAAGGTTTTTGGAATTTCCATGAAAATTCTCCGGAATTTACATGAGAAATTCTTCTGCAAATTGTTCTGAATTTCTATAATCAATTGTTTAAAATATACTCAAAATGGGGATTTAAACAACAAAATTCTGTTAAACGGAATGTGATGCGGAATTTCGATACGCATTTTTTTTTATTCTTTAGGAAAATTATTCGGAATTCCAATTTTACTAAGACTTTAAAATTTCTACGTGAAATTCTGAATATTTTCACGGAACACTTTTTAATATTTGAACGTAAATTTTTTTGGAGTTTTTATTGTCCAATGCAAGTCCACGCGAAATTATTAAATCAAATCAAAATCAAAGTCAAATGACAAAATTTTTCGGTGGAAAGTCATTTGATCGAATTACGTGTCAAGCCGAAATTCATAGACCCGAAATGAACGATCGGACTAAACGGTTATTAAACCGAAAACGGTTTCGCTAAAAATTTCATTTGATCAAAGCGTTTACTCTAAACTAAATGGTAGTTTGGCCGAATAAGTTGGTTGATTGACAGAAAAGGCCACTTGGCAGAAAATGCTATTTGTTCCAATGAGTCATACGGTCGAAATTTTCATTCGCTGAACGGGTGTTCCCGGACAGAAGTTATAAACTGAATAGCAAAACATCATATGGACTCGATTGGTATAAGAGATAAAAGAACAGGCAACAATGTCATCACAGCTACTTTATTTTACGGGAGTCGGTTTTTGGACTACGGATCATCCAGTAATTTCAACAGCAATATTTTACATTACGGAGTTTTCAGCATAAGCGAAAATGTCAAATAAATATTAACATAACTGAGTTAGTCAGTAAATGAGGATTTGTTTTTTAGGAAAATATTTTACTGACTGGACAGTAAATCAATGTTCATTTGCATAAAATAAAATTATGGAGGAATAAATACTTTGGCAGATTTATATTAATTAAAGTCAGACAAAGATTGAATGGAAAGAAAAACTCTGACTTATTATCATCATCACTTACGATATGTAGCATAATATGAACGATGTTCAATACGATAATTCTGGAGGCTATACTCCAAGACAAAATCTTTTAAAAAGTTGTAAAGATAGAGGGCACCGGTTCTCATGATGCCTTTCAACTTGTTTTACGCTATGCGATCTGTGGCTGAGCTTTGTAAAACACAAAAAAAATCACTTTTGGAAACGCATGTCCAACCAGCACGACGGCAATAATTTACAAAATGGTTTTAAGCCAAACAGATAAAAAATAAACAACAAAACAACAGCGAGAAGCTCTTGAATCACGTTTAGTATTTTTTAAAGGATAGCCGGTAAATTTTCATTTTTCACCTGTGGAGCTGTATCAATTTCTACCGACTTTTTGTGCTGTTCAGCAATTTACAGATTTAATGATTTGTTCAGTAAAAATAAGTAAATGTCAAAATAATCAACATATTTTTTTACCGAGACTCGGGAATTTATTACTGACAAACGTCGTTGGTCTACTAAAAAACTAGAATTTCAGTAAAAAAGAAATTTTACAGTTGAAACTCGGCAAACAAAATACCGAACATTGAAATGCTGGTTAAGTGTGTGGAATATGCCCGAAGTAGACTTTTAGTCTAGAGACTGCTACACGAAAAAATAAAATATGCTTCACAGCTTGAATTTTTTTAAATCAATATGAATTTTTATTATTATAGTTTTGTGATTTGTTCCCTGACCTCAATCAAAATTCCCTGACTTTCCCTGACATTCCAGGTCCAAATTGAAATTCCCTGACTTTCCAGGTAGTCGACACTATGTTTTACCAAGGTGGCGAAATATAACACAGTTGTGAAATATACTGCCCTTCTACGCAGAATTGTCCCATGTTAGTTTTTGTGTATTTTGACTGTTCACCATAGAGCAGTCTATTTTGATGCATACTTTTAGAAAACTCTAACAGATTTCGAGCTTTGTTCGGAAAATCATTGAAAACAACATCAAGTCTACTTGTCCCATCGCTTAAGGTGGTTATAGAACAACGCCACAAATCGGCCACGTGCTTTTTATGGTGATTTTTCAAGAGCACGAACTGGAAGAACTACAACGCCAATGGGGATGAAACATCCCTAGATCGTTTGCTTACTTATGCTAAACAATCGACTTTAATTTTAGCATTGTACGAACATTATTATGCTAGATTTGAACTTTTGATAATACAGTCCCATCCCGATTTTGGCAACACCCGTTTTTGTCTACCCCCGATTTTGGCAACACCCGTTTTTGGCAACATTTTCTTCCCGATTTTGGCAACAACCTCGAAATTTTTTTTTCTTACTTTTTAGAGCTAAAACTTTTTTAATCATGTGTAATAGGATAAACAAAGCCATTACCGTTTAACCATTAAAGGTTTATATGCGTATTATGGGCTCTGTACGAATAGTGGGCACTTTCACTGAAATAATGAATCACCACTAGTATCACCGCTCATTGCAAACAATTTTTATTAAACTTTTCTGTTTTTTTAATTCTCGTTTTTCATGTTCCTATTCACCTCCTTATATAACCAGCACACCGTAGATTGTCGTATTTTTTGGCATTCTCACTGATTTTGTCGTCAACAAGCTGACTCACACGGTTGTACATAGTATAACACCTATTAAGCGAAGCCCGCTGTTAACATCCAACCCAACCGATACTGCATGAGTGATCCAGGAGCAAGCAAACCCCAGCAGGTTTAATTGCTAGTGATTAGTACATTCGATTTTCTAAATGCGCTTTATAGCCATCAAGTTTGCTCATTATGCGCCTCTTTTCTGATATCAGCCGAGAAACTGTCATTTTATCATTTTATCCGTCTTTCTGCTGCATTCCCGTTCAGATAATAAGCAATAATTTATTTCAAAGAGTCTTATTGTTTCAAATTGATGCAAATTTGTCTAGCGATTAATATCAGAACACTGCTGGCTTTTCCAGTTTCCTGATGTGTCAATTGCAGTCTTTTGATTCCAGCATGCTTGCCAACAGTTCAACAGTAATCGTAAGAGTTCGGTAACATGTAAGGCTCTCGAGCAGGCATTGAAAAGAATCAGATCATGATAAAAAATCGGGTTAATCTAAGCCAACTTGATGTTCTGCCGCGGGGCAAGTTATAAGCTTCCTAAGAGCACCTCCACGGGAGTCCTCATCGCTATTCTTATTATAGCGCTCCCTCCCGAGTGCTATTTTAGGATAGCACCCCATCTTCCCACCGGTGGTTTCTGTTTTAGGTATAGCGACTTCGTAATCATGTTGAGTTCTCACCGGGCGTTGCTAAAAGTTCTTTAATTTCTCTACATTCCAACTGGAACATGGCTAGCTGCTCAACTTTGTATTCTATACGCATTTCCTCAGTTATTAATTAATTGCCCGCCATTGCATGAGTATGTATTTTGTGTGACAACTATGCCCAAGGAGCCCACTCGAAAACATCTTTGACTGAATCGGGAACAGGAATTCTACGCTTTTGATCGCAAGGCTAGCTGGACACCCGTCGTAGTAAATTTGTTCACCGTTATTCCTTCTGGACTTTCTTCCTCCTATAAATTTCCTTCGGGGATTTATACTTGCAGTCGAGAAAATTCCTCCTGAAATACCCACCAGTTTTCCTACATGAAACTCTAGACAAAATCATGCAGGAATGCTTCCACAGTTCTTTTCTCTGAAGGATGCCTCGGAGAAAAAAATTGTAACAAGATCCGAAAAATCCGGCGTATTCTCATGAAAAAAATAAGTTTTCAAATGAAACCACAAACGAAATTATAGGGAGATTCCAACAAAAAAAAAATCCTGAAAGATTCTGGAAGAAATCCTTAAACTATTTTGAGAGAACTGCTAAAGATTCTTAAAAGAACACAAATATTGCTGGGAAACTCCCGGAGAACCTGCCAGGTATCCTAGATGAATTTCCAAAACAAATCATGTTCAAATCAACGACACAAAAGGCAAACTTGCGGGAGATTTTCTGGTGGAACTACTTGAAGAACATACTGAACAGTTACTAAAGGAACCTTCTGAGGGATTCCTGGAAGACCTCCTCCTTGGAATAACTTTTAAAATAAAAACAGTAGAATTTTCTTTCACGAAAAATCCATGAATATTTCGGGTTCTAGCGGGCGCCGGTGCGCATCGCTCCTCATTATAGCTGATCTTTTACTGTAATTACTTCTTCGCTGAGTTGGACTGGCGCACTAGATGCAAAAATATTGAATAATTCCCTTGCTAGCTAATTTATGTCGAAATTGTTCTGAAAAAGAAAAACAGATTTTCTGCATTTTTTTATCAATACCAAAGTGACGTTTCACAAAATAACAACCCTGTATGGAAATTTAGCACCCCAGTATGGGGCGCTAAATTTGGAAACTCGCGGCTAATTTTGAGTTGCGTTCTTATTTTACATTCCCGTTTAGATACCTCCGGTGTGAAAGTGAGTCCCTATGAAGGGCCCGGAAATAGCGATAGGGACCCAGATGGGGACTCCCGTGGAGGTGCTCTAAGAGCTTTGAAATTGGACGTTCGATGATTCACCGTTTAATGATCTTCAACGCTCACCAATGGATGCCTATCGAGTGAAGCTTGGTAACACAACAATGAGCGTCGTTACGGTGCGTTATTAGAAGAAGCCATTCAAGCATTCTAAAAATGAAGACCTCTTAGAGTCTGGAGCTCTAGCACACTGAATGGCAAGCGTTGATACTTCCTCTCGACCTCTCGATCACCTTGAAAAAAAGAGCGAATAAAGCAGAACGCATGATGTGGTTTGATTGTTGGGCTTCATTTGTTGTAGTAGAGCAAGCGGGGTACGAATGCAAAAATCGTAGCTTACATGGATATCTCACCATGGCTTGGCTTGTTAGACGGTGTTGCTCATTGTTTATCACAGCAACGATCGCTTCTACTCGTGGTTTGGCATCCATCTGAGCGAGGCAGTTCACTCATTGGCTGTGGATGCCACGATTGCAATAGATTGATGCTCACAATGCTCACTCACACTTCTAATGCTTGCTCTCGAGTGTTCTGTTTGTGATGGCGAAGTATCAGAAGTGGAGTACCTCCCGTGAAGTTCCAATGAGATCGCTGGCGTAATTCTAGCTGCTTCGATAGGCGAGTGATGCGTCACATGTGGTTTTATTATTACTTATTCAGCCTAAGACCGGAGTGGCCTTTGCGGTACATAACAGTCGTCTCCGTCCATTGCTGTACGTTACCAGTCACGCAGTCTACGGAGTGTCCGTAATTCTTCTTCAACCTGATCGATCCACCTTGATCGCTGCACACCTCGCCTTCTTGTGCCTGTCGGATCGTTGTATAGAACAATTTTTACTTCAAGTGCGGGTTGGTCCTCCACAAGCATTGTCCAGGACTCGTGTCCAAGGAGGACTACCGCCACCTGTTTAATGAGGGAGTCTGTTTGGTACGGCGGCGAACTCTATTCGATTGGATTGTTTTTTGGAGTTCCAAGTACGTACGCTTTTCTGCCACGTTGCGTCTCCGAATTTGTCTGCTGGTATAATAATGGAAGTGAACTGTAGTCGAGTGTAGTTAACCCATACTCACACTATATTGGATACACTTGGCTTGACCAATTTGCAGAATGCAGATTTCCGTTACCATTTTCTAAAACAATGGAATGCCTTATGCTTTGCGTTCATTTTTTCCATAATGTCAGCGAAAATTGTACAGAACTTTACTCTTAATCACACCGACCACAAGAAAGTTTGCCTACAATAGAAACGTTTTTTTTATAACCACAAATTTATGTAAGGACGTGGCCGACGCTATTTTTAATTTCAAATATTATTCATTATTCAATTTGTATTATGAAATTGGCTAATTAGATACATTATCGTTTGATTACCATTCTTGAGTTTGATTCAATTTTGTTCGAACTACAACCTCCGAGTTATGAATAATATCGCAAAAATGTCAATTATAATGCACGTGCATCACTTAAACACACTCCACATACTTTGTAGTACATTTTCTACGTATTTAGCTTCAATAATGCAAACAAAAAAATTGAAATTTTGTATGAAATTTTTTTACCGTTTTTGGCAACATCCCCATTTTGGCAACTTTAAAATCCGGTCGTGTTGCCAAAATCGGGAAGGGACTGTAGGAGTAGAAAACCGTGTGGTGAATTTAAAATTCACCACATGACTTGATTGTATAATCACCTTAATTTCTACGCATAATTGTCTCGAGGTGATTAAATTCATCATTATGGTGGATTCTCTTATTTTATGTAGTAACACACATTGAAATAGCATTTTCTGTTTAGATCTTCCAAACTTACCCTGTCCCACTGGTTTAATGAGGGCAATTTGTACAATACTCCATTCTATGCGAGCTTGAACTTGAGCTTGAGCTTGATTGACTGCTCGTAGTTGCTACTCCATTATGACCAGATCAACTGTTCTTGCACAGGGAACCAACAGATGTTTGCTTGGGACTAGCTCACATCTTCAATGTACAAGTACTGGTGATCTCATTTGTTAGGTCATACTGTCGCCTGCCACGTCAGAATGCAAGTCAATGTAGGGAAGGGGGAGGAAATGATGATGCAATCACTCGCCCACTGCAAGCCGAATATACCTCTGCACTTGCCACGAGTTCATACGGATTTTTTTGGAATTTTTGGGTTAGGTTCGAGAGGCAGAGGTCCGTCTTGGTTAACGAGCTGCCAATGTGATAGATAGGAGAAAGCAACTGATGGAATTTCTAATTGGATGTTTGGAAACGCGCTTTATAAATCATTTCCAATTCTAGCAGATTACTGTTAGAATATTCAAGTTGAAGGTATAGGAATTGAGATGGAAACGGTATGGAAGTCCATTTCCAGTTCTAGCGATTGATAGAACATGAGAAATTTAGAAAAAGATACAAAGTAGGATAATGGAACGGACCTGGGATTGAACCCACGACCTCCTGCGTATGAGGCAGAAGCAGTAGCCATATGACTACCAAGCCCGCTTGTACAATACTCATTCTATGCGGCATAAATACTCCAACCACGTGGATGGTTCACTTCCATAGATAAAGCATGTGGAGACTATAGACACTATAGGTTCCATAGACGAGCTGAGGCAAAGGCGAGTGTAGCCAAACGAACTGTCAGTTAGTGTAGCGAAACGAGCATGACGTCACTTTAGCAACCCAAGCAACGCAGCGTGTGATGTTAAATTCGCGTGGTACACTGTGAAAAAGTGGAAAAACACACTTAATCGAAATAACCCAACCGTGCCTGCGCTCGTCTATGGAACCTATAGTGTCTGGTAGCACCAGCGAGCAGCGGAGAAACAGGAACTAGTTGTGCTTCCAGATTGTGACGGTAAGTATCCTTGCAGTTTCTTTCGGTTCTCAACACTCGGTTTCACATATCACAATTTCAGGTAAGATCATTTAAACCAGTTTATTCCAACTTTCTTAATGCTATTTTATTTCAAACTAACTTTTTACTTTTAACCACTAATTCAAATTTAATTCCCATACACAACCCAGTTTACTTCACTTTGATGATAATTTCAGGTTAGCCGTTGCAGCAGAAGAGTCCCCTTTCTGTCATGGTTTCCCTTTTTATATTCAAGGTACAACGGAAGAAGGTTAGCCGCCATACTACAATTCCACAAGTTTGCGTTTTTGCGTAAATGCATAATCGACGAACAGACGTATGACACACAGATGTCTCTAGTTTGGTTCTTCGTGATAGGGTTCACGAACAGTGTCTATAGTGGAGACATATATCAATCGCAGTAGTCATTCACGAAATCATGCACTGAACGGGGCAGATATGCGTAGCAAAATTCTATTTGTGGGTGAAAAATAAGAATGATTTCAGTGAAATTAAGTCTTCTGAATGGTTCTGTGATTTTATAATCTTATATTTCATTCAGGTTATACGTCAGCAATGAAAATAAAGGTTTGATTTCAAATGCCATTTTCTCATTTGTCGTTTTTTGAATTTGGTATGCATAGAA
Organism: Armigeres subalbatus; assembly: GCF_024139115.2. Classification (NCBI taxonomy): domain Eukaryota; kingdom Metazoa; phylum Arthropoda; class Insecta; order Diptera; family Culicidae; genus Armigeres; species Armigeres subalbatus. The sequence goes on from NC_085141.1 coordinate 296,890,199, forward strand.
CGGCAGTATAGGGTACTCACGCTCCTCTAATGTGGACGTGTACAATACACATGTGGAAGTATTGGCTTGAGAAATGGATTGCGAGTGATTTGACTATGCGTCCAATTTGGGAATCTCGAGCTCGTTCAGTAGCCGCTAGGTTGCGAAGGCCGACGGAGGTCCTTCGTAGCTTAGTTGGTTAAAGCACCAGTCTAGCGTACTGTAGGGTCATGGGTTCGAGTCCCATCGAAGGGAAAGTGGTTACCTCCAATACATTTTTCAAATCAATATCTTCCACATAACGTACATATTCACATATGAGTTTCCATAACATTGTAAATTAACGTCCAAGTCGGGTGGTTTAATCCCCGGAAATAGGCAATTAACTTTGATTGAACTAAAATTAGATGATTTTTTACAATTCTATAAAAAATAAACACGAGAGTGTCCATTATAGAAATATTTTAGGGGGTCCATAATAGGGAAGAAGAACGTTTCGAAACGGAACATAAAAATCAAATGAAGTGTCGACTATAGGGAAGCAATTTCCTATTATGGACCCCCAGGGGGTCTACTATAGGGCGAATTCAGTCAAATTTTGAAATGTTAATTCCAAGGAATAACGTCGAGTATTTGAGTGTTTCATGTACGTATCGTGAAGAGGAGATGCAGAGCTTGATATTAGATATCACGCAAAAATAATATTTTGAAAATTTCCACTCCTTATTTCAGGAAGAGCAAAATTTCGCTACTAAGGGGTCCACTATCGGGCATTTTACCCTAGTACATCTACCCTATTCGTACAATTTTTAATTTTGGTTTATAATGTAGACTAGGTGTTTGGCACGGCAAATGCTAGGTAAAGCGTACCATTGCATTGGTACATCGTGTACCTGAAGAAGTAAAATAGACCCCATCTCGCGGTTCTTAGCCTCTTACCCAGTAACGCCTATCCCTGTCTCCTCATGGCAATGGTGCTGACCGGAAACTATGGTCAAATGCTGACAGGGAAAAAGGGGGGGTGGATGCTCCTATCGGGGGATGAAATCTGATCGAGCATTTGTTCTCCATGATAAGAGCATTTCAAAACAGCGTCTGTTCACATGTCAAGGGCGGCTGATCATCATCCGAGTGCCAACAAGGGATTTTGAGCAAAATTGTGCACCATGATCCACCGGAAATTTTGGAAACATGGTCCTCCGAAAAATTAGGGGGTTGGTGTCAGGCCCTGCATTCACTTTCATTTATTTAGTCTACATCTAAACAGATAACACTGAATCAACAATTTGACGCCACAATACACGGTTCGAGGCCGCATCTCTCCATCTTCGAATACGCCCCACGCTCGCCAAGTCGTTTTGCACCTGGTCTGCCCATCTCGCTCGCTGCGCTCCACGCCGTCTCGTACCTGCCGGATCGGAAGCGAACACCATCTTTGCAGGGTTGTTGTCCGGCATTCTTGCAACATGTCGTGCCCCGCGTGCCCTTCCGGCTTTAGCTACCTTCTGGATGCTGGGTTCGCCGTAGAGTTGGGCTCATGGTTCATTCTTCCCCGCAACACACCGTCTTGCGTACCGCCAAAGATGGTCCTAAGCACCCGTCTCTCGAATACTCCGAGTGCTTGCAAGTCCTACTCGAGCATTGTCCATGTTTCATGTCCGTAGAGGACAACCGGTCTTATTAGCGTCTTGTACATGACACATTTGGTGCGGTGGCGAATCTTTTTGACCGCAGTTTCTTTTGGAGCCCGTAGTAGGCCCGACTTCCACAGATGATGCGCCTTCGTATTTCACGACTAACATTGTTATCAGCCATTAGCAAGGATCCAAGGTAGACGAATTCCTCGACCACCTCGAAGGTATCCACGTCTATCGTAACACTGCTTCCCAGGCGGGCCCTGTCGCGCTCGGTTCCGCCCACAAGCATGTACTTTGTCTTTGACGCATTCACCACCAGTCCAACTTTTGTTGCTTCACGTTTCAGGCGGGTGTACAGTTCTGCCACCTTTGCAAATGTTCGGCCGACAATGTCCATGTCATCCGCGAAACAAATAAATTGACTGGATCTGTTGAAAATCGCTCTCCGGCTCTCCGCATGACACCTTCTAGCGCAATGTTGAGCAACAGGCACGAAAATCTATCACCTTGTCTTAGTCCCCGGCGCGATCCGAACAAACTGGAGTGTTCGTCCGAAATCTTCATACAGTTTTGCACACCATCCACCGTTGCTCTGATCAGTCTGGTAAGCTTCCCAGGAAAGCTGTTCTCGTCCATAATTTTCCATAGCTCTACGCGGTTTATACTGTCGTATGCCGCCTTGAAATCAACGAACAGATGGTGTGTTGGAACCTGGTATTCACGGCATTTTTGGAGGATTTGCCGTACAGTAAAGATCTGGTCCGTTGTCGAGCGGCCGTCAACGAAGCTGGCTTGATAACTTCCCACGAACTCGTTCACTAATGGTGACAGCAGTGTTGGTAAAAACTCAAAATCCCAAAACTCATGGATGATTCAAATCAAGCGTGAGTTGAAACGCACCCAACTCAGCACCTAAAAACTCATGGATGAGTTGAATCATCCATTTGAATCATTGTAGGTTTTCTTTTGTTCTCCTTCGTTAAAAACAGTGAATTGACGTTTGTCGTATAAAATATTAGACACTCTTTTATGTATAAGCAATAAATGGCCCCCAAATTGATTTCAAATGCGTTTTTAAATCAAAATGATTTTTTAGCAAATGAGTGAAATGATGCGTTTTAGCATGAAAAATTCAAGCGTGATGCATTCCTTTAAAATCGCAGACGATTTCATTCGCACGGGAGCGCTCGTTGATTGAGATTTATGAGTGATTTTACCAACACTGGGTGACAGACGACGGAAGATGATCTGGGATATCACTTTGTAGGCGGCATTAAGGATGGTGATCGCTCGAAAGTTATTTTGTAGATTAACAACCTTATTTATTCTGCAGAGCGGTTTGTATGTTTTGACCTTCTCAAAGATTTTTTTATTGGCCACGCAAAATTTGAACAACTTTTCATAACAATGACCAAATGCTTTCGTTTTTTTCTCAGCACAAAGCCATAAATATGCTTAATGATCTGTACTGATGAAAATGTCAACATTCCATCAAAGTTTTAGGATATTTAGATTTGAAGTTATTGCCTCAATATGGGGACACTTGATCCCCCATTAGTCACTCATACAAAAATTTGACGAAAAAATTCAAAAAATATCGATCTATTCTCAGACTTCTAAATATTTGAAGATTTGACAGAGATGATGAAGGGTTGTCAGGAAAAAATATTTATTGCGTAGATATCATAAAAAGGGGATCAAGTCTCCCCAAATTGAAAAATTGCATGTGCTGTCAAATTCAATAACAAAAATCGTCCCTGTATACGCACAGCAATTCGAAAATTCCGCGTATTTTGTAGTAAAAATATTTAAAAAATCAGAGTTCACCTTTATAATTTTATCAAAGCAAGTTCTTGGAGAGGGATCAATTTCCCCCTAATATTTTAAAAGTCGATTTTTGACAGCACTCCAAAAAATCGATTGTGTATCAGTAACAACAATAATTTAAGGACTGTTCAACATCAGTAAAGTTAAATACTATATTTCTCAGAGAATCTGTGTGGAAATCGCGTATGTTTATTTATTTTTGGCTGTGATACATCGGAAATCAGAAAAGGGGATCAAGTCTACCCAGTCTCCCCTACGATGTCATTCTTGTCTTTATGGTCAGAAGGTATGAAGTATGCGTTCGTTGAATTACTTTGTTTGCCTAAGTTATTGGTTCTTCATGATTTTTGATCTGTGGCAAAGACTGGCCCAGGATACAAAAAGTGGTCCGATTCTACGGGGCACCCCCCAGGATTTTGCCTTTAGGTAAGACAATCATTCTCTGAAAATTTCAGCCTGATCGGTTATTGCATAAGCTGGCGCAATTGATTTGAAGTTTATATGGGGGCTTCGGCAGAAATATATGGGAAAATACACCTCTGTTACTATTTCGTACAGGAAATTGGATGGAAGAGCCCGATTGAGCCCAGATTTGCAGGAAATGAAGTTAACATGCCAATGAACAATTCGACATAAAATTCTACTATGACATTAACATTAAATCAGTTTTTAGCTCATTTATTTGGAGTTTGGTTGAGCACTTTTAAATTTATTAATTGCCTTGAAAACAAGCGCATGTTCACGAAATAGTAACAGAGGTGAATTTTTCCATATATTTCGGCTGAAACCCCCATATTAACTTCAAATCAATTGCGCCAGCTTATGCAATAACCGATCAGGCTGAAATTTTCAGAGAATGATGTTCTTACCTGAAGGCAAAATCCTGGAGGGTGCCCCGTAGAATCCGACGACTTTTTTTCTCCCCATACTAGGCTGGGCCACTCTAGTGGCAATACTATCAAACTCAATGTAAGTTATGTCTTTGAAAAGTGGAAACTATTCGTATATTTCTATTTTATTGCAATTCCTTTGTCAAGGTAGTCTAAAACGATTGTCAAACGACGTCAGATGCAATAGAAGTGCACCTGATTGTGCAGTGCAATGCAGCTATCATCGACTTGGAAATCGTTTTGAAGTTCAGCTGTACGATAACTGCAAAACCGATGTAACTATCGAATTGCAGTTGAAAACAATGCAGTTAAATGACTATCAGTTACCGAACCTATACCCGAACAGAAGAAAATATCTCAATAATATCAAATGTTGATAAGATAGCAAAATGAGATATGGACATGATTGATATAAGAGATAAAAGATCAGACGAAAATATCAATATTTTGCACTAAAATATCAAAAGGATATCTAGTTATGCTATTTGTAAGAAGTGATCAATATCATGTGCCATTAGTTTGTTCTTATCCATAGCATATCTTGATATTTAAATGATATTTCGGTGCAAATTTTTGATATTGTTGCCTGTTCTTTTATCTCTTATATCAATCAAGTCCATATCATGTTTTGTTATTCTGTTCACGGCTTCTGCCCGGGTACTGTACAAAGAATTTCCCGTAGAAATCTAATAATTCCGAATAATATCGTTGAAATCCTAAGATGTTTCTTATTGATATCTACATTTTGAACAATCCTTCGCAGAAAATTCTAATGAAGCTTCCTTAAAAATTCCGGAGAATTTCTCGTGAATATTCCAGAGAATTATCCTTGAAAACTTCTTAGAGTCTCCCGTGGAACCAAGCTAACCATTCTTAATTATTCTACACTGAGAAAGCCAATATAGAACACCCATTCTACCAGCCGCACTCTCCTACAATTATGAAGAATTGTTTGTGTAAATTTCGACGAATGCTCAACAGAAGCTCATCAGGAACTTTCCGTAAATTTCCTAAGATTTTCCTGTAGAAGTTATGAACAATTTTTCGTTGAAATTCTAAAGTTTCTTATGTAAATTGCGACGAATTTTATGCTGAAATTCCAAACAATTTTATTTGGGAATTCTAAAGAGCTTCAAAGTAGTTACCGTGGAAAATCCGAAAATAATTTCCAAATTTAGGAAAACTTATAGAATTTATGTATATGAAAATATCCCGAAAAATGTAAAAAAATCTTAAAGAAACATAATAAAAAATTGCCACGCCGATTAACGCCGCTGCCGCTGCAGGCGGCTAAAATGACTTTTGGCGTGACGCCGAAAACGCCGCCGCACACCTCTATTCGTAATCCATTTAGAAATCCCGTTAGAAATTCCACCGAGAACTTCTTTAGGAAATTTTCCGGAAATACCTTCTAAATTATTAATAATTACTTTAGGAGTTCCTTTGAAAATTCTTGCAGGAATTACCCTTTAAATTATTTCAGAAGAAATTTCGAAGGAAATTCTAATTTATAATTATACTAGCTGACCCGGGCAACCTTGTCTCGCCAAAAATTGATCAATTATTTTCTGATACAATTTTATGAGTCCACAATTTATCTAGAAAACAAATCGGTTCTTCAGAATGATCTCTCATTTTTGTTTTTACATCTTTTTTTTGCCTTTCTCGTACACCAATGTGTAACGAAAGGGCTATATATTCACTTCCAAGACGATTTCGTGATAGAATGTCCGGAGACCCATAGTGTTATATACCAATCGACTCAGCTCGACGAATTGAGATGATGTCTGTCTGTGTGTGCGTGTGTGTATGTATGTGCGCAAAATAGAACTCACTAATTTTTGAGGCACTTATCTTGATCCGATTTGTTTGCAATAAGTTGCATTCGAAGGGGAATCCTGTCCCATTGTTTCCTATTGAAAATTGTCCAGGTCGGACTATGGGATCAAAAGTTATGGCTAAGTTAGTTATTCCCATCCCGCTTGTTTCCATTATTTGTAGATAAAAATTAACAAGCAGGATGGACGCAACTTCGAGCGACTTCAACCTGCTCATTAGACAGTCGACTAATAATTTTCATATTTTGGATTCATTCAACAATTAATAGTTAACAATCAGATAAAACATTTCTTTCGCACAGAAAATTTTAATGTGCATCGACTGAAGAAAGATTATGTTCGCAACGAACGAGTTTGTGGCTATTATCGGGAAATGTCTCAAAAAAATGTATAAAAACTGTTTTGTCAAGTTAGTGCTGAACTTTTTACTGGTTATAAATGACACTCCTCATTCAACAGACATGGATATGCCCAAGATACAACTAACCGACAATGGAATTTTCTCAAATCTTCTACGGCAAACACATTAGATCAGTTCAAGTTTGTTTTGTCTTGATTTTATTATTTGATTTGCATCGATTTACGATCTCTTTTCCATTTTGTCTTCATTGATTAATAATATATTCTTACTCTTGTGCAACGAGAAATACAGAAGAAAACTTCTTAAAATATCTATTTTTGTTTCAATTCAACAGAGACGGGATTAAAATTCATTGTGAGTAGTTCTTGTTCATGTTCTGGATTTGCTGTCCATGGTTCTTTCATTCCTTAAGTTTCGCATTAATTGATTCCAGTTTGTTGCTGTTGTATTACATTGCTACTACCACGCCGTATTCGTAAACATACAGTTCGGGTCTTGATGGCACGACAAGCAACTTATGTCTGCACAACGAGCATTCCATTTCGATAAATCGATCGCTCAACAATAGCTGAAAGTTTTCACGATATGACCGATTTGTCGAAGCAAAGTGCCACGCGTTACCTAAATCGGCTTCCATTAGAAATATTGAAATTTATTAGGATGTATGTGCTACATAATAACCGAAAACAGGGAATTTACAATTCAGCTCGATTTCGTAGTGGCTCTACTTGTTCTCGCAAACAGTTCACCCGAGTTTACAGAGAAATTAGATGCAAACTTCGGGAAACAAGGAACGAAATATGGAAAACGGGAGTGGAACAACGATTTTTGTTTAAAAACACGCTAACGTCATACATTTTAGCGTTGGTACATATTTGCCTCTTTTTTCATTTTGTATTGTTGGCTTAGTGTCCTCTATCACAATCTACCTATGTTTAATTGTTTCAAAATTATTTCGTTAATGGTTAGTTTGCTTCCTCTTTGCTGCTGTTATTAACATTTTCTAAGTTTAATCACTCGAGCGAGAGAAGGAGCCTCCACAAGCAGTCAATGTTTTACACAGATTTGGAGGAATTTAAAACTTTTCACTGTTGTTATTTTAATATTTCTGCGGTTCACTATTATGTTCCTAGTGTTCTTCATAATTTTCTTCCATTTTTTTTTTCTAGATTTGCATTTTGATTTCCGCTTCCCTGCACAATGTCAATGTTTCAAACGATATTTTCACTTTGCACAAAGTTTTCTTTCTCCTATCTTCTGTGTCCAGTCACAAGTCGTCTTTTCTCGTCGAATTAGTTAAAATCAACCTAATATGCGCTTTATAGTTTGTGTGTACCATTATTTTGTGTATTACTTGATCCACATATTTTCTTGCCCTAGATTCCAGTGATCTCTACTAATAGAAATTGGAAATGGTTTACGAAAATATCACTACCACAATGAGATGAATGCTAATGGAGCGCGTTTTTTTTTAGTTATTTTTTGTTTGTTGACGGGTGGGTGGGCAAAAGGTTCCTTAAACCGCGGGCCTGAACGATGATCCAAACATCAATCGCAATGTAACTACTCGCCTAACTGTACACAATTCTGTCTGTTCTTGAGAACCATTTTACCACACCGTACCCTATGCTTCACAGTAAATTGTCTTATAAAACTAGCATCTACTACAAAAATAATAATTAGGTTTTTGTTTTGTTTGTTTTGTATATATTTTGTATATATAAGAGAAAAAGTCTACTTCACTTTACCGTTTATCATTATTTCTTTGCTTTTATGTTGTGTTCTGAATAAGTACCATATTCATACACTATTTTTATGTTCTTCTTTTTGCGGTCGTAGGATTCTCATAGAGATTTTAATCTCGCATATAGTCTGCAGCTTGATGGGATAGAGAAAATGTAGTTTGCGTCGTCTGTCGTTCCGGTATTTGGTAGTCGAGAAAAATACCTAACATGTTTTTTTCGGTATCGGTTCAGTGTTTAAAAATGTTCAAGTTAAATAAAAGCTGTAAACGTCATAAGTCTACTACGAAAGGCCGAATCACGAATGGTCGAATTGCAAAAGGCCGAAAGCAAAAAAAGCCGAATGCACAAAAAGCCGAATGAACCCAGCAGATCAACAAAGTGAACCGGAGCGAGCGTGCGCTTGGTCCAGCGCACAACTCCTACATTGATGCGAATCGGAGATTCGATTCTGTGAGCCATGAATCCGGTGGATTCTAACTCGGGCTCTTGCATTAGATTTGGGAATTTGACGTTTCCCAATACTACTGATGATGATTAGTTTACTACATCAGCAAAGGAATAAAAAAGAGACCTCTTGGATTACTCCGTTACTTTAAAGTGCTAATATTTATATGTAAGGTACACTGGGGGAAGTGGAAAAGGAAAAATCGATAGTGCATGTTTGAATTAGTGTAAAACCAGTTTAAATGATCTAAATGCGTTCAATTAAAATGGGCTATCAAAAACAGTCCATTTTGCACCAACTGTGCGGTAATTCATACCATTTTGGTCGCTTGAAATTTATAAAAATTGATTTTAAAATTAGGAGTTGTTTTTCCACTTACCCTAGTGGAATGGGGTAAGTGGAAAACCCATGTTACCTTGAACTTCAATAGTGATGAGTAGTTATATATAACTAAAATCAATACTATAATTAGTCTGAGTATTTTTTGTGGAATATTTTCATTACGTTAACGGAAAAGATCCTCAAGGAATTCTCGTAATAGGTAGGGGAGGGCTGGTTTTGCCTTCTCGAACACTAAGTGTACGTAAGATCTATATGTTCGCCCCAAAGATGAACTTTTTAAAGGAAAAATGGGACTTACAGGGTTATAAACAAATCAACTTAGTTTAACGAATTGAGATGATGTCTGTAGGTGCGTATTTGTATGTATGTGTGTGCGCAAAGCACGTTCAAAATTATCAGCTATTCTTAAGCACTTGTCCTTAACCAATTTGTTCACAAAAAAATTGCATTCAACGGCGATACTTGTTATGAATAAAAATTAATGTGAATTATAGAATATATTTACCTATCAGTGCTATTTTTAACTTTTTTATACATTTTTTTTTCATATGTAAAACATGTGAAAGGCATCAATACCGATAGGTGGATTAATCAGGCATTTTCTCATTTATATTAGTCCAATCACCACTGGAATCACAATGATAACAAAGAAGGAACATATTAAGATTCACAGCTATCGAAATAAACCCTGGAGGGTAGACAAAATTTGCGTTATTAGAGCATTATCCACTTCCCCCGCAGTGTTTGATACCAGGGGTAAGTGTAAAATCTTTGAATTATTTGCTTTCAAGGTACAAACCATCACAAATTGAATGGGATTAGTTCAATTGTATTGTAATAGTAACCTGTGATATAAATTCACTTGAAAAAGGGACAATTGGTGCAATTAAGAATTGATTTTATGAATGCAAAAATCAACTTTTCGGGAAACCTTAAATTACAGTTCAAGCGTTAATTGTGTTAGTGTATGTATTATACAAATTTTAACATAGTATTAGTGTGAGCATCAAAGTATATTCTTGCATAATGTTATGATGTGGTAAACACTGTAAAGTATGTACAATTCCAATTTTTCGAGTCGATTTTTACACTTACCCCCTTTTTCCACTTCCCCCAGTGTACCTTATACAGTGTTCAGTTGTGTACTGTACATCCTTCCATTACTGCAATGAAGATTGATTTATTATGCAATATATAAGGATTCAAATTGACTCGGTAAACACCGTCATACAACTTCTTTCAATTGGAAGATTGAACTTCGACGTTGAACTTACGTTAATTATCTCAACTGAATAAGATTGATTACATCGCTGCTAGTAGTTGCAAAACACGTAAACAAGTTTTTCTTTATGGGGCAGCATAATGAAAGTAAACGTTAATTTTTGAATATTCCAAGTTCTCTTGGTTGGAAGATTGAAACTTTTGTAATGATTCGGCCTTTTGTATCATTCGGCCTTTCGTGGTTCCGCCTTTTGTGGTATGTTAGAACATTTTCGGCCTTTTGTGATATGCCTTCTGTGGTTTGTCCTTTTGTGATTCAGCCTTTTGTACTGATCCCATAATTTCTCCTACAGCCTCAACTTTTACATCAGCATCAAAAGTTTTGGTCAATAGCCACTAAAGGTTTAAATTTCTCTTTCCATGCACAAATCGAAAACAAGTTAAAATGAAATATTTTGCTATTTCGTTTATGACAAGGTTTTATGATAAAGAATTCGCTAAATATAGTTTGATTTATAACACAGTTTATGAACACAAACATTTTTCTTTTTGGCGTTTCAAAAAAAGTTTCCAAGTCTGGTTATTTCGTCAGATTCATAGCTTTACAAATAGTGACACGAATGTAAATTTATTAATTTATCTGATTTATTTATTAGGGGTGATCGATGCAATATGGGCCACCTAAGGAAATCGTTCCGAAAAGCGCTTAAAAGCTCAAAAAAGCATCGTTCAAATGTAGTTGACTTATACTAGAGAATGTTACCTTTCATATTTCGTCGATGAATGACGAAAAATGCGTTTGGAAATCGTTGGAATGCACTTTTGAAAATGTATTGATTTCAATGTGTGTTCCCGACTATACGGGGCAATATGAGCCACCTTTTGGGGCAGTACGGGCCACCCTTCCAAAACCTTTATTTAGGCGAAAGAAGTATCGTAATATGGAAGAATATGATATTCCTACAACAGTTGTGAGTATTCCATACCAAATAAAATAAAAAAACTGCACAACAGCGGACTGAACTGATTTGCCACTCTTCACCGTTTGAACAGCCACATTTCAATTGGTCAATGGTCATTTTTTCTGTTTCTATCGCAGTAATGCGCTGTTGTAATTTTTCCGTAATGAATCTTACATATATGATAATATTCTTGTATTTGAATACTGACATTTGAACTTGTTCGCATTTTAAGGCCAGATATTGTCGGCGTAGCACCAAGTTAGAATTCGGAAGTCGGGACTTCCGAACCGAACTTTCTTCCGAAGTTTTATTTGTCAAACTAATTGATGCGTTGTTTATTTAGGCATATTTAGGCGAATCCAGCGCACTACTTCCGAAGTTGGGAAAGTTGCCTGCATCTGAAGAAAAATCCAACTTCGGTATAAAAAGCGGTATAAATTTATTCCGGATGCACAATATCTTGTTCTATGCAGGTATGCCCATATTGCCTCATAGAGACTGGTTTTGGGAAGAAAAAGTTTTATGATAAATTCAGATTTGTATCAATATAAACATGTGTGCACAATATGCAATTTAATATATCTTTTGATTGTGGTGTATTTTTGACCTGTATTTTAATCAGTTTTGTGTCAAAACCTTATTTATAAACTTGAAATCTTATAATAATTTTGCCTATGCAGTGAAAATTTACATTTTCAAGTATATTTTTATGTTTGAATTGAATTTTAATGCGGTTTTCACGTTGATGCATATGTGGAGCATCCTCTTAAAGATCATATAACTTTTACATGATAAAACTTGTCAATAAGCTCAAAATGAGGGTGGCTCATATTGCCCCGTATGTTCATATTGCCCCTACTGCCCCTAAACAGATTTGTGAAACCATAAACCATATTTTAAAATTCAATTTGTTTTAGTGCTTCTTGACCTTGGGCCTATTTAGACGAAGAATCAACTTTAATAACTGAATGCATGGAGCCGCATGGTGTTTATTTGTTAGGAAATATGTTGAGCATACTAACACTACTGACAGCGGCACATATCTACGGAGTCCAGTTTCATGGAATCAGTAAAGTGAAATTTCACAAAATTAAACTCTCCCATTGAAAAAAGAATTGGTAAACGTTGTAAAACACTCCGTTTTACATAGCTGATTATAAACTGGAAGTTATAAAGCACTAATTGACCCGGCAGACGTTGTCTTGCATAGTAGGCAAAAAAAGCGCGCTGTGAACTGCCCATGCAAATTTTTCATACGAATCCTTTTTCTAGTTCTTTCACGATTTACTCAACTTTACTCGTGATTTTCTCTTAAGGAAATATCATATAAACCCGTCGGAAACTATACCGAACATATCTGCTAAGCGAAAAAGAAAATAAGAAATAATGCATCCAACCGTTTTCGTGTTGTTTCATTTTTATATAGGTATACAGATGTAAAAACCATCAGAAGTGCACTTACTTTTTTAGCCAAATGCTAGTTCTCAAGTATTGTGTTCAATTTCTCATAATTATTAATCTTCAGATGTCTTGCAGCAATCTGATTCATAGACACCTATTTCTGGTGTACCGTGATCCATGATTCGCACGAATAATAACCAAAATTGTCAGAAAATGTATGAGAGTGTTCTTATATTTCTGGAACCACCGGGAAAGAAACATGTTAAGCATTCAAATGTATTTTTCGAATTCAGCATTCAAACCATGAAAAAAATGATGAACAAATTTAGTGTATTATTTTTTATTAAAGCATTGTTGTATTTTTTAAAGCAATAGCGACTGCTACTCCAAATTATCCGAAACTAACAGCTATGATTGTAATCATCTGTGTTATTTTATTTATTCAAAACATCAATTGCAGTATGTAGGTTAGGTACTGTTTGGTTTCGATCGTAGTGAAGCCTAACACTATGTTCGCACAACGGACTGAATAACATGTTATTCAAATTATCGACGAAAGAAAGCTCATCAAGATAGCCGAATAATATGTTACAAGGCCCTAGTGCGAACATAGTATAAATTAAGCCACGAAACATAAATGGGACCCTCCGATATCATCCCGACACCTACTGTTGGTTGCTGAAACATTTATCGCTACTAGTTGTGTATTATGTGTGTATTTCTGTTTGTATTCTGAGTGATTGTGTTGCTACTTGCGTTCAGTTTGTTGTATGTTTTAGTTGGTGGCTGCTTTCCATTCTACTGTTATTGTTAGGACTATTGTTTTACACTGTGTTTATTGTTTGTTGTTGCTCGTTTCTGTTTTGATTATTCTATATTGCGACACAAATATGTACTGCTTTGTTGGCTTAGTGATCGGTACGGTTTAAAGCAAAAGATATAATTAACACTTGTGTTATTGTTTGTAAGGAACCGTAATAGGTTTTCTTGTATATTTTCCTTTCTTCTTTTTGGTGTTGGTGACATCTTGAGAGATAAAGATTGAAAAGTGGTTTAGTTGCGGTTGTTCTATTGATATTGGTTGTAGTAAACTGTAATTCAAACTATTGTTACATGGAGACAACGTTTAGTTCTATTTCTGGATATCTAACTTGTTCTGACAAAGAATAACATATGGTAAATAGCGTTTATGTGTATGTCTGTATGTAGAATTTTGAGGACTGTTGTCGAACTTCAATAAGAAACATAGCCAAAAAAGAAGAAAATCTTTTGATTAGTACGTAAAATGAAACAATACAAAAATTAAGTGTCATGGAACAACGATAAATGTTAAACTGAAATGAGATACAGATACGAATGAAAATAACTAGATCTATATAAAATTAACTAAATCTGTCATTCGATTTTTTTTGTTCATCCCATATAAAGGGAAGGGAATTGATTTGTATTGTTTCTACATGTATATATATAGAGTCTGCTAGCTCAAATTATATCAACTACTAAGGTGAGATAGTTCTGATTAATCATTCGGATGGATTTATTTCTCCGACTGCTTACTTCTAGTTGCCTTTGTGTTCGTGTTATTCACATTGGCGCTATTATTGTGATTAGTTTGTGATCTAGCTTTATTTTGTACTCTTCGTAGTTTCTTATAATTAACACTATCACTACTGTTGGCACCGCTGCTGCACCCAGCAGTGGCACTCAGATTAGAGGAAACGTTTGATGATGAGGGTATGGGATAAAGCGGGTTAGTCTGGGAAGATTGAGGAGAAGAGGAACATGTGGTGGGTACTAGGGGTAGGGACAACACAGCCGATGACGATGGCACTGAGGCCATCGATGAGAACGAAGAATGATTCGGAGACACGGATGCCGGACCAGCCAACATCGATAGTGACGACGACGACGACGATAATGATGCCACAATCGAAGCGAATGGTGGGTTTAGAGGTGAAGATGATCCGGATACAACTTCACCTCCTCGAGGGGAAGATGATCCGAGCGAGAGGATATCATCGCTGGCACTTTCGACGCTTTCGTATTTTCGCTTCTGACTCCTGGGTGAGCCAATAACGACTGCCACTGCTGCCACCGCCGGAGGAAGCGGAGACATTGGTTGAGCGTCCAGGTTCAACAGAGCGTTGTCGATGTCCGCCCGGGGATCGACAGGATCTTCTGCGATGACTGGCAAGCCCACTTCCTCCGGCCGCACGCCTTGGTTGACTAGGGCTTGAAGGTCCTCTGGGGGCATGGCGACTATGGCTTGGCCACAGGCATTGCAATTGGGCGTCGCAGGACTTTTTGACCGCCAGTATTGCAGTTCGGTTTTGCACTTATTCAGTTCCTGAAATAAATTAATCACAATTATCATATATTGTCCGGCTAGAAATATTTTATAATAATAATCAAATTAAGGGAAGCATTGATGATCAAGTGAGAGTGAGGCTTTCCGTAGCTGGATTTGATCCCCGATTCGGTCCAGGAAATATTTTATTGGGAAATTTTGTACAACTGTTACGGCCAAGGAAGTAAAAACAATTTTTTCAAATGTTAATTTTCTAACATTTATTTTTTTACTCGTGTGTGTAATCTGTCTGCTACACCCCATTTTTTACAACAAAAAGTCTAAACGAGCACAACTCAGTTCCAAGATCTAAACACATTTTGAGATGAGAATTTTTTTTTTCAGAATAACAAAATGCACAATTGATGGTGCTTTATTCCAGGATTATTACAGCCAAGTTTTTTTTATTGTTTAGTATATTTTGTACGCTTATCTTACTTTCTTACAACTATAAGAGAGAAGATGCGTTATTTGGTCGAAAGATCATGCAAGATTAGGCTGGCCATACGTACCGTATTTAACGGGACAGTCCCGTTTTTCAGACCGTTTTGTGCTGTCCCATCGTAATCTAAAAAATCCTCAATTTGTCCCGTTTTTTCATTGATTCTACACTGATCTTTTTTTGCGTCTTTATTAGACAGATTTGCAGCCCTCGACATGCTCATCTCTCAACGATGAATGCTATCTATGCCGTATTGTATTTTCCATTGATCGACTTTTCTTAAGGTTTTTAACAGTTAATAAAAGTTGCTTCTCCGGGATATTTTTCATACAATCAATGATTCTTTCTGCTTATTCCAGAGGTATTAAAATTTGGCCATTTTCATCAGTGGATTGAACGAAATTAGTAAGTATTTCCTGAAAATCAGGTCATGCCTAAACATTAATAAAATGAAGCGCAGGGACAGACATTCTAATTTTCAGATTAAGTTCATTTTCGATTATTTTTTTTGAATCTTTCGAAGTAGGCACTAGGTAGGTAGGAAAATTTGGTCAGATTAAAGGCGGAATTTAAGGTGATTATAGAATGAAGCCAGAAATCTGCCATTTTGTAAACCACGTGCTTTTCCAATTTTTTTTTCAAGCGCACTAGATGAAAGAACAATAACGCGTATGGGGTTGAAATAATGGTAGATCGTTTGCTTAGTTATGCTGATCAATCATAATTTGTGTTTCGGAACTGTACGAAAACTATTCCGCCAGATTTGGGCTTTTTGAAATGTATGTAGATAAACGTGTGGTGAATTTGAAATTCACCACGGGCTTCATTCTATAATCACCTTAAGGTCCCCACGTACCTTAAGGGTAGTTCACACCTCAGGAGCTTGTCTGCATATTTCGCTCCCATGTGTGTGGACGAGATTTATGGGATTCCGTTATGGAAAATTAGGAATCCGGCGGAAATCTACGAGAGTCCAAGCTGTACATCAGACTACAAATTGGCCAGGATTTTTTTTTTTTTCGCGATGAAATTGCATGAGTCCTGCTTTTTTTGAGAGCACAAGGGAACAAAATCAATGGACAAGATTCCCGAAGTGTGAGTCAACTTTAAACATCATTTAGATCTATTTCCGCGTCCATTTGAAGAGTGAAATATTTGTTGTTTAGTACTTTTTCACTAACTTAATATAATAGAATGTTATGGTGGTGAATGATTCACTCTAAAATATTAGGCCATAAATTTCAAAATTTTCACAGCTCTTAAATTTTATCACAAAGTTTTTTTTAAAATGCCCCTTTTCACAAGCGCGTTTGTCCCGTTTTTTCACCGAAATGATCTGGTCAGCCTATGCAAGATTACCTATGTATGGGTCCCATCCCTTTGCCTAATATATGTCAATGAGAAGGCGGACTCGCTAGCAAAGGTGGGCGCACGAGTTTTTCCCATTAGTCCGCCAGAGTACTCTTCAAAACTGGCAAACGATTGGGTCACACAACTTGGACGGTGGTTATTTTTCATAGTTCCTAAAGTTTCTGCCCAAGCGTGGTTCAGAGGTGAGGACTTAAGTCGTGGTTTCATTGGCACAATGTAAAGACTTACCCTAGACTAAACCTGGTCGATTGCAACCTATGTAGGTGTGGAGCCGGTTACGATGACATCGATCACGTAGTTTGGTATTGCTCGGAAAACGACGCCTCCAGAGAGCAACTATTGGATACCCTTGTGGCCCAAGGTAAACAACCCTACAGAGAAGTAAGATGTGTTTTGGGGGATCGCGATGTGGTTCATATGCAGGCCATCTATGTCTTTCTTTGCTCGTCTGACATAAATGTCTAATACAGGCATACCTCGATAGTACGTACACCTGCGTAATTTTAGTGTACGTACTATCAAAGCGTGCAAAAAAGCAAAAACGAAGCAAAAAAAACCGAACAAAAAAATTTTGTTTTATCTTTCTGTTTATTTAGGAGTGGTAGAATATTTATAAAACTGCTCGGAAGCCAAAATTTCGATGTAAGGCTCTGTATTCTAATCATATTTATATTTGTATAGTCCGTTGTGTAGGACCAGCATAACTCAGATTTTTCTTGAAATAGTGCATACATGTAGCAAAACCATTGTTTTTTGTAAATGTGAGGCTATTGTTTTCACGAAATATTGTATGTTAATGCTTTGGAACATCCATAAATTACGTGACGTTTGTAGGAGTAATGTTTTAAAGATATGTTACACATCATACATAATTATGCATGTTACTACAAAAAGTGACGATTGGGGGTGGATCACTACATTTTTACTTGACGTATTTTATAGATGCCACCTATAGATTTTTTGGGAATAAAAAGCTTTAAGGTTGTCCTGAACTGTCAATGACGCTTCCTTACCAAAGCGACAAACTGTCAGCTATAGCATCAGTCGCATCGCGTTGATTTGAAGGAACCTTTATTATGATTCATAATTATATGAGTACATAACACTAAGGTGAGTATAAAGACAACAAGAAAACTGATTTCGAAGATGTTAAAAAGGATAACTTTCTAAGTCGTTTTAATTTTCTCGTCTGTAGAATCGTTCATGCATTTCTTGTACACTAACTTGTAACGAAAAGGTAATAAACTCCAAAAACGATTTTTTGATCGGAAGCCTGGACTTTCATAAACCTGAGTTGTTCGAACGGTCGGTCGAACTGAGGTGGTGTCTGTCGATAAAGTCTTTAAATCTAAATCATTGCACAGTGGGGAAAATGCGACCCAAAAAGGTACCTATTTATTGCGGCTACTTGCTGAGCCGGAAAAATACCTTTCCTAAAGGGAAAATCCACGACAAATCGAATGGTGCTATTTTCATCCGCCGGAAATAATGGAAACTGACCGTTTTGCCCCATTTACCCCTAAATATCATATTTTTTTAAGACAGCTGCAATTTAAAATCGATTGCGGCTAACTATTTCTATGTTTTCTGATGCTAATCAAGTAGAAAATACTAATGGTATCTATTCCGACCTTATACCATGACTGGAAGTGGACGTTTTGCCTCATTTACCCCAGGAATCGTATTTTTCTATGACAGTTACAATTTAAAATCAAATTCGGCTGACTATTTCTGTTGTTTATGCTAGTTTGGTACAAAATACAAATGGTATAAATTCCGGCCATGAAAAATTACTGGAAGTGGTTATTTTGCTCCATTTACCCATGAAAATCGATTTTTTTTCTATGACAGCTACAATTTAACTAACTGTTAACTGTTTCTATGTTTTCTGATGCTAATTAAGTAGAAAAATAGTGTAAACTATCCCGACCTTATACCATGACTGGAAGTGGCCGTTTTGCCCCATTTACCCCTGGAATTGTATTTTTCTATGACAGCTACCATTATTTTTTATGCTAGTTTAATGGAAAATACAAATGGACTAAATTTCTGCCTTGAAAAATGACTGGAAGTGGCCATTTTGCCCAATTTACCTTCGTCTGAAAGCTACAATTTAAAATTGATTGTGACTAATTATTTCTATGTTTTCTGATGCTAATTTCGGCCTTGAGTCATGACTGGAAGTGGCCGAGTAGAATCTATTCCGGCCTTATACCACGGCTGGAAGTGGTCGTTTTGCCCCATTTACCCCCTGGAATTTTTCTCTGACAACTACAATTTGAAATAGATTTAAACTAACGATTTCTTCGTTTTCTGATGCTAATTTAGTAGAAAACACAAATGGTATAAATTCCGGCCTTGGATCATGACTAGAAGTGGCCATTTTGCCCCATTAGACCTCGATATTTTTTTATGACTGTTACAATTTTAAGTCGATTGTGGCTAATTATTTCTATGTTTTCTGATGCTAATTTGAAAGAAAATACAATTGTTATATATTTCGGCCTTAAATCATGACTGCCGGGGCCGTTTTGCCCCATTTTCTTCTTAAAATCTATTGCGGCTAGCTAATTCTATGTTTTGTGATGCTTAAGGTCACTCCTGACGGAATCCAAGTTCCAAAATGCTCGCGTTTTCGGGGGGCTGAATGGGGCAAAAAGGCCACTTCCAATTATGATCCAAGGCCAAAATTTATACCATTTTTATTTTCTACTAAATTAGCATCAGAAAACATGGAAACAGTCAGCCGTAATTCATTTTCAATTGTAGCTATCATGAACAAATACGATTTCAGGGGTAACTGGAGCAAAACGGTCACTTCCAGTCATGGTAGAAGGTCGGAATAGATACCACTCGTAATTTCTACTTAATTAGCATCAGAAAACATAGAAATAGTTAGCCGAAATCGATTTTAAATTGTAGTTGTCATAGAAAAACTACGATTTTCGTGGGTAAATGGGGCAAAATAGCCACTTCCAGTCATTTTTCAAGGCCGGAATTCATACCATTCGTATTTTCTACTGACTAAGCATCAAAAAACATAGAAATAGTCAGCCGCAATTGATTTTATATCGGAGCTGTAATAGAAAAAATTCGATTCCGGGGGTAAATGGGGCAAAACAGCCACTTCCAGTCATGGTTTAAGGTCGGAATAGATACCACTCGTAATTTCTACTTAATTAGCATCAGAAAACATAGAAATAGTTAGCCTCAATCGACTTTAAATTGTAGCTGTCATAGAAAAAATATAACTTTTAAGAGTAAATGGGGCAAAACGGCCAGTTCCCATAATTTCCGGCGAATGAAAATAGCACCATTCGATTTGTCGTTGATTTTCCCTTTAGGAAAGGTATTTTTCCGGCGCAGCAAGTAGCCGCAATAAATAGGTACCTTTTTGGGTCGGATTTTCCCCACTGTGCATTGGATGGCGATCTACTCACAAACTGCAACTAGCGTGAAGCTGATCTCTGGCCAAAAAGTGCGACGTGGGAAAATATGTTTGGCAACATGGCCACTAGATCCCTTTCTATTCAACACATTCTCGGGTACTTTTTCGGAAAATGTGGGAATTGTTGTGGAAGAAACAAAGGAATTGTTGTTCAAGAAACAAAGGATGTTTTTGTTAAATATCTTGGCAGTGCATATGCACACCACATGTTTTGAAATGGACAAATTGATATGAAATTTGCGAAAAAGAATCCACTTATCAAAAGTTTGAAAGATATTTTGAAATATCTCCTAGATTTGTTTCAAATATTCTTCTAGGATTTTTTTTTCCGAGAATATTTCCAGGAAATCCATTGGTAAATCCATCAAGGGGTATTTTCCAAAAAAATCAATCTGGGACTCAAACCAGAAAATCCATTCAAGAATTACAAAGAAATTCTTTACGAAATTCTTTTCGGATACTCCTACAAAAATTCCTTCGGAAATTCTTTCTGAAAAAGAAACTTCCTGCGGCAGTTCTTGGAGGAATTTTCTGCAGAATAGCTTGAGAAATTTCTGTGGGAATTCCGAAATGAATTCCCGGATAATTCTTGAAGTAATTACCGGGGAAGTTCTTGGCGGAATTTTTGGGAGAATACATGGAGGAAAAAGTGGGAGAGTTTCTAGAAGTTCCAGGGCTATTGTTTTAAGATATTGCTGCTGAGTTCCTGAAAAAAAATCCCGGAAAATCCTTAAGGTCATTTTGAATGATTTTTTAAAGAAATTTTAAGGGAAGTAATCCCGAAACAGTTTTGATGAAATTTTCGTAAGAATATCTGGAGAAATAGCCAGATGAATTTGCAGACGAATTTTGAAAGGAATTTCCGGGAGAATTCCCGAGACAAAAATCCGGGAACAATATTCCGGAACAGTACTTGGACGAATTTTCGGAAGAATTCCCATTGCGTGAGTAGGAGGTGGCTATCAAGGGCTTCCGCGTGAGTTTCTGAAGAAATTCAAAGGGAGTTTCTGGAAGGACCTCAAAATAATTTCTGAAGTAACTACAGAGAAAATGACAGAAGGAATTTACATGGGAATTTCTGAATGATTTTCTGGTGGAAGTTCTGGTAAAGGAGATGTGGAAATTTCTAAGAGAATTCCTAAGTGAATTGCTGATAATCACCGAGAAAATGATGGAGGCTCTAGGAGTTTCTACTAAGGAGAAATACTTGGCAATAATTTAAGATGGATGTTCGGAGGATTTTTGAAAATTTGCGTAGAAATTTCTGAAGAAACTTCCGGAGGAATTCCTGGAGGAGCTTCCGGAAGAACTTCCTAGGGAATTCCAGGAGGAACATCCGGAAGAATTCCAGGGAAAACTTTCGGAGAATTTCGGGAGGAACATCCGGATAAATTTCGGAAAAATAGTATTACATGAAATTAATTTACGCTGACTCATGCCAGCGGCGTGACGCCGTCGTCACACCACCGCAATTGGCTGAAAATGGTCTATCACGCCTCACCGTCGATAATATTTCAATCGGCGCACAGGTCTAGATAGAATATCAAGTGAAATCCTGTATGATATTTTCGACCAAACTTCCAAGGTATCTCAGGAAGAACCTTTGGGAGAAACTACTGTTCCAGGATAAACTTCTTCGGAAGTTCCAGTAAGACGTCTCAGAGGTAATTTCAGCCATATAAATTTATTCTAATTTTAGTAACGCTGCTAATTTGTTTCTCAAGAAAAAAAAAAAATGTCATCGACAAGTGGATAGAATAGAACTAAGCTTACTGTAAACTGATTTAAACAATGATACATCTTCTTTCAAATTCAATTTTATGAATCACCATTCCCATGATGGAAATAATTTATCTCTCGGAGTAAAATTCTCTGGTCTATCAGGTGAATTAATGGATGTGGGAATGGTTCTAGAACTGAAACATACTTCCTTGATAGATATTATAATTCATAAACATAATAATTGTTCAATTTAGTGGATAAGAAAATCAAACTCATACAACTTCTGCTAATAATACTCTTATGCATGTGTGTAGTGGATAAGATCCACTACAATGTGCTGCCGTAATCTGAAAAAGTGACCTAACCGCCATTTTAAAACATGCATGTTTTTCATTTTTCTGTTGAAGAGCTCGATGAGTAGTACTCGTTAACATCATTTTTGGAAAATGGCGTATGCGTCACTTTTTCAGATTACAGCAGTGGCTAGCGTTGATATGTCAAGCGAAAGGTTTATCTTCTTGTTCTTTAAAACAAATGTGAAAACTATATTCAAATTCGAAATTGTCCTCAAAAAGTGATAAATCCATAATAAGAACGCATGTGCCAGTTGTGGCACTATTATTAATTTTGATTCCTATTATGGCAACTCCCATTGTTTTCTTATGATGATTGGCCATAATAGGACCACTAGTGCGATAACTAGTGCAATAGACGACAAAAATTAAGGAAAATCAATTTTTAAAATTATGTTTTGTATGCTTTAAAGAAGATTAGAGTATTTATGATATGATGTGCCACTTGGTGTAGAATGCGACAACAGTTACTGGTGATAAACACGACTGGTACACCCTAAATGAACTTGTTTCAATTCCATTGTTATCAGCAGGGTGCACTCGATTATTGAAGGGAACCGAATACATTTTGGGATTTGATGAATAAGATAAAGTAAAATATAAAATTATCAACCATTAAAAGTATTTTCAAAATAAGAAAACAATGAGATAGCAATCATTTACAAATGAGTCTTTCATCATAATTCAATAAATTAAGAAAATCAAGAGCGGACCTGTTCATCCTTCACAGTGAACCTTCATTTATTTTCCGCATTTAATCCACACCTTGCTCTGTCCTGTCTTATCTTAAACACCTCAACAAAAAAAACTGTCTCAAGTAATATTTTTCCCACGAAGAAAAGCCCGCAGAGCCCTTTCACGTGAGAGGTGTATTTTTCATCCCGTGCAATTATTCATCTTCCTCTTTCTCGGCGAACTTCGGCGAACAAGCAAAAAATAAAGCGCCGACCCAGGATTGGCCTCGAGCTATCGGGGGAAAAAGCTCCAATGGTGGTTTCAGAAAGAGAGGCAACATATGCTATCTGGGCAATATTTAACGCCGTTGCAAAAATGAAACTCAATTTCAAGTTCTACGACCGATAATAAATACAGCGCAAACAATATTATCCCATAATTTTAACTTCTCTCCTTAATATTCGTTCTTTCGAGTTTCGAAACTGCCCATGTGGAAAACCGACTCCTAATAATGGGAGTAAATCCACCAAAGATTAGACTGAATCAATGACGTCTCAAACTTCATTATTTTGCGATACGAGCCTGAAAATGGTGTTTTTTTGTTTCCAATGTCATTAGGGATCAATTCAGTCAATAATCGGTCAAAATTTGGAAGGAAGGATTATTATTTCCATGTGTACTTGTATGTATTAACAAAATGTGTGCTCAGCTAAATTGCATCACTTGAAATTACTGGCCAAAAATAAGCCTTTCAGCCGATTGTCATAAAATTTTCAGAGAATAAAGGACAATATATTATAAGCTTGATTGACGTATAATTATTTCATAATATTTCCTCAACGCATTCTAATTCTAGAAAGTCAAGTCTTCTTAAAGTCACTCTTAAAGCTCTTTACAAGACCTAAACCAATCATTTTTATGCTATCTTCATTTCAATTATTTGATTTACATTTAAACAGATAACAATGAATCAACAATTTGACGCCACAATACACGGTTCGTGGCCGCATCTCTCCATCCTCGAATGCGCCCCACGCTCGCCAACTCGTTTTTCACCTGGTCTGCCCACCTCGCTCGCTGCACTCTACGCCGTCTCGTACCTGCTGAATCAATGAACAGATGGTGCGTTGGGACCTGGTATTCACGACATTTTTGAAGGATTTGTCGTACAGTAAGGATCTGATCCATTGTCGAGCGGCCGTCAACGAAGGCGGCTTGATAATGACGAACTCATTCACTAATGGTGACAGACGACGGAAGATGATCAGGGATATCACTTTGTAGGCGGCATTAAAGATGGTGATCGCTCGAAATTTCTCACACTCCAGCTTGTCGCCTTTCTTGTAGATGGGGCATATAACCCCTTCCTTCCACTTCTCCGGTAGCTGTTCAGTTTCCCAGATTCTGACTATCAGTTTGTGCAAGCAAGTGGCTATCTTTTCCGGGCCCATATTGATGAGCTTAGCTCCAATACCATCCGTACCAGCTGCTTTATTGGTATTTAGCTGTTGGATCGTATCCTTAACTTCCCTCAAGGTGGCGGCTGCTTGACTTCCATCGTCCGCTGAACTTACGTAGTCATTTCCTCCGCTGCCTTGACTTTCACTGCCTGTACTCTCAGCGCCATTCAAATGTTCTTCGTAGTGCTGGTTCCACCTTTCGATCACCACACGTTCGTCCGTCAATATGCTTCCATCTTATCTCTGCACATTTCGGCTCGCGGCACAAAGCCTTTGCGGGATGCGTTGAGCTTCTGATAGAACTTGCGTGTTTCTTGAGAACGGCACAGCTGTTCCATCTTCTCGCACTCCGCTTCTTCCAGGCGGCGTTTCTTCTCCAGAAAAAGGCGGTTCTACTGTCTCCGCGACCGCCCGCGCTGCGTCCTTTTCCTCCAGAATCTGTCTGCACTCTTCGTCGAACCAATCGTTCCGTCGACTTCGTCCCACATACCCGACGTTGTTCTCCGCTGCGTCGTTAATGGCTGCTTTAACTGTATTCCAGCAGTCCTCAAAAGGGTCCCCATCGAGCTCACCCCTTTCCGGCAACGCTGCCTCGAGATGCTGCGCGTATGCAGTGACAACATCAGTATGCTTCAGTCGCTCTAGGTCATACCGCGGCGGTCGTCGGTACCGAACATTGTTGATGACGGATAGTTTTGGGCGCAGTTTAACCATCACCAGATAGTAGTCAGAATCGATGTTAGCGCCACGTTATGTCCCGACGTCGATAATGTCGAAGAAGTGCCGTCCATCATTCAGAACGTGGTCGATTTGTGATTCAGTCTGCAGTGGCAATTTCCAGGTGTACCGATACGGAAAGCTGTGTTGGAAGTAGGTGCAGCGAATTGGTAACGGCGTATTTTCAATGATGCGCGTTTTGAATTAAAATTGCAACAGAACCAAAGCTAGGATCTTACAAGAAAATTTCTCTTTTTGCCGACGACAGCATCGCGGTGATTCACCGTCAAATTGCTGAAGACGCTACCTCAGCATCCACCATGTTTGTACATTGAAGAAAATTCATTCATCATAAAATGCGCATTTCCAATTAATATTAGCCAAAACCACGCCGACTACTCCCACCGACGCGACGCCGATACTGAGTGCGCTTTCTGTTGCTGATTGGATCACTCTCTGCGGAATATCGAACAATAAGGATTCCGCGCGCGGGAAAACAGCTTTCTTGCATCCAATAAAGTAAGTCCGTTGGCCCCGCCCCTTCATTAATCGTAAAGGATGCACATAATGTTTGCGCCCATAATGATTAACAAAGGGGCGGGGCTAATAAACTTACCAGTTTTCCAGTTTTCCCGAACGTTCAGGGTACCCAGGTCCGATTCCACCGCGTGCAGCCAGCGCCTTCGCCGGCCCCTATCTGGTTCTCTGTTGAATTTTTTCGCTATTCTTTCTTCCGACATTCGCACTAAGTGACCAGCCCACTAAAGTCTGTATTTTATACGATGCACAATATTTCCTTCTTTGTATACTTGATTCATGCAACTGTGCCACACACCAACACCACTAGGTCTTCCTTTATATCTACCTGCCACCATGTACTTTGTCTTGGTAGAGTTAATGGTTAAGCCTATCATCGCCGTCTCCCTCTTCAGTGGGACAAAAGCCTCCACTACTGCTCTGCAATCGATTCCAATAAGGTCGATGTCGTCCGCAAAGTGCCGTGTGATCAATGTTGAACAATAAACTCGAAAGTACATCATCCTGCATCAATCCGTCTAAGGTCACAAACGAGGTTGACACTTCATCTGCAATCCGAATACTTGATGATTTCGAGCCATCCAACGTTCCACGTATCAGTTGAATTAGTTTCGCCCGAAAATCATGTTCGGACATTATCTGCCACAGCTCATTTCTCTTCACCGAATCGTACGTGAGTCTGCAAGTTGTACTCCCGGAATTTATCAACAATCATCCGCAGGCTAAACATCTGATACGTCGTTGATCGGCCCTCACGAAAACCTGCCTGGTATTCGCCGACGAAGGACTCCTCAAGCGGTCTCAGTCCGTTAAACAGGATACGCGACAGGATTTTGAACGCCGAGTTCAAAAAGGTGATCCTTCTGTAAATGGCAGACCCTGTGCCCTTTCTTATAGATTGGGCATATGAGGCCATCCAACCAACCGGCAGGCAGTTCTTCATCCTCCCATATTTTCTGAATAATGCGGTGGATTGATTGATGCAGCTGCTCATTTCCGTGTTTGAGAAGCTCGACCGGGATCTCGTCCTTCCCAGCAGCTTCACTGTTTTCAGCTCGTTTAGAGCCTTCTTAACCTCGTCCAGCGTTGGTGGTTCCACAGTTTGACAGTCGCCGACTATGTCTATCCTGCTCCTTAATACACCTTCATTTTCACCGTTCAACAAATCTTCGGAGTGCTCCTTCCACCTGGCTGCCACCATAGTCTTGTCTGTCAGCAAATTACCCTCTCGGTCATTGTACATGGCGGGCACTGGTGCACTCTTATACCATTGACAGTTGCGCAAAACCTCCGTATATCGTTTCTATACATATTCTGCTGCGCTTCAGCTATCGCACTCCCTTCGTGTTGCCTTTTTTTCTGCGGTGAATTCGTTTCTCTTCTTCCCTTGCTACACTGTACCGCTCTCTGTTGGAACGGGTACGAGTCACTAGCATTTGACTCCTTGCAACATTTTTTTTGTCCGTCCCTCGCTGGCACTCTTCGTCAAACCAACAATTTCTTGTTTGTCGCTGTGCAGTCCCTAAAACTTCCTGCGCTGTTGTAGTCACAGCTTCGTGGATATTTTCCCACAATCTGTTGACGTCGCCAGATCCGGTGGCATCTCCTATCCGCTCGTCCAGCTTCTGGTGGTACTGCTCAGCAACTCCTTCAACTGACAAGAGTTGGATATTAAAACGCATCGTTCTGTTGTTTCGTGAATTCGTGACGATGGAGAGTCGCGCCTGAATTTTTGCAACAACAAGGTAGTGATCTGAGTCGATGTTTGGACCTCTATACGGCGCCGGATTTAGCCGGAAGGGGGCCCCGGGGCCGACGTTATGTGGGGGCCCCAAAATGTACAAAAAAGGTTGGTTTTGGTACATAAGATTTGTGGGGGCCCGGGGCCAATTACTAATCCCAAGTACCAATTTGCGACAATATACAGTAGATTGCTCAATTGAGCATTGTATAGCCACCCACGATTTGTACAATCACATATGCTATGCTATGCTATAAGATTTGTGGGGGCCCGGGGCCATGGCCCCCCGGCCCCCCATAAATCCGGCACTGTATCTATAACATCCGAGAAATGTCGTCCGTCGACCAGCACGTGGTCTATCTGTGAGCAAGTGTGTCCATCCGGATGTACCTGGCAACATTGTTTGCGGATATTCTTACGTGCGATTCTTTTCAGATCCACCAAATCTAACGGAAGAGGGTTGATTTGAGACAATTTTTCTTCAATGTGACAGAAAAATTAATAGCATTGGTAGCTGTGAAGACCGTTGGCGATGGTAACGGCAGAAAAGTTATTCGCTGCGGTAGCTTCTGCAGCCATTTATGAGAAGGAAGTGAAATTTTTTTACAAGATTAAAGTTTTGGTTGTTATTAATGTTTGGAAAGACGCATTATTGAAAATAAATTCGACCTAGTTTATTAGGATCACCACGACAAACTCAGGAAAGGCGCAAAAAGTCAAATTTATGTAGGAAAAGAATAATTCTCAAACTTCTGGTGTTCTGAATTTCTGAATTTGAGTTTTTTAAATAGTTAGGCGTCAAAAATGATGGCTTCTTTGGTTCATGTCTTGAACAAAACCCCATGCTTATGTAAACCGAGCTTATATATTGTATTTTATTGCCTCACAATTTCATGACGATTGGTAGAGACTTTTTTTTGGCGCGTAACTAGTTCTTAGTTTTGCAAGATGGAATTTAACTGTGGCCACCCTTTAAAATGTTGACCAAGTCCAAAAATGTGTGGCGTTACGTTATATACTTATGAACCGAATGTTGTAAAGTAATACTAAATGATAGCGCTATAGTATCTTTTATTCACTATAACAGTTTGTACACGTAAGCAAAAAGAAATTGAGCTTGTTCCATAACTTCAAGGCATAAAATTTCAAACAATTGTGTGATTTATACAGCCTTTCTGGGCGTAAGAAAGGTTCCAAGCAGCATACCTGTAATAGGGTGGAGAACTTCCTCGAGATCTCCTCGTTCTTTTTGTCGTTCTCGTCGAGCCGATTTGCATAGTCGAGTGTTTGCTTCTGCTGTTCCGCCAGCAGTTTCTGCTGCTCGGCAATTTGTTTCGCCTGCTCGGTTGCTTTCCGCTTGCAGGTACGCAACTCGCTACGTAACACCGACAATTGATTATTGTATCTGCATCATTTCCGGCGATGAGTTGTAGTGTGGGAAAGAAAAACATAAAATAAGGAGAGAGAAAATATTGGTTCATTATCATCGATATCGATTCGGAAATGATGCGCCGGCACGGCACGGCTTCGTCGTACCTCTTCATTCCCTGCTTGATTTTGCGAATACCCTTCCGGAGCACCATGTTGCTCTGGGGAGGGGAGGACGAGCTCGAGTGTGATGTGTCCCGCGCCAGGATGGAGGACGAAACCTCCAGGGCGGTGAACGGTTTTGTACTAGATGCTGAAAAGATACGGATGGAAGAGGAGAGCTCTTATCAAGATGCAGAAATCATGTAAAATCACGTAGAAGATTAACATTAATGGAGGCGCATGGTATTTTATGAATAACAAAAGCTCCGCAAGGCTCACAGTTTAATCAGTGTCTAAATTCAATTCGATCGAATTATTCATAGAAATTGGAAGCATTTCCAATTGTGAAAAACAAAAGCTTATTTAACATAGGGAGAATTGAGTGTAAAACAACGTTCACTGAACCACTCAATCAATAGAAGATAAGCATAATGCATTATTCATAGTAATGTGAATGAAGAATAACAAACTAATTGAATCTTTAATTGACGTGTAATGAAATGGCCCAACACGTTGAACAAGGCAGTGAGTGATGTTACTAGGTATAGTGTGCAAAATCTTCACTTTATTTAGTTATACATCTTTATTTATTCTCAGTTGAACTTGAAGGGTTTCTATTCGTTTCAAACTCAAATAAAATCGCAAATTTAGGTAAAAATCAAGCTACATACACAAATTTCTAAAAACACGGGAAAAAATCGCAGAAAATTTGTGAAATACTTTTTGAACAGTTCTGTTGTTGAAATTCACATACATTTGGTATACGTACGGTATTTTCTCTCGGCTGATTTCATTCCTAATATGTACTTATGGCTGACAACCACACCGAATGAAAATCGAATACTTACTGTAATCCTTACTAAAGCATGCTATATCAGGTAAGTTCGGTTCAAGGTGCTCCTTAAAATACTCCATGGCCATTGTCGACAGGTCGAACAGCTCGTCGGTGACCTTGAAGGGTCGGGCAAGCGTCGGTGTGCTCCGAATGTAATTGAGCACTGAATACACTTCGTCCAGGATCTAGAAGAAATAACCAAATGATACATGAGATATTAACGAAATTAAGAAGGTAATAAGAAAAAAACATCTTTGGAAGCAAATATATGTAAGATTGTTTTTTTCTAAAACGAAGCAAAGTAGAAAACCGAACAACTCGACTGATAGTAAGGCAAAAACCATTTTCGGTTCGCCATCCCTGGTGATTAGAATATTAAATAAATCATCTTATAATACATGGAACAATGCCTTGCACCACCATGGCCATCGTCCAGACAGGTTCTATTGTAGCATTACAAAGAGGAACGGCGTTGGTGGCATAGTCAAGCTGCAGTGGAACTTTTCTTCTCGGCAAAAAATGGCGAATTCGAACGATGCACAGGGTCGGACTTTCGCAGTTATAGACATACATTGTTTAACTTGTTTGATTTGTCAAATCACAAACGGTATGTAATTTTTTTTGCTTTATGCGTGTCGTGTTTCAACAACTTTTAGGTAGGTAGACGTAGAATCAGCTGCAAGCTTGTCTGTTAAATTACAAATATAACAGTTGAATAATAGAATAGCATAATCTTCTATTCTTAAAAAATGGAAGCCATGAAGTTTCCCACTATTGTTTCCAAAACAACATTTAAAGAATATTATAAAAACATTTGGCTTGAACTGAATAAAAAGAAATTTTGCAGTTGTTTATCATTGTTAAATGAGAGCTTCCGAAAAACAGATTTTAAGTAAAGAAATGTTGGAACAGTTCAGTTAAAAAACTACCTCTCTCATTATTGGACACCTACATTTATGAATCGGTGTCTTGATATATTTGATAGCATTGATTGTCAATCCTATGAATAACAAAACAATGAAAAGCAATTAGATTTTTTTTTGGATTTATTTTTTTAATATAGAACAAACATGTTAGCAAAACGAGTTCCTTTTTTAAAGATGAGATGTTTTTAAAAATCAAGATTATATGTTTTTTTAGAAGAAAAATGTAACAGTTCCACTAATAGAACTCGAGGAATGTGCCAAATCTCGATTTTTAGTTTGATAGTTTGTGGAATAGGCAAAACGCAAAACCAACCCTGTGAAAAGCAACAAAGCTGAGATGGAAAAAAAAACTGAAATAGAACTCCCAGTCCCAGCAGGTTATTTTCATATTCTCAGCATCAGCATCAGACCAGGAGCGCGATTTAGTTTTACAGTGCTAGTGTGTGTAGTTATCAATCTTTTCCACAGTTGAGGCGGAATACGTTAGTTGGTGACAGTACTTTTTTTTCAGTAGACAGCAGAATAATAGTCCTGATCCCAGAGTCCATGGTGGGCCACACATAACGTTCATTCTAAGTTCAATAATAAATCAAGGATGCAACCGGAATTATGTAGCACCACCAGCGGTGAACCGACAACGATATATTCGTTTCATTATCATTCCGATGGTGACCAACGAAGGAATGAATGAACGAAAGCCAGGGGGTCTAAGGATACACCGCAAGCAGACTGAAGCTCGCTTCACTTGGACATTGGAGCAGATCAGGAAGTAACATGTGTGGTGAATCTTTTTTTTCCTTCAGTTTTATATGTCTTCTCGCATATCTAAGTTGTACTGAAAGGTCATAGTTTTACTAAAAACAATCTTTGTATAAGAAAAACGTGAGACATGATTCAGATCAGTTCAAGAAATGAGACAACGGGTATCTGTGCAAATCTTTATAACTACTTTGCATGGTAATGTAAAAGTTGCATTTGATGTTATAATTCTCACATAATTATGGCAGTTACAATTGTTTAAAACCAGTTGAAAACTTTCAAAACTTTTGACAAAATGATGTATTGAGCCACTATGCTTGATTTCTTAACAAATGCATACAGTCGGCGGCTTGCATTCAGATTCCAGATTGAATGGGTAATGTGGTGTGTTAGCAGATAGAAATCAGGAGAAACGGATCGCTATCTAGAACCATTTATACAGG
Organism: Armigeres subalbatus; assembly: GCF_024139115.2. Taxonomy (NCBI): domain Eukaryota; kingdom Metazoa; phylum Arthropoda; class Insecta; order Diptera; family Culicidae; genus Armigeres; species Armigeres subalbatus. The sequence goes on from NC_085141.1 coordinate 296,922,153, forward strand.
TTTCCCAAATAGCTCACAATCTGTGTTTCATTCGTCTCCTCCGTCTTCCATCTGCACTCCGCCATAAGTACGCAGCGCTATTCTCCCGAAAACTCTTATTGCGCGTTCGATTGTTTTTCTTTTGACGTAGGATTATGTCCATCGGGAAGATATAGGGTTTATTCGGGAGATTCAAATTTCAAACATTCTCAAAAAGTGGTCTCTTAAAGATTTTCCCTAACTATTAAAAATAATGCATCGAAGGCGCTTAACTATTGAAAAAAAAAAAGATTTTCGCGAGGCACTTTTAAAAATTTGTAAACCAATCAATTCCGTGTGTGCAACGTCATGGAGAAAGCCGCACGTACGGACGTGTTTTTTTGCTCGCGCATTTTTTCCAAGTGTTTTTTCTCGTTCGTTCGCTGTTTACATTTTCGCTTCGTCGCGTTGGCGTTATTTTCTCCCGGACCCGTCATGGGAGACTCGGTGGCCGATTCGGTCGCGGGAAAAGTGCCTAAGTGCTCTTGGAGGCGCGGGTAACCCCTCCAAGCAGCTTTAGTGCACCGCGACGTCACGCAGTGCACCAACTACTTCAATTTCGGGCACGGCACCAGGAACTCCCGCATGAAGCCGCGCTGCAACAAGTGTAGCGAACCCCATCCGACCGAAGAGTGCGACAAGATGGAGGTGGTTGATCAGATCCCAAGTGTGCCAACTGCGGCGACAAACATCGGACTACAACCAAGGACTGTCCAAAGCGGGCGGCGTTTTTGGAAATCCGGAAGAAGGCCTCCACCAGGACCCTGTCGAAGAAGAACCGTGTTCTTGCTCTCAACGATGTAAACTTTCCGGCCATCCCGGCTCCCCGACGAGCGATACCAATACTTCCACCTTTGCAACCTCACAAACGGCTGGCGGCCGCTGCAGCATCGATTCAAGCTCCAACACCACATGCTCCATCCACCAGCGAATGGCCCCCACTTCCTCCCCCTGGATTCCGTCGTCAGGACAATGAGCCCCTTCCAGCCTAGAGCGACCCACAACTCTACACATCGGAACGGCTAGTACCGTTCACCCAACACGCTTTGATCAGATCTATACCCTGGGCATGTTCGTCATTGAAAATGGCTGCTAGGGTGGCTCTGGTCAATTAGAACGCTTGCTCTATTAAGAGCCAAATCATTGAGCTGACTGGTTTCCTCGACGAGACGGAGATCGTCGTGGCCTTCATCACGGAAACGCACCTGAAGCCCGAAGTGAGTGTACAATGTACATATTCCGGACTTCCGTGTGGTGAGACTCAATCGGTCCAACTCCAGGGGAAGAAGTGTGGTTATCGCACTGAGGAACAACATCAATTATCGTCTGCTGCCAAGTCTGCAGCTCAAGATCATTGAGGCCGTTGGGGTAGAAGTCACCACTTCCGTCGGATTAATCACCCTCATCGCCAAGCCAAGGTCGATGGTACATCGGCCGCCCGGATTCTCCCATTCGGCTGAGTCGGTCCGGATTCCACGCAACGTTAGACCAGTACATAACCAACATGGACGATCACATCTCACTACCGATTGTGTACCAGGAGCTCAGCTCGGATCACTATCCGGTGGTGACCGAAATCGGTTCGTCGATCAACCGTCACCAACTCTCCACAAGGAACTACCATCGAGTGAACTGGCAGCGGTTCCAGCAGTGCGTTGACACCAACATCGACTACGAGATGCGTCCGGAGACGCCAGAAAGTATCGACCGCCAGCTGTGCGCCATCGAAGAGGCTATCTCGGTGGCCAGAGAGCAGCATGTTCCAGCAAGCAGCACCCTAACCATTGACACCTTCATCAAAGATCTTATTCGTTTTCGCAACGTGGTTCGCAGACAGTACCAACGTACTGGGCTGCCTGCACTCAAAACCCGTTGCAATCGCTTGACAAAAGTAATCCAGGCCAGAATGGTGGACCTCAGAAATAGTGATTTTTCCAATAAGATCCGCGCTCTCCCAGACTGTGCTAAGCCGTTCTGGAAGTTGACCAAAATTCTAAAATCCAAGCCTCGACCCATTCCACCTTTGATCCCATTAGACAGCAATGGCTCTAAGGATCGCTTGATAACTCCTGCAGAGAAGGTCGCCGAAATAGGTCGTCACTTTGTCAGCTCGCACAAAACATCATCAGCCCACGAAGTAGCCGTGGACGAGCATGCTAACAACATCCATCTTATTCCCAAAGACTTCTCGGAGGAGTTGGAAATCTCAGCTGGCGAATTGACGGCCTATATAAAATCATCGAAGAACATGAAGGTCCCAGGTTTCGATAACATTCTGAATCTCGAGCTCAAACACATGCTCCGTTCTTTGAGCACCTTTCGCTGATCTTTAATCAGTATCTTCGGCTCAGCTACTTCCCATTGTCCTGGATGTCAGCGAAAGTCATCCCACGGTGTGTTTGTGACCATTATTAACGAAAAAAAAATGTCCATCCATTCTGAACTCGCCTTTCGAAAGATATAATATCCAGGCGTCTGCTATGAAAATTTCAAAATCTTTCATCTAGGGAATCGAAAGTTATAGTAGTTACAAATTTAATGATTTTTGCGTTCGCTATCTCACTAATATGCAACCATATATACCGTGAATTTCCTCCTGATCACATCCAAATAAATTATCATCAAATATGCAATTTGCAACCTCAATCAACTATAAGCTAAAACCTATTCTTTGAATAATAGAAAAAAAATAGCAAAGGATGTTGAAGATAACATTGTACAAATATCGATGACAAAATAGACAATACAACCAAAATACAGTATTCAAATTACAGAATTATTGCACTTTAATCTCCTAATCATACCAAAGTTTGAATATTGTCTATGACAGACAAGTAACTACACTCTGTATGATGATTCTGCTTTTATTAAATATGATAATAGTTGGTAACATAGAATATCGCGCTGAAACAATGTTGTCTTTCATGGGTACTGGGTAGTTAGTAAGACTAGTAACCAACATTTAAACAATAATGTGCATCATTTGTTGTCAGTTATACAACCATCATCCAGTTCGATTCATGCAGTGGTACGAAAACGAGTTCCATTTGGAAAAAAAATGGGAAAGGCTAGATCACCCGAGGAAAACCGCCTTTTCTGAGAACGGTAGACGGAAAAAGCATATATGCACCACTTTGGAACGTCTCAACAATTTAACTGATTTGCTGAAAAACGATGCATTTACTTCATAAAATAATGCATTTACTACATAAATTAATTTACAATGTTATGAAAACTTATATGTGAATATGTACATTTTGTGGAAGATAATGAATTGAAAATGTATTGGAAGTAACCACTTTCCCTTCGGTAGGACTCGAACCCGAACAGTACGCTAGACTAGTGCTTTAACCAACTAAGCTACGAAGGACCTCCATCGGCCTTCGCAACCTAGAGGCTACTGAATGAGCTCGAGATTCCTAAATTGGGCGCATAGTCAAATCACTCGCAATCCATTTGTCAAGCCAACACTTCCATATGTGTATGGTACACGTCCACATTAGAGGAGCGTGAGTATTTAGTCTGTTGACTTGTAAGGTCGTCTTCAGTGTCTCGACTTGAGTCGAGTCAAGTACGAGACACTGAAGACGACCATACAGTTGAGGTCTAAATACGATATGTAATATGATTTGATGGAATGAAATGGAACTGTACTAAAATCGTCTCATGACAGTGAAATATTTCTTAAATAGTTTCAGTCTTTTGAAATCTCTCATTTTCTTACCTGGCTTCATGGAAATGCGATGGTTTCCATCTTCTAGTCGGATACTAGTATTCCCTGTGTCAGTTAATTTATGTAGTAAATGCATCGTAGTTCAGCAAGTCAGTTAAATTGTTGAGACGTTCCGAAGTGGTGCATATATGCTTTTTCCGTCTACCGTTCTCGGAAAAGGCGGTTTTCCTCGTGTGATCTAGCCTTTCCCATTTTTGTTCCAAATGGAACTCGTTTTCGTACCACTGCTTGAATCGAACTGGATGATGGTTGTATAACTGACAACAAATGATGCACATTGTTGTTTAAATGTTGGTTACTAGTCTTACTAACTACCCAGTACCCATGAAAGACAACATTGTTTCAGCGCGATATTCTATGTTACCAACTATTATCATATTTAATAAAAGCAGAATCATCATACAGAGTGTAGTTACTTGTCTGTCATAGACAATATTCAAACTTTGGTATGATTAGGAGATTGAAGTGCAATAATTCTGTAATTTGAATACTGTATTTTGGTTGTATTGTCTATTTTGCCATCGATATTTGCACAATGTTATCTCTAACATCCTTCGCTATTTTTTCTATTATTCAAAGAATAGGTTTTAGGTTATAGTTGATTGAGGTTGTAAATTGCATATTTGATGATAATTTATTTGGATGTAATCAGGAGGAAATTCACGGTATATATGGTTGCATATTAGTGAGATAGCGAACGCAAAAATCATTAAATTTGTAACTGCTATAACTTTCTATTCCCTAGATGAAAGATTTTGAAATTTTCATAGCAGACGCCTGGATATTATATCTTTCGAAAGGCGAGTTCAGAATGGATGGACATTTTTTTTCGTTAATAATGGTCACAGACACACCGTGCATCCCCATCCGTAAGCCTGAGAAGAATCCTTCCTCCCCCAAAAGTTATCGTCCCATCAGCCTTCTCCCAGGGTTATCTAAGCTATTCGAAAAAGCTACGGTTACTTAAGTCTGCCGAACACCACATCTTGCTTGACGAACAGTTTGGGAAGGTCGATCAACCGTACACCAACTGACCCGATTTACCAACGTCCTCAGACGGAACAAGTCTGTCTCTAAAACATCCACCATGGCTAAATTCGATGTCGAGAAAGCATTCAACAATGTATGGCATGATGGCCTGGTGTACAAACTACAACGCTACAATCTTCCCAGCTACCAGGTGAAAAGCATCAACAATTACCTGTTGGCAAGGACATTCCGGGTCTTAATCAACGGAGCGCGTTCCAATGCGCACAACATCGTCGCAGGCGTCCCCCAGGGTAATATCCTCGGGCCCCTGCTGTTTAACCTATTCACCTCCGACATGCCAGAACCTCCAGAAGGTGGCATTCTGTTTATGTTCGCAGATGACACCTCCATCATCTACAGCGGTAGAGTGATCAGAGCGCTTGTGGCAAAACTCCAACGAGGCCCGGATGCCCTGACAAAGTACCTTACCAGCTGGAAGATCTGTATCAACGTGGCGAAGACCCAGGTCTAAATCCCCTAAACATGTTCCGCCTGCGGACTGTAAAATCATCCTCAATGGCACAACTGTGGAATGGTCCAATAAAGACTTCTGAGGTCCACCGTCTGGCCGGTATTAAAGCATCAAAAAAGCGCTTTGGTGAGTGCAAGGTTTGTTGCGCCTTTTCGGACCAACCAGCGATAGGGCGCTCGTTCCAATCTAGGTTATAAAATTTTTATTGTAAATATTTAGTGTACATAGTAGTTAGGTTATCAAATTTAAAACCTAGCGCCCCTTCAAGGCCATCCTGGGACGGACAACAGAAGGTAAATCATCGATTGGCTGTCGCCGACTCGCAGCACTCAAGAAAAATTTCCATGGAAGGTTCGGACTATGGTAAATGAACCCCTAGAAGAAGCTTACCAATATCTGCTTATATCGTTCATTTCATGAAATGGAAGCCTAGTTTATGAAATAGAAATTTGAAATGGGCATAGATTGTTGAAAAATTGCTGAGAATTGCTTTCTGAAATGAAAATATTCTTTGTTTTAGACAGTGTAACATATTTTAGACCCCCCAAATGTACACATTTTTAACACCACTCATTTAGTTTATACAAAGCCAAATACGCGATAAACGCTGGTCGATTTAGCTAAAGCAAAGTTTTATATTTTTTTGGGGGCAGCAGGGACTTTGTCCAAGGGCTTGACGATCCCTCCCCAGGCCATCTGCGAGTTGTGGCGCCTGCCTAGGATGTGGTGGGGTTTGACAGTGGGCCCTGTTAAACCTCTAAAAAAAGCTGCATGTATCCGCAAGTAGGCTCCGCCAAAGCGAACGTGTGCCGCTCAAAGCGCACAAGCCCAAGTCCTAGTGTTAGGTGGGACGCTAAACAGCCCTGACACGACGGCCCTCCGGCGAGACAGGAGGTTTTCGCAGGCCCAATAAGCCGCCTGAAAAACCAATCATTACGAACAATATAAGAGATAATGCGACTCGATATAATCGGCAAAGACCTAGGCGACGAATACAGGATCACGATTGGAAGCTTGGAACATGGAATTGCAAGTCGCTAGGTTTCGCAGGTTGCGACAGGATGATCTACGATGAATTACATCCCCGCAACTTCGACGTCGTGGCGCTGCAGGAGATTTGCTGGACAGGACAGAAAGTGTGGAAAAGCGGGCATCGGGCGGCTACCTTCTACCAAAGCTGTGGCACCACCAACGAGCTGGGAACCGGCTTCATAGTGCTGGGAAAGATGCGCCAACGCGTGATTGGGTGGCAGCCAATCAACGCAAGGATGTGCAAGCTGAGGATTAAAGGCCGTTTCTTCAACTATAGCATCATAAACGTGCACTGCCCACACGAAGGGAGACCCGACGACGAGAAAGAAGCGTTCTACGCACAGCTGGAGCAGACATACGATGGATGCCCACTGCGGGACGTCAAAATCGTCATCGGTGACATGAACGCGCAGGTAGGAAGGGAGGAAATGTATAGACCGGTTATCGGACCGGATAGTCTTCACACCGTATCGAATGACAACGGCCAACGATGCATAAACTTCGCAGCCTCCCGCGGAATGGTAGTCCGAAGCACCTTCTTTCCCCGCAAAAATATCCACAAGGCCACATGGAGATCACCTAACCAAGAAACGGAAAACCAAATCGACCACGTTCTAATCGACGGTAAATTCTTCTCCGACATCACAAACGTCCGCACTTACCGCAGTGCGAATATTGAATCCGACCACTACCTCGTTGCAGTTTGCCTGCGCTCAAAACTCTCGACGGTGTACAACACGCGTCGAAGTCGGACGCCGCGGCTTAATATTGGGCGGCTACAAGACGGTAGGCTAGCCCAAGAATACGCGCAGCAGCTGGAAGTGGCACTCCCAACGGAAGAGCAGCTAGGCGCAGCGTCTCTTGAAGATGGCTGGAGAGATATTCGATCCGCCATTGGTAGCACCGCAACCGCTGCACTTGGCACGGTGCCCCCGGATCGGAGAAACGACTGGTATGACGGCGAATGTGAGCAGTTAGTAGAAGAGAAGAATGCAGCATGGGCGAGATTGCTGCAACACCGCACGAGGGCGAACGAGGCACGATATAAACAGGCGCGGAACAGACAAAACTCGATTTTCCGGAGGAAAAAGCGTCAGCAGGAAGATCGAGACCGTGAAGAGACGGAGCAACTGTACCGCGCTAATAACACACGAAAGTTTTATGAGAAGTTAAACCGTTCACGTAAGGGCCACGTGCCACAGCCTGATATGTGCAAGGACATAAACGGGAACCTTCTTACGAACGAGCGTGAGGTGATCCAAAGGTGGCAGCAGCACTACGAAGAGCACCTGAATGGCGATGTGGCAGACGAAGATGGCGGTATGGTGATGGACCTAGGGGAACGCGCGCAGGACATAATTCTACCGGCCCCGGATCTCCAGGAAATCCAGGAGCAGATTGGCCGGCTGAAGAACAACAAAGCCCCTGGGGTTGACCAACTACCAGGAGAGCTATTTAAACACGGTGGTGAGGCACTGGCTAGATCGCTGCACTGGGTCATTACCAAGATTTGGGAGGAGGAAGTTTTGCCGCAGGAGTGGATGGAAGGTGTCGTGTGTCCCATCTACAAAAAGGGCGATAAGCTGGATTGTAGCAACTACCGCGCAATCACATTGCTGAACGCCGCCTACAAGGTACTCTCCCAAATTATATGCCGTCGACTAGCACCAATTGCAAGGGAGTTCGTGGGGCAGTACCAGGCGGGTTTTATGGGCGAACGCTCCACCACGGACCAGGTGTTCGCCATTCGCCAAGTACTGCAGAAGTGCCGCGAATACAACGTGCCCACACATCATCTATTCATCGACTTCAAAGCCGCATATGATTCAATCGATCGGGACCAGCTATGGCAGCTAATGCACGAAAACGGATTTCCGGATAAACTGACACGGTTGATCAAAGCGACGATGGATCGGGTGATGTGCGTAGTTCGAGTTTCAGGGGCATTCTCGAGTCCCTTCGAAACCCGCAGAGGGTTACGGCAAGGTGATGGTCTTTCGTGTCTGCTATTCAACATCGCTTTGGAAGGGGTAATACGAAGAGCGGGGATTAACACGAGTGGCACAATTTTCAATAAGTCCGTCCAGCTATTTGGCTTCGCCGACGACATAGATATTATGGCACGTAACTTTGAGAAGATGGAGGAAGCCTACATCAGACTGAAGAGGGAAGCTAAGCGGGTCGGACTTGTCATCAACACGTCGAAGACGAAGTACATGATAGGAAGAGGTTCAAGAGAAGACAATGTGAGCCACCCACCGCGAGTTTGCATTGGTGGTGACGAAATCGAGGTGGTAGAAGAATTTGTGTACTTGGGCTCACTGGTGACTGCCGAAAATGACACCAGCAGAGAAATTCGGAGACGCATAGTGGCTGGAAATCGTTCGTACTTTGGACTCCGCAAGACGCTCCGATCGAATAGAGTTCGCCGCCGTACCAAACTGACAATCTACAAAACGCTAATTAGACCGGTAGTCCTCTACGGACACGAGACCTGGACGATGCTCGTGGAGGACCAACGCGCACTTGGAGTTTTCGAAAGGAAAGTGCTGCGTACCATCTATGGTGGGTGCAGATGGCGGACGGTACGTGGAGGAGGCGAATGAACCACGAATTGCATCTGCTGTTGGGAGAACCATCCATCGTTCACACCGCGAAAATCGGACGACTGCGATGGGCCGGGCACGTAGCCAGAATGTCGGACAGTAACCCGGTGAAAATGGTTCTCGACAACGATCCGACGGGCACAAGAAGGCGAGGTGCGCAGCGGGCAAGGTGGATCGATCAGGTGGAAGATGACTTGCGGACCCTCCGTAGACTGCGTGGTTGGCGACGTGTAGCCATGGACCGAGCCGAATGGAGAAGACTCTTATATACCGCACAGGCCACTTCGGCCTTAGTCTGAATAAATAAATAATAAAGTTTTATATTCCGATTGCCTTGCATCAATGAAAAAATCCTGCGATTAAAAATTCACATTTTTTATATGAACTTATTGTGTATAGGTTCTGAGTTTTTCGTCGATAGATGCTTTGAAGCGTAACGTATTGTATTGCTTGCCTCCTTGAACAAACTGATTTCAGTAAAAAAAAATGTCCAAATATCGTTATTTTCGCACAGGAAACTAGTCAAGCAAATGCAGAACAATCTTATGTTCTTGAAACCAGGAAGTGAATTAGAAGTGGCATTAGATTTAGAACACATATTTATCAAGAAAGTGTCGGCCGAAAGTTATTTGTTATTATCGAATTGAGAAGCGCATTGTGAAAAGAAAATTCTTTCCAGGATCAACATTTTTGTGAAGGTAGATTGATTGTAAAATGGTTGCGGTCTCGTGACATTAGTGGTGATGCTTAAAATTTCTTCTAAACGGTGGCCTCTTAGCGGAAAATCATCGAGTGGCCGTCGAACATCAGCAGCAATCAAGAGAAGTTTTAATCCAAGGTTCGGACTAACGTTTGGTTGCTACTATGCAGTGAAAAGAAAGGCTTTTTATTGAAAAAAAATCGGCCTTCTGCAGGACCAGTATTTTATGAAAAGGAAGAGTTTGATAGTTTAATGTAAAATTTTCTTTCAAGATTATGATTTTATTTTGTTGCTGTTAATGTTTTGAATAGCGCATTATTGAATATAAATTGGTTCTTGTCAGGATCACTATTTTATTCAAAAGAAGGTTGTTCCACACGAATTTCGTTTAAAGCGCAAAACATAATCGCTTGGCGACAGCAGAAAATTGTCGTCGATAACAGAATCATAAAAATGTATTCGCATGGACGATTGGCATCTAAAGCGTTTCAGCGGCAAATTACCAAGTGGTTGACGTTGGCATATGCAGCAATGAACTGAGATTTTGATTATGATTATGGTTTTGTCGCTGTAAATGATTTGAAAAACGCATCATCAAAAATAAATCGGTTCTTTTCAAAACAACGGCAGAAATTGCTATCGGTAGAAGAATCACAAGCCAAAATCTCTTCAATTGTGCTGCTTGAGCGGCGTCAGTGGCAGTAAAATTAGGAGATTCTGGCTTTGCTGCTTTTAGCGATAGGAAATAGGGATTATTGGAAATCGATCCTTGTTCAGACCACCATTATGTACAAGGGTAAGTAAATCCAAATTTCATCCAAATTACAATACACAAACACAGAGAATTCATGACGTCTAGTGAAAGTCATACATTGTCATATTCTAATGAACAATTCATACAGAAAAGCTGCATGAAACGCCTGATTATTGTAGTTCAATCGCAACCGTGACACCGATAGTGGTCACAGCAGCCTTAGATCAGCGCCAGTTAACATATTCAGCATCTATTTATATACATAAATATACAGTGGGTCCAAAAAGTATTTGTCGCATATTTTTTAGTAAAGTATAAAATATAGGCGTGATAGATGTGAAATCAAAAAACTTTCTTCTAAATTAGGTAGAAAACTTATCAGTACATGGTTATTATTCAAAAACACATAGAAATTTCAATTACTTTTGTTGGCATGTAGAAAATATCTAATTTTCGTCAATTTAGCTCGCTCAAAAAGTATTCGTCTATTCAAAAAATAATCGAGTAAAACACGAATATAATAGTTTTATTCGCATGTAGTTACACTAGCACACTCTAGATGTATCTAGCAACATTTTTGTCAACACTCAATGACAGATCAAATAATGTTTTTGTTTTGTTTGAACTTGGCGCGGAAAATAGAGGCACCATTGGTGGGAAATGTAAAAAGATGAGTTTCAATGAAAGAAAAACTTATCCTACGCCTACATAATAAGTGCAAGTTGACTTATGAGTTTACCAAGACCAAGGGTAGCAAGAATTCAACCATTCAACGCTGATTGATGGCATCAGCGCCCCAGAAACCTATCAAAACAAATAACGGAGTGGTCGTCCGTGATGGCAAAATGATAATGATGAGCGATAAATTCTTAAAACGAGTGCACCCATATAGGCAAGTGAGTTGGAGAGAAGTTGGTATTATTGTTTGGTATTTTACCTCTTATGCAAGGCTAAATCATACCAATTTCTGTTATCGAGGTCGTCGCTCCTGCTCGGGATTGAGATACATCCGCAGAACCTCTTTTTAGCAGTAAAGCAAGGCGGGAGCTCCGTCATGATCTCTGAGGTGCATGAGCGCAACCGGTGTGGGAAAATTTCACATTATTGAAGAAATTATGTATCACAAAATGTTCATCCGCATTTTAAAAGAAAATTTGAACGCAAGTGCTTAGAAATTAGGCTTACAGGGAACATACATCTTTCGGTATGGTAATTACCCCAAGCACACAGCCCAAAATACTATCCTGTAGTTTCTCTACAATACCTCAATCAACTTAAAATGCCTCCTCAGAGCCCATATATGAATCCAATTTAACACCATTGGAAGGTGCTGGACGATAAAATTAGATAAAAAAGTCAAAATTCTAACAACAATGAATTGAAATTAGTGTTGAAAGAAGGATGGGAGCAAATTCCGTCCTCCGTCCATTCCACAACTCCAGTTTTCGTTTCAAAAGTGCGCCAAACCTGAATAGACGAATACTTTTTGAGCCCATATTTAATGAATTGTTATGTTTTGTTACCTTTGTTTTTCTTACTGTTTTGTTTTTCTGTTTGATTTTTAATAATAAAGATGAATTGATTAATTTGCTACACAATGTAATCGATAGTTTTATTTTTTTGAGCTTACTAGATTCTATCTTTGACATTTTCTAGAAAACACACAGCTAGACGAATACTTTTTGGACTCACTGTACATTTCAGGAGTTTTAGGAAGGTTCTTATGATGATTCGAAGCACTCGAGAACTAATGAAGCAGATGGAACGAAATATGACATGTGGTGGTTCTTGCAGACAAGAATTGTTTCTATGTTGGACTCCCCTATTCTCGTAGTACACGTTTCAGCAGCTCACTAATGTATATCAATAACGACGCCGGCCTTAAAGTCAATTGGGAAAGAAGGATAATGTCAGTGTGTTGTATTGTTGCTACTAGAGACCGTGAATACCTCTGCATCCCTACAATATCACGGAGATGAAGATTTGTTCATTGGGTAGGGTAGACAAAATTAAGCATATATTGAGAATTCACCAAGGGAAGTGGTGCAGTCCATGCCACTAATAAGAACGAAACTGGGATTGGACTCTTGACCTCCTGATTGTAAGACAGAAGCAGTATTTACTAGAACCAGCTCGTTAAAATTGATCTTAGAACTAATACTTAGAACTAACACTTTGAATTTGGATTAAAATTTTGTTTGGAGTTAAAAGACGGTCCACAAAAGGAATGCAGACAAGTAGCGTTTTAGTGTTGGGATCCTGATGTCAGTTGGTGGCCGTAAATGGGAATTAATGAAAGTTTAATGCACTGCTCTCCGGAGATATTTAATATGGCTTGAGGCAAAACCAATGCCCCAAATGTCGCAATCTAAAATCTTTTTTCTCTAGTCAATGAGAATTTCAGAGCGTTGAGCAACTCAGAGTGCTGCAATTCAGCAGCAGAGCTTTCTAAAAGCTTCGATGACAGCTTTTCAATTTTGTGAGACTGCTGTTGACTAGGAAAATATTAGTAGCAGAGTAGACGTGGCGACAATGTTAACATTGGGGAAGGGGTGACAGCCCCCACCCAGATGACCTTTTTGAGATTTGTCATTGGAACAATCCAAGGAAGGCCCGTACGCTTCGTATTATGGGCCTTTCTTCCGGATTTAGGCTGAAGCAATTTTGTGACGACACATGTCCTCATATTTCAGGAAACAGATTAGGGCGGTAATGCTGTCTGTTTCATCAGAGAGTGCGTCTCTAATGCTAGCTAGTATCAGGCAAGTATTTCGGGGAACCTGAAATTTGTGGCATCGGCACATATGGTCTTCCACAGAATTGTGGACACCGCAGATATTACAGAGTGTCCGTAAGGGACTCCCACCAAAATTATGTGAGATCTGCGTAGTCCGACTCTAAGCCAGGAAACCACTTGTTGGTTTTTCAGGTTGAGGAGATTTGATTAGGAAGGGGAATAGACACATGGGAAGAAAACCCACTAAAACCAAAAACTATTGCGCCCGAAATAAAATAATACTTCAGATCCGTCTGGCCCCTAATTTGCGAAGTTGCGTAGCGGTGGAAGCTCTCCAGTTCGACTCTAAATCATCTTACACTTGTTACGTGTTTTAATATCCCCCAGGGCGCGAAATGGGCACTGATATCTGACGCCGGCAAGGAGATCCACGATAGTGTTGGCAGATATTCCGCAGTTCCCCGGGATCCAAGCAAATGTCGTGTTCGGGAGCTTGTTAGCAAGAATGTTTTGGATCCAAGGATGTATACTGTATAGTGCGGAAAGGTTTCCTTGGCGGGTAGGTGGCGGCAATGAAAACCGCAGCTGCTTCGGTGAAAAAGATACTACAGATGTCCGGGAGGCTGTTCGCAACAGTCAGGTTGCAAACTTATCGGCCTGAACCTGACCCATTCGTATACTTGAGTTCGTAGTTTCTGAATTCTCGGCCACCGACTTTCTGAGAGCTACTGTGTTGGTACCATTGCAGAAATTATGAGCTATGGAACTGTTGATATTGGCTGTGCCAGCTCCTCGTTCCATGCTAGTGGGCCCCTGTGGGCCCGTCCCACTGCGAGAAGACCGACGCCGGCCATCTTGTGCAGAATCCGGTTCCCTTGGATAAGAATAGGAATCCTATGTTATCCTGCGAATAAGGCGGCTTTGTGATAGATGCCGTCCAGCAGAAGATGGCGAAAAAACAGTATACTGTATTGAATCGTAAGTAGAACATTTTCAATGCTCTTTTATATATCCCATCCCAAATCTTAAATATCTTCTGTAACTAAAACAATCCCAAGACTAGTAGAAACGAGAGTCTGAATAACAATCCTTTCCTCCTATATGAGCGTAACAATGTGGCCGGCGCCTTTATTGACTGAAAATAGGTAGATAGAGACGAGTACATTGTTAATGGATAGTTAGTCCCAAGTTCCATTCATTTGGTTTGGTTTCGCAAGTTCTAGTAAATGACGGAATAGCAACTACTAATTATACGGCCATAATGCTCATGCTTATTTATAGTTAAGATTCAAAATAGATTCAAAATTTCCGGTTGTTCCAGATTATAAGGTAAAATATGAAAACTCGTAAATTGATAGGTTGATTCAGTTTAAAATACGATCAGGTTATAAACCAATATTGATGTACTTGTTGGAGTTTCCCAAAAACATTCGCAGCAACAGTACAAATCTAATTTAAACGCTTACACAATATTACCGGCAAGGAAAACTATAAACAACCACCGAACAAAGGAACAGATTTTCCAGCTGGCCTTGATTGAGTGTGAAATACTGCTGTGATTGCTTTTTTGCAACCAACTATGGGTTGGTCATCGAACCATTTCCCACATCGAGCATGACTTGAGCTCTTACCGTCCGTGTAGGGGTCAAGAAAAATCCAAAAGCAAACCCCGACTCAATCCAGAACATCCAGCGAAAAAAATATCTTGCCAGAACTTGGCCATTGGAAGGAGGAGAAAATTCCCTCATTGTTATTTAAGCGCCAATCTCTTTCCCGTTCCGCTGCTGCTTCGTTCGAACGCCACACTGCTTCGATTCGACTCATCTCCCAGTAACAGCAACCAACCGGCGATGATGTGATGCGAAACTACTGCAAACAGATGAGATTAAATTTTCTTTTGTGTTGCCTCGCTGGTCTGTAACTTGGCCCATCGATTTCCCCGCCGAAAGGGTATATAATCTCGATGATTGTTTTCTTATTCCGGACCCGGCCGATACGGCCAAGTAAGAACGCGAGTAGTTGAAGCTTTTCACTGATTGAATTTGGTTTCCCCGTTTCGTTGTTTGAATTGAAAATCCCCATTAGCTGCGAGCTCAAAATTCTTCAATCAAACCGGTTGGGCAAATTATCAACTTCGGTTAAATCGAAGTTCTGCGAAGGATGTTCCTCAGGGTGGAATGGTAGGGTGTTCTACATTCACTACACACAAAAAACAGTTCTTACAATTCTGTATAAAATCTTGGCATGTGCAAAAAGCAACAAAATTTTAATACAAAAATGTAAGTTGTTTACAGGTATTGTACAAAATATATTAAAAAAATGGATTTTTATACAATGAGTGGCTACGAATTCAGCAAATTTGTATATGCCAAAATATCAAACAGTTTTATTAAAGTTCCTGTAAAAAGAACTGGAATAAAATTGGATGTAAATACGAACAGAATTGATGAAATATAAATCAATTAAGTCCCAATGGAAGAAATCAAACCACAATGGTATATGCATGAAAAATCTGTTGCAGGCCACATTTTATCAGTGAGGAACTGTATACCTAGATCCGGAACACCGGAGAGAATTAAATCTGTTCACTTATCACGCTGTGCCACCGCCTCATAGATAAATCTCAAAAACATGAAACTAGACATACGCTAGAGGAAGCGTCGTTTCTCGTGCATTATGTTTCCAGTACTGCTCCAACACTGGGTTGAGATTTATCGCCCTAGTCAGACATATTTCAATGGTACTTGGAATAATGGTACTCATTGATGAATGGAGAAGAAGTGCAATGAAATCGTTTTTCGTTATCCGTCCAAAAAACATGGCGAAATCGGCTGCGACGAACGATACTATCCCTTCAGGCGCAATGTGTACTACAGTTACACCGAATCGATTGGGAAACAGGGGCGAAATGAAATTTATCATGTTTATAGAAAAATCATTACAATTATTTTATTTGTTCTGCTCTATATTGATTGTCGTAAAGCACGATTAAATATATGTTTTAATACATTACAATTATATGTACATCCCCATTTGTGGTCCATACCAAAAAAAACCTTAAAAGCTTTTATCATTTACTACTAGAAAAAGTTGAATATGTTTGACAAAAAGATTCAGAGACAATAGTTGATAACAAACACTTTTCACAACCATAATTAAAGTAAACCCATGTCATTGCTATTTTGCCAAGATTATAACAGTCGATCCTCTCCTTGGATCTGCTGCAATTTTGGATCACCTATAGGAAATTCTTCTTATTACAAGATTCAGGATTGCTGATGCATATGCCGACAATACAGGCAGCAACAGCAGCACCATCATGGCAAAAGGTCACGTACGTGACAGTGCGATACAAATAGATTTTCGTACTGACAGTTTATCTATTTGTCAATCAGTGACACATTGCGCGACCTCAGTGGGGAGAGCAAAAAGGACCGAGTGTGATCAATTGGTATGCAGGCTTATCGCGTTTGATGAAATGTCTGCTAGGAGAGAATCGAAATACTGAGACGAACAAGATTGTTTCTTTTTTCAGACACGTGCTTCAAGAGAAACCTGGGCGGTCAATGGTCATATGCAACAAGATATACGAATGCTTCAATGGCTCTTGTAATTGTTGGATCAGTAATCTTGCCGATACTAGGGGAACGACGGCCAATGTACGAGAAGATAATAATCGAAAGTATGTTAGGGTGTTTACTCATATGCAAAACCAAAATTCCTGATTTTTCCAGTTTTTTTCCCAGACGCTTCACATTAATTTCCAGGTAAAAACAAACGTGCCTTATATAGATGTTTGTAGCAAAATAATCAATAAAAACTAGTAAATATTACAAAAAACCTTTTTCAAAATAAATTATTGCTGGCTTCACAACATTTTTATATTTACATTACAAATTGCTCCAGGAATTCCTTCGCCAGTTCATCTAGAAATTGTTTCAGCCATTCAACCAAAAATTCCTTCAAGAATTCCATCAGAAATTCCTCCAGGTATTTCTTCGAAAATTTCTCCAGGGATTCTTTCGAATCAAAAAGGATAAATTCAGAAATTCCGTCAAAGATGGAATTCTAAGAATTGCTTCGAAGCATCTCTCAGGAATTCCTGCGGAACTTCCTACAGGATTTCATTCGAAAATTTCTTTACGCCTCAAGGAAATTCATTAAGACATTACTTATGACATGCTTTAAGCTCCTTTACGGATTTCTTTTGTAAATCCCATTGAATGCCACTCCAAAAATTTCTTGAGAAAATCCCTCGGAAATACCGTCGTAAAATATTTTGGAGATTTCCACAGGCATTTTTTTTTTATTTTTATCAAGAATACTCGCTTCATTTTTCAAAAGAACCTAAGTAACAGTTTTTCATGAATTAATTTGAGTACTGCAACCAAAAGCTTTCATATTGGTCTGTTGATTGCAATATTCAAATTAATTCATGAAATTAAACCTCCAATACATTTTCCAAATCAATATCTTCCACATAACGTACATATTCACATATGAGTTTTCACAACATTGTAAATTAATGTCCAAGTCGGGTGGTTTAATCCCCGGAAATAGGCAATTAACTTTGACTGAAATGAAATTAATGTTACTTAGGTCCTTTTGAAAAGTTAAGCGAGAATTCCTTTAGGAATTTCTTAGGAGTTTTTTTAAGAATTCTTTCGGAAATTTCTCTAAGAATTCCTTTATATTTGAATTCGTTTTTTTAGAGAAAGTTTAGAAAACTTGTTCTTCGTTCGAAAATTTCTTCAGAAAATCAATTGGGAATTCTTTACGAATTCCTTCAAAAATTCAAATTTCCTCGAAAATGTTTTAAGCAATTCTTTTGGAAAGTCCTTCAGCTGATCCTTCGAGAATTCCTTTAGAATTTCGTTCGGAAATACAGTTGATGCTAAATTCTAAGATTGGTAATGTCGTTCCTGTTCGCGTTGAACCAAAGTACCGGTACTATAAGTGGCCGAGGTTCTGCCAAATCGCACCAAGCGTCAACAAAAAATTATACATTTTTCTAGACAAACTTTTGGTTCGCAGATTGATGTGATCACAAATCCCATCAGATATCTATCAACCTTATAACTGTGGATATCCATAAATTAATGTGCGAATGAATTCATATGAAATGATGTCCGTTTTCTTTCTGAGAACAAAATGCCACAAGTCAGTCGAAAAGGCGCTTGGTGCAGTTTGGCTGAACCCCGACCAAGTGTCAAACCGATGCTGGTGATGGAACTTATAACAAGCTAAGCCAAGCTAAGCATATAAGTACAAGGAGTCTCTACTGGAACTACATTCGGAAAATGCTTCCAAAATTCTTTTGAAATTTTTTTGGATTTTTGTAGGAACTCATTCGGAAATTTGTTTTAGAGATTCCTTAGGAAATTTTTATACAAATTGCTTTGAAAATTGCTTCAGGAATTTCTTTGGAAATTATTTCTGGAATTTAGGCAATTCCTGCAAGAATTCTCAAAAGAATTTATGAAACCTCCCAACTCATATATTACTTCTCGATTTAAAATTCTCACCTTTAACCTCATGCTTCTCACTTTTCAATTCTCACATATATTTTTTTCTTCTTACTGCTGGCGTCTCGCTTCTCGCTTCTAAATTCTCATTCTCACTTTTCGCTTCTCACATATCATTTATTTTTTCCCAATTTTCAATTCTCGATTCTTAAATTTGACTTATCGTTTCTTACTTTCGATCTTACTTGATACTTAATGGGCTACAGCTCTTCGATGAACCTACGCTGAATGGAGTATCCTTTTCCACTGGACTCGATCCTGGGCCAATCGCTTCCAGTCACCCTGAACATTGAGCGCCCTCAGGTCTTCTTCAACTGTAAAAAGCCATCGTGTACGCGGCCTTCAATGAAGCATGCGGCATCTTCCGGGTTCTCTACTAAATATTGTCGTCGCTTGACGTTCTTCCGGCATACAAACAACGTGTCCAGCCCACCGTAGTCTGCCGTGTTGCATAAGCTTAATAATATTCAGCCCTTGATACACCTGGTACAACTCGTGATTCATGCGACGCCGCCAGATACCGTTCTCCTGTTTACCGCCAAGTATTGTCCGCAGCACCTTACGCTCAAACATTCCGAAAGCTCTCCAATCATGGCCGTATACAGCCACCGGAAGAATCAGAGTAGTATACAGCGCGAATTTTGTCTTCGTTTGCAGACTACGGGACTTAAGCTGGTTACGAGGTCCGTAATAAGCACTATTTGCAGCTGCAATACGCCTTTTCACCTCGCGGGTAATGTTCCAAGATACACAAATTCTTCTACCACTTCACATTTTTCACCATCCAGCACCATTTCACTACCACCACCACTACTGAGCCCACGTTGATTGCCAGCGACCATGTACTTCATTTTGCTGGTATTGATCGTAAGTCCAATCCTCGCTGTCTCCCTCTTAGAAGGCACAAAAGCCTCTTCCACGGCACGGCGATCTTGTGATAATACCGCTTCTTTGCACACCAGCTCTCCTAATCGCTCCCTCGAGCGCTATATTTACCAGTAGATTCGAGAGTGCATCACCCTGCTTCAATCCATCTAAGGTAACACATGATGTCAATATTTCATCCACAACACTTACACTTACACTTGTCCAACGTTATACGAATCAGCCGTATCATTTTCGCCGGAAAACCATGTTCTAGCTTAATTTGTCTTAATTCATTCCGTTTCACTAAATCGTACGCCGCCTTGAAATCAATAAACAGATGATGTGTCTGCAAGCTGTACTCCCGGAATTCAACAAGGATTTGTCTAAGGGTAAACATTCGATCCGTCAGTGATCGGTCCTCACGAAAATCCGCTTGGTATTCGCCGACGAATAACCTTTCATGCGGTCTCAACCTGTTGAACAGAATACGGGACATAATTTTGTACGCCGAATTCAGGAAGGTTATTCCTCAGTTATTGGCACACTCTAGTCTGTGCCCTTTCTTAAAGAAAGGGCAAATGAGGCCTAAAGCTGCTCACTGCCATGTTTGAGAAGTTCAGCCGGGAGCTGGTCCTTCCCCGCAGCCTTATTGTTTTTCAACTCTTCAATAGCTTTTTTAACCGTATCTTGTAAAGGCGACTCCGCAGCTTGTGCATCGTCGCTAATATTTATTCTGTTCACCGATGCACCGTCGCTTCCACTATTCAACAAAGTCTCGAATTGTTGGTTCCACCTGACAGCCACTACGGTTTTATCTGTCAGCAAATTCCCTTCTTGGTCGTTGCACATGACGCGAAATAGCGTTATTTTTCTCCGCACGCCATTGACAGTCTCATAAAACCTCCGCATATCATTGTGCTCCATTTTGACGTAGGATTACGTCTTCCGGAACATTGGGGGGTCATTTTTTCCTGCGTCTCGCTAATCACTTGTTCTTCATAATATTTTTTCTTCCTGCGGTGGGTTCGTTTTTCGGCTGCTCTTGCTTCCTTGTAGCGATCTCTATTCGATCGGATACCCGAAACCAACATCCGACTTCTGGCAGCGCTCTTCTCGTCTGATACTCCACATCGAACCAACCCGTCCTGGATCGCCTCTGTGCAGTGCCTACCACTTCTCTTGTTATTATGCTCACCGCTCAATGGATCGACTTCCATAGATCGTTGTTGTAGTTGCTAACGTTCCATCACTCATACCTTTTCAGTGATTCGATTTAATTATTTTTTTAAAACTTAAAGATGTTGAATCCATTCTTTTTAATTTGGTGATTTTGACAATGGGACATTACAACGAGACAATGAGACATGAGCTGCAATCGGTGTTGTGACTTGGAGGAAGGTTCCGGTAACCCAAACGGTGAGAATTGAAGATCTGATCCGCGGTCCGGAACAGGGTTGTTAACGTTAATCAACGATTAACGCCGTTTCGTTAATCCGTTAACGTTAATTTCAACGATTAACGATTTTTACGTTAATTTTAATGAAACGTTAATCAACGGTAACGTTAACGATTTCCGTTAATTTAACGTTAACGGCTGCGTTATTTTTACGTTAATGAGTACCTATATGTACTGTCACAACCCAATTTTCAAACTTTCTACCACTTTGGCAGATTTTATTATTTATAGGCAAAAGTTTTTGTCGATCAATATAAGTGAGATTCAGCCGTAAGCCCCTTTGATGAAAAGATAATTGTAGAAGTAAATGTGAGATCAAACAAAATTTACGTTTCAATAGTAGAACATACTCTGCTAATGCCGTCATTACTCAGCTATTAAATATCATTACCCAGATAACAGTATATTCGACAAAAAACATAATATTTTCTTATAAGAGACTTGATTGAAATTCAACACATAATGTAACAGGCACTAAGAAAAAGTGAAAAAAAACTTAAGTAATTTTTCCGAATACATATATGCTGCCTGCTATAGTGTTGAATGATGTTTTCATTTCTCTATCAATTTATTATCCGTTTATAGCTAGTTAGGATTTTAGTGAAAACAGGAGAGCACCATTTCATGGACAGCTGAAATTAAAGCACATTTTTCATTTTATGAAATCTGCTTTATACATCTTTCACCAGCAACCAAAATCTGTGCTTTTGATGCGCACATCTTGAACGGTCTGAATAAGTGTAGATAATGTGGACCATAATTGGCAAATTGCTTTTTCCACATTCTGTCTAATGTGGTCTGACTTGAATTGAAAATACTTTCAGAATGACAATTGATTTTCATAGCGGTGAACTATGATTGATAAAGAAAAAAATCATGCCCCATGTCATGTCCCATGGAAACCGCATTCGCTTAGAAACGATTGGATTGTTGATTATGCAGGACCTGATGGCAGATGAAAAAATATTAACGAGTAGATTATCGCTGCTCGTTGACGTTAAATCAACGCATTCCGTTAACGTTAACGTTATAATCCAAGTAACTCAACGCAACGACGTTGACGTTGATCCAAGAGAAAATCAACGTCAACGGCGTTAATCGTTGATTAACGTTAACAACCCTGGTCCGGAAACACCTCTGCAAAACTGCATAAGTTCTAGAGGACACAAAAATGTGCGTATACAATTATTGCACGATGGCATATGAAACATATAGCCTGCAGAATAAAATAAATAAAAATCGAGAAAAAAAAAACCTCCTCTAATTCGAAGAAAATAGTTCCTTTGAATTAAAAAGAATTGGTCGCGTTAAAAGAGAGTTAGTCAAATGGCTAAAACGCTAGATTTTACGCAGTATGTGAAGAGGTATTTACGTACCAAAGACTAATTAAGACGTTCATGTCCCATACAACAGTCCGATTTTTTTGCGCTCATGAAGTACTGGAACAAAAAGTTGCATAACCATTTCTGAAATAACCTTGCTTTGTAGTAAAAACTGAGCAACTAATACTACCTCATTGCTGCTAAGGCTACTTGTTGATGGTTGTTTGGTAAATCATAACATTTACGCAACATTCAAAAAGAAAACAGTATTCATTCTTAAACTAACTTTTATCTTTCAGGGCTGATGACCAGGATACTAAAGAGATATTCATAATATCAATGTAATATCAGACGCACTTTATAGCACTTTGCATTTTGTGTTATTCATATAAGAA
The DNA here is from genome assembly GCF_024139115.2 of Armigeres subalbatus. Classification (NCBI taxonomy): domain Eukaryota; kingdom Metazoa; phylum Arthropoda; class Insecta; order Diptera; family Culicidae; genus Armigeres; species Armigeres subalbatus. The sequence goes on from NC_085141.1 coordinate 296,944,799, forward strand.
TTCCCACCGTAAAGTTTTGTGGAATCGTCAAATTTTCGTCCAAAACTGCCAGCGAAGACTCCGCGAATTTAATAATTCGTTCTGACTGACGCACACATCTGGGAGCCCAGAGAGACCACGTTAATGGTACTTAATCCCTGTAATTTTTCCTGATTCTAGTTCCACATCAATGAGTTTTATGTCTAATACAGACCACCACCGAAGACCAATAAATTTTACGAAGAGGGCATGAAAAGGGAATGCAATTATTACCATAAATTATTCTAGTAAGCTTTAAATTTATAAAACAATGAATTGTAAACTGACTTGTCTACAGCTGTAATGGTTATTTATTCTTTGCTTCGAATGATTTGATAGCTTGAACACGAAAGACCGCGCTTTGTCTATAGGTCTGATAGACATCCAACTTTCTTTTCCATGCACCACTTTATAATCCATAACATTTATCCAGTAACGAAATTGGAATCATAATTTTGAGAGAAAACATACTTGTGTTTTCCAATCAGCACTTTAAGATATTCTGAAAATTTTGTCTACTTCTAAATAATTTGCCTTTTAAGTAAAAACATAATAGGTATTATGTTAACGATATTAAGTATAATGCAGAATACAATATATAATTCTCGGCCAGAAATAGGTTGTTTGCTGCTAAAGAAGCTTTTATATACAGTGTCTCATTTTCATAGCTTGCATATTCCTGCTTCTTCGGGCGACTCCAATTTGATCATGCATGATTTTCTAGAAAAAAAAATCAGAATTCGATTAGGTATTCCTGATTTTTCTTTCATATTTACGTTTCAAAACAATCATTACATCATTACAAACATTGACTCGTAACCATAGGCTACTGCAATAGAAGGTGGATAAAAATGTAGGTGATCAGAATACAAAATCTTAACTTCAAACTTGGGTACCGAGGGACCAAATGCAGTACTAGAAGTGGTCCCTCGAACGAGCTCCACAGTTCCGTCTTAATTACGTACGGCGGACATGTTTCTCGCCATTTTGATTTTCACCTTCGAGACAAACTGTAGATTAGAGAGCACGACTCAATTGACATTGGGGAGAAAGCTAGAGGGAGGCTTAGGACCTCCATAGAAAAAATAGCCCCCCTAGGATTTGAAAAGTTAGTTAGTAGTGATATCAACTTTCAACATATAGCATTATGAATTACTGAAAAAGTTTGAAGACAAAAGAGTTATCTCTCATATTCATCCTGTCATAATGAAATGAGTGGAAGACGAATGAGCTTTTTAATAATTTCTGAGAAAGATTTCTGTGTAGCAGTGAAATTGCGCTTGGTGTTAATTATGAAAAGACAATTTCTTATTGAATTGAAAGCATCAAAGTAAGCTTGATATGAACAACAACGGACAACCACCAAAATAACAATCAAATCAATCATGGTACTTTTCCAGAAGTCAAAGACATGTGGTCAACTATCACGGACTAGAGTGACAGTTTTCCAGCAGACTTCCGGTTGCCCAGCAGCATGATTGTCTCTTCAATTCCTATCAGCATTCGATAAGGATTCTCATCAGAATCTGAGAGGAATTCCCATCAGAATCCGAGAAGAATGCTCATTGGAATCTCTAAAGAATTCCTTTCAAAATCATCGAAATGTTATGTCCTCAGACAAATCGTCCTTTTTAAGTCTCGTTACCCACACGGGGATGGTGATAATCACTCCCTTTAGTTATAACTAAGACACTTCAGGTTTAGTCAAAGTATAGTCCAAGACTGATTTATTAATTCTTATATTCCTAACTATGCGGCCTCATGCGGTGCGGTGGTGGTGGGTACGTGACCCTTTTCGCTCTTTCAGCATAACCGCGTTCGTCGCCCGGGTGGCGTGATCGCGGATATGCTGAATTGATTATTTTACTTTTATGTTTGCATCAACAGTAAACAATCGACATCAAATACAGAACCGCATCCACCACAGAAGAATTCCAATCGGAACCAAGAAGAACTCACACTGGATTCCTTTCGATATCGTTGAGGTATACCCTTGGGAATCTGTGGAGGATACGCTTCATAATCCATGGAGAATTCACTTCAGAATCTCTCGTTAATTTGCTTCGGAATTCCTCCGGAGTTAGTCGAAGATTTGTTTCGGAATCATTCGGGGATTTGCTGTGGAATTCTTTGACGATTTGAATCAGAATACTTGGACGATTTGCTCCAAAATTCCTTGAATATTTAATACGGAGTCTCTCGACGTTTTGCTTCGGAATCCCTTTATGATTTGCTTCGAAATCCCTCGACAAATTGCTTCAGAATTATTCGACGATTGGCTTCGGAATACATCAGAATACATTTGCTTCTAAATTCCTCAAAGATTTACTTAGAAATCCCTCGATTTTGCATCATTTTTTTTTTTCATTTGGGATGATATAATATTTATGAAATATGCAAAAATTTCCACTGCGTACCGGTGGGAGCTTGACGACGATCTGTCACATATTGTCCTTCCAGTGTGCGGGACACAGCCGAGCGCAACTACACTACAACTACAACCATACGCTATCAATTTGAGTTGTTGTAAACAAACTCACTTCGATACTGTGGACTACAACAGAAAGCACGTGCTTGAGGAAAGATAATATGGATGAGTAGGATTGATCCCAAATTGCCTTAAGTTTGTCGACCGTATTTATCACATTACCACTAAAAAGGCTTACTGAGGTGGTTGTTATAATGCTAATCACAAAGTGGAGATATAATGTTCAATTGGATATATTTTTTTTAAATAAAGATTTAGATTCGCATCCGCTCTTATCTACGGTTTAAGTTCGAATGATCTTTATTGAAATCATCTAGAGGAGGGGCTATAGTGCCTCCTAGGCATCCGGGCTAGTTACGCCAATGCTCCCTTTATTTCAGCTTTCTAATCAAGAGACTGCAGGAGCTCGTAATAGTCGACTGGTGCCTTTAAATCGATTATCTCTAACTGTCAAAATGCCTGAAGAATACTAAGCTGCAAGACGGCAGAATCCTAATTATGGGAGTCGGTGCCGCAAGATCTAGGCGAAATCAGTTTTCCTAATATTGGTATCGACTTGATTGTTGAACTGTTTATAAGAACTTCACAAATTCTTCTTCTTCTTCTTATTGACATTACATCCCCACAATAGGACAGAGCCGCCTCGCAGCTTAGTGTTCATTAAGCACTTCCACAGTTATTAACTGCGAGGTTTCTAAGCCAAGTTACCATTTTTGCATTCGTATATCATGAGGCTAGCACGATGATACTTTTGTGCCAGGGAAGTCGAGACAATTTCCAATCCGAAAATTGCCTAGACCGGCACCGGGAATCGAACCCAGCCACCCTCAGCATGGTCTTGCTTTGTAACCGTGCCTCTTACCGCACGGCTAAGGAGGGAGATTCACAAATTACGTAACGCAAAAATTGATTATTTTCAACCCCCCTCCCCCCTATGTCACACTTTTTGAATGAAACATCTGAAAATTTGTAAGGGTTGTCACACTTCAGAAAAACCCCCCCTCAAAGCGTTACGTAATTTATGGATGATCAAGCAGAAAGGGTGGTCAATTTTCAAAAGTAATGGACAGCCACAAAAGAAGAATAATACATCAGTAAATGCCCAAAGACAACATACACAAAATAATATTAAAATTAACTCACCCCGCCAGGAAAAAAGCAACAGTGCTTCCGCTCGATATGTTTGCCGAATGTCATCTGCAACAGTGATAGACGCATCGAACACGTCTCCAGAATATCACACTCGCAGGCCAGCGGATGATTTCGACGGGCGGATTCTCTGCAAAACATAAGAAAAACCGAAATTGTTATATGATAATGGTTAGGTACTATGTAATATGTAAAATTAACTCATGGTATACTCATACGACCTATTTTAAAGATACCTTTTCTGTTTGGAAAATGATTAATTGCATACTTCTTAGCTGTTGTCAATTTATGAGAACTGGACTTAACTGCTTTCAATTTATGGGAGCTGCAGAAACAAATGAAGATTTAAACCCCAGGGTCAACACTAAGACGTAATTGAAAAAAAAGTAATGACGTTTATTTTATTACCCCGAATTATTTGGCTTATCGAATATTCTGCCAATAAAAAGTTTCCCCTGTCACATTGCGTAAAGTTATGAAGTTCGATCCAATTTGGCAACAAGATAATAAAACCATCAAAAAAATAATAATTCACGATGTTTTCCCTTCTACGAAGCTGGATCCTTTTTCGACGAATAAACAGAAATCCTAAATCCAAGGCTCAATTGAACACCTTTGGTGTGACACGGGTGATGCCTTCGAGATGGATCCTGTCTGGGAGCAAAATAAGAATCCGTGGAAAAAAATCATCTCGTTCCGTTATGCTCCTTCTGACTTACACCCCAGGCCGGGCTGCCCCAGCAATAGTCCCAGAAGTTTTATTATTGCTTCCGATCGAATTATAATAAATTTCAAACTGATAAGAGATTTCCCCATCTTCTTGGCTTATACTTCATCGGTGCTTATTTTGCCTTCATTTTTTTCTGTCTCCTCAGATTTGGGATCGCTTCGTTTTTCAGTGGAACGTTTTTTTTTCGGAGAGAGGTGCTGTTTCGGAGTAGGGGAAAATTCCCAGAAAATAAACCTCTTTTCCGACGAAAACAAGCATTGTTGAAACGACCCCAGGTGTGGGGAAGCGATAAATCAATTATTTTCCTTCCATTTAAATACCGAAGCTGACGCAAAACCGGTAGTAAATAATTCTAGTAGCTTGCTGAGTATGGTTCATCCGCAGAACGTGCTCGAGTGAATGTTTTGTCCAATAGAGGCGGGATGCTTGATTTGGAGTCGGTCCGTGGTGAATAGTGTTACCTTGCACAAAAGATGAAGTCTTCGCCGTAGTCGGTCGTCTTTTCACTATCACTTTCTTCAAACAATCATCGCTTTTTTTGCCCATCGCTTTTGCCTGCTATCAGTTGACAAGATCCTTATGAACCGCACCCAGCTGTAGCTAGGCGACAATGACAAAAAAATATATTCTTTCTTTTTAGAAAAATGTTATCGATTTTGCTACCCACCGTTGGTTTTGCGTACATCGCAGGAATTATTTTATTATTTTTGTTTAGTTGATAATACAAACATTAAAATAAATAAAACAAAAACAAACAAGCAATGATATGGAAATGCTAATATCATCTTCCAAACTCGGACGTACATGTTCATGATAGAATTAGAGGCGAAAGTATAGAATTGATAGTTCCGTTAGGATACGGCAGGCATGAAGAATGTTTTTATATAAGTTGAAAGCGAGCGGAGGGCAATATTTGTGATGGCACATATCACACGACCTTCCTTCTGCCAAGCTCCCGTATGAAGGGGGAGGGAAGAATATCAGAAGCTGATATATCTTCACTGTACGTCCGAGTTTGGAAGATGATATTAGCATTTCCATATCATTGTAAATCGTTTAACTTCACGTAGAAGTAACACACACGAAATCATTAATTTAACAAGCAAGCGATACTTTAAATCAGTGGCGCCGGGAGTGGGTGGGACAAGTAGGACATGTCCTACGCATTAATTTTCCTGGGTGGGACAGTCAAAGCATTGTCCTACCCATGATTATGGTAAGAACATATGAAGTCATTGACTGGCAAGAACTTGTGTGTAAGCAAAAGGTAACTTTAAAGTTAGTCAAAGAGGTCTCATTAAGGTCACTCCTGATGGAATCCAAGATTAAAAGTGCTCGCGTTTTCGGGAGCACACCACTCGATTCAGAGGCGGCGCACAACTGCCATTTTTGTTGATTTAGCTCTGCTGCGTCGCAGCATGCATGAAATAATAAAAACGACAGTTGTGCGTTGCTTCCGTATCGAGTGGTGTGCCCCCAAAAAGCGAGCACTTTCAATCTTGGATTCCGTCAGGAGTGACCTTAATAAAGATAAAAAATAATAAGAGCCTAAACAACAATCACAGAGGATTCTGGGATCCTTAAGCAATAGGGCACTGCACGGATTGCTTTGACTCTTTCTCGCTGCAAAGAAATTAGAAAACAACAAGGCCAGTAAACGTCAAAATTTATGAGGAACGAAAGAGAAAGAGATGTTTCCGTGCAGTGCCCTATTGATTAATGATTATTCATTAGGGCTTCAGACAATTTATGATCCCGCGGAAATGCTCGAAACTCCAAAGGTTTTCCATGGGTAAAATAGAAGTTGATGAAATCTGCGATGTGAATTGAAAAATTTAGAAGTTATGATTGGTTAGTTGATTTTCAAATATCAAATTTAAGCTTGCTAGCAGCGCCGCACTCTAGATCGATTTTGACTCAATTGTTTGGGATTTTTTCACAACTCACCAGATTTATTTATTTTGATGGTTTCCAAACTATCACATCGTAAATTTCTAACTTCAACTAACCTCAGGACGAATCGATTAATGAAAAAACCTTGCAAATCGGTCCATGCATTTTTTATAGATTTGGTTCCATTGATTTATTCTCGAGTTATGAAGAAATTGGTGTTTCAAAGCGGGGAGGGTTCTCGGACCTTCTTAAGACGTTCCCCGGCCCCAAAAACATCTGCATACAAATTTTTACGCTGATCGGTACAGTAGTTTCCGAGTCTATAAGGTTCCGGCAGACAGAAATTTATTATATGTATATAGATAGAATATATAGATATAAATATAAATAGATATAGATATAGACGTACCGGTCAGTGAGGAAATCTTGAAAATTGGTTCAACCGTTCTTGAATTATATTGCCTCAAAGAAAATGCAAATTCATTTTTATATATAGAGAGAAGATAAAAAGATACTAGGCAAACGTTGTTTTACATAGTAGGCAAAAATGCGCGTTGTGAACTGCTCATGCGGTTTTTTAATGTCTTTATTTACGAGACTTTCAGCCCTAGGCTAGGTCGTCTCGGGGTTGCACGCGAAATTTTCATTCGAATCTCTATTTTAGTTTTTCAAGATTTAATCGATCTTACTCGTGATTTTCGTATAAGGAAATATCATATAAACCCGTTTGGAAACGATAACGAACATATCTGCTGAAGGAATGAAGAAAATCCATCCAGCCGTTTTCGAGTTATGCCACAGACCATTTCATTTTTAAATAGATAGATAAGATAAAATATAGATAGAAGATAAAGCACGATTATTAGGATTATTAGAAGCCCACAGAAAAAAGTTTTCTGCAAACCTCATAAGATTTATTGAAATCTGGGGAATCAGAAACATCCCAAAGCCCGCTCTAAATCTGGTCCGTAAGGGATTCTGAGCTCCCAAAAGTTTTTTTTTTGGTTGTTTGCTTTGAATCACTAGATCCATAACCATTTTTGAAATCCTAGCAGTAAGTAATAATTGAATGAAACCATTAAATATTTATTCGAATTTCTGTTATCCGTGACTTCTCTTGGAAGCTTGTAACGATATTCGATAATTGGAAGAATTCCAAGATTCCATGAAGTTTTCTGTATACCAGGACAGCTGACGCCGCAAAGCAAAGCGTTCGGCCATGAAGACAAAAGCTGTAGAAACAGCTCCAGGCGATCTACCACTTCCGAATAAAGCGCGTTCATACGAATGTCAACTTTGTTTTGAATATTTTTCATTTGCAACTGTTGGGTCATAATAAAAGGATACGATTCTTCATTTGGGGTTTTGGCTATAAAAGCATCCAAAGCATTTATGCATGTGTCTGAAACTCGATTTTTGCATATGAACAGCATGTGAAAGATTTAGTTCGAAAAATATATTGGAGATAAGCAATTCCTTCGGTGAGGTATGATCCCACGACCCCAGTAAGCTAGACAGGTGCTTTCCCTACCAAGTTACGAAGTACCTTCGTCGTTCTTAGAAACCTCTCAGATAACAACTGTGGAAGTGCCACTAAGCTGCGAGGCGGCAATAGGGAGATGTAATTCCAATAAGAAGAAGAAGAAAAAAAGGACTTAAAAAGTGGGATGTGAGAAGGGCTTTAAAAAGAAGTCAGTTCTTCCTTCTCCCTTTTTTTCTTCTTCCTTTCTTCCTCATTATTCCTTCTTTCTACTTATTTCTTCTTCCTTCCTTTTTAACTCTTCATTCTTTCTTCTTCTTTATTCCTTATTCTTCTCCCTTTTTCACCCTTCCTTATCCCATCTTCCTGCTTGCTTCTTCTTTCTATCTTCTTGCTTCTTGCTTTTTTCTTCTTTTTTCTCCCTTCTTCTTTCTGCTTTCTTCCTTCTTTCTTCTTCCTACTTCCTTTTTTCCTTTTTCCTTATTCCTTCTTGCTCATTTCTTCTTCTTTCTTCTTTTTGCCTTCTTTGTTCTACCTTCATTCTTCTGTCTTCTTCCTTCTTCTCTTCTCCTTCTATCATGTTCTTTCTTCCTTATTCAATCTTATTTCTTCCCTTCTCTCTCCTCTTTTTTAGTTTTTTTCTTTCTCCTTCCTTTTTTTGTTTTTCCTTCTTCATGCTTCTTCCTTTCATTTTCTTCTTCATTTCTCCATAATTCTCATTCATTTCTTCTTAATTATTCTTACTTTTTCCTTCTTCTTTCTTTTTACTTTTTTCATTATTCTTATTTCTTCCTTCTTTCGTCTTCCTTTTTATACATCTTCTTCCTTTGTTCTTCTTTCTCCTTTCTTTCTTTTTCCTTCTTTCATTATCTTCTTCGTTATTCATTCTTATTTCTTCCAATTTCTTCTTCGTTCTTCTTTCTTCCAATTTCTTCTTCGTTCTTCTTTCTTCCAATTTCTTCTTCGTTCTTCTTTCATTTTCGCTCTTCTTTCTTTTTTCTGTCCCTTCTTTTGTTCTGCTTCCTACTCCCTTTTTCTTTTGCCCTTTTTTTTCTTCCTCCTTTCTTCATCCACCTTTCTTCTTCCTTTCGCTTTCTTCCTTCATTCTTCTGTCTGTCTTCTTCCTTCTTTTTTCATCTTCCTCCTTCTTTCTTTCTTCTTAAGTCTTATTCAGTCTTTTTCTTCCTGCTTCCTTCTTCCTTATTGCTTCATCCTTCTTGCGTGAGTGAGAAGTGCGAAATAAGAAGTACGAAGTGAAAAGTGAATAGTGAAAGGGGACAATTGTTGAGTAAAAAGTGAGAAGTGAAAGGTGAAAAGTGAGAATTGAGAAATGAGAAAAGTGAAAAGTGAAAAGTAAGAAGTGAAAAGTGAGTACATAGTAAGAAGTGAGAAGTAAGAATCGAGTTGTGAAAAGTGAGAAGTAAGAAGTTCGAAATTTGTAATTTGAAGCGAGAAGTAAAAAGTGGGAAGTGAGAAATGAGAAGTGAGAGGTGAAAAGTGAGGAGTTAGAAATGAGAAATTAGAGTAGAAAGTGCGAAGTGAAAAGTGAGAAACGAAAGGTGAGAAGTGAAAAGTGAAAAATAAAAAGTAAAAACTGAGAAGTGAAAAATGAAAAGTGAGATTAGGAAGTAAGAAATGGGAGGTGAGAAATGAGAAGTGAATAGGTGAGAAGTGAGAAATGAGTAGTGAGAAGTAGGAGTGATAAGTGCGAAATGAGAAGTGCGGTGTGACGAGTGAGAGGTGAGATGTGAAAATTGAAAATGATTAAATTAATCCTTATTGCTTCCAACTTTTTTTACCTTCTTCCTTCTTTTTTCTTCCTTCTTACTTTGTTTTTGTGGGCTTCATGACCGTCAATTGGCAACGTCAGTCATCTAGCAGCATATGCTTGTGAAGTTTTGGTTCGATTCCCTCCCACTCTGGTAAGGAGAAACATTTTTGTAAAGAGGAAAATTCTCTACTGGACACTGGGTGTTGTGTAAATGTACTGTCCGTTGTCTAATGCCAGATGTTAAATGTTTAATCTGTGTGACCTCTGGTCATCCTCTTCATCCTTATTCTTTCATTTCCTTTCTTTCTTCATCCTTTTACTTTCTTTTCCATTCTTCCTTAATCCATATTCTTTCTTTACTCTTCTTTCTTGTATCCTTCTCTTCCCTTCTTTCTATCATTCGTGATTCTGTCTCTATTTTCTTCCTTATTCTTTAATTTCGTTTTATCCTTTATGATGCCTTTCTCGAAACAATTGATGCACATCGCCTCAGCGTAAAAGATTTCAGCTATAATTTTTTACTTTAAAGCGTTTTCTGACGCTTGCTCTATAGATAAATGATTGATCAAAGTTAACCCAAATTGAAAAATCGAAAAACTCGACAAAAAGTATTTTTTTAAATTGTTTAAAGTTATCGAATAATCAAGAACAACAGCCTTATACGTTCTACATGTAGCAGTACTCGTTTTAAAAATACGAAAAAAGCAATGATTTCACTTACGGAAGAAATGTTTACAAAACAATAACAAAATTGATCAATGTTCCCCCGGGTTACGGTACTTTCACGGTTTTACTGTTTAGGTTGGGATTAAAATGTTAGCTTAATAAATATTTTATTCCGTCAAACATTTTCTGCTTAACTCTTCCTTAACAACGTCAATGATCTTTTCTACAAACAGCAAAATACCTTCAGCTTCTATGAAATATTTTTGTAAAAAGGTGCTTCTGTTATCACCCCTTTTTTTCTTGTCGTATTTTTTGTCTCGGGTGTTAGTTGAAACACTCTTCGTGTTCCGTTTCTTCCGGAACTTACCACCTAAAGGACACATTTTATTTCTTTTGCATTCGGTTTCCTTTTTCTCGTTCAAATCATCTCTCGGTGTCGGTTTGCAATCATGGAAGTCGCTTGTTACACACCTTTCGTTGTGTTGTATGAATGCAGCATTTACAGTGCTTATTGTCGGAATCACAATCCCTCCCTCATTGCAATTGTTGGGCATTGAAAATTCTGGAAAATTTATTGAGATGCAGACATAGTTCAATATTCACATTAATTTACATTTTTTTACCGTTCTTACTGAAGGAAAAAATCTTTTTCTTTAAATTTGAAAAACGCTTATATGGTCCTTACTTCGGAGTTCAATGAGCAATAATAATTTATAGATAGAGCTGATGTTCAAATTCAGAAGTAATAATATGAAGAAAAAAAATCATCGACAAAGAAATTTAGGCTTGTAATAAAATAATCTTTTAGGAAAAATAATATCTACATAAAAAGGCTTGCACCGAAAATAATTAAAACATATCAAAATACGTAACATCATGCAATATTTCAAATTCCGAATACAACAAAACATCGTTACGCCTCTACCAATTTGTCTAATTCAATCAAACAATTTAGAAATCAATCAAATGCAATCAACAGAACATTTTATACTTGTGTTCAAACGATTCACTTTTTTTATTGATTAATTAAATCTGTCCTCCGCCAGGAACGGTTCCTGTTATCGCCAATTCCAATATCCTATTATTGATTCCGAACAATGCCGAACCGAACCGATCAGCACTTTCGAGATTAATATTCTTTGTTCTATCACGCTACGACAACACACCTCCAACACGGGAAAGAAAGTGAAATACCTAAGGGAGAACAGTTCAATATGCACCCCTTCCGCTTTTTCGATGTTTTCATCACTATAAACAAGAATACCGAACCATTTCAACGTGCTGATGTAAAATTTACAATTCACAATGATCTTCTATTCAAAACAACAAGGTTTTTGTGACTTTCTAATGCATTTAAAATTTGTTTCAAAAATGGGCCTGAGCGAAAACGCCCGAGCGGTTGTTGTAATGGTGAACGCATAATTGTTTGTACATTTTAACGGATTCAACGAAAATCTTACGGGTGAGGTAAAAGAATCGCAAATTGTTAAATTAAAAGTGAAATTGAAAGGATTTTGGTCAATCTTTCCATTGCAGCTAGATAATGAAAAATTTATATTGTATTGTAATGGTAATATTCGTTCGCAAATGTCCTACCAAGGATTATGAGTTACGCCATTTTGCCCCGTGAGTGCGTTCTGCACTGTTCTCCCCTATATCCTCATCATCGACTACACAGCAATGGTACCAGTCAGGAATCTGTCATCAACCGAGAGGGCGCGTGAAAATTCAATGGCTATATTATTTTTATTTTCCTATTTTACGATAGTCCTCTGTTGTTACCTTGTGTTCATTCTTCGCTCGGATCCAAACGGAAAAGTTTCCGCTCCCGCTCGAGCTTACGACAGGGTGCACACCATTTTGACGGAACCCGGCAAAGGCAGCACCGAAACCGATTGAAGTGTCATCCTAGCAACGGCGGCGACGACGACGACGACGATCTAGCGAATTCCGGTCTCAAGGAGAAACCAATCAATTTCTGTACAAAAGCAAAAGCAGCGCATAAAACGCCCCCCAAAAGCGCCTTCACCAGAGTATTGGCTGCGCAGTGGTAAAAGCGAACCCCAAGTTATGGATGAAAGGATCTCCGACGATATTGTGTCACTCTGGAACACCCGCCCTCCGATAACCTCTTCTGATGGGGCTTCCCATTATGAAGGTTACTAAAAGGGAGCGAGAAACAGAGATCAACCATTTCGGGGCGGGAGGCTGAAAGCGAACTTTTTTTCCCCTACAACGTTAGTGGACGGAGTTTTTCCGTGGAACCTGCTCCGGGTTTTACTTCTCTACGACACCGATCGGCCGACCAGTGTTGGATAAGGATTCTTATTATTATTATACCAACTACTTCTTGGTTTTTCCTAAAAGCTGGATTCTTGCCCTCTGAGAGACGTTATAGGCTTCCCCGCTTTCTTCTATCGCGATTGTTTGCTTCTTTTCCTCCGGCCTATCCGGTTGTGTTTCCACAACAGCCGGCTCCGAAACGATAATTTATTCTTGGGAAAGGATTTGAATTGCCTTTCGCTCAATTCCGGAGCTACCCTGCTGCTACCATCCTGTTGCTATTTCTATGGAGTTTTGTGGGATAATATAATGAGAGCTTAAACTGTCGAAAATTAAAGCAACGGCCTTTTATCAACATTTCTTTTGCTGTAAGTAGGGGAACTGTTCCAATCTCCATCTCACTGAACATATATTCATCTCATCGCGAACCGAAGAAATACAGCACCAATTTTTCGATTAATTTTGTCAACATGCGTACTCACTGCTGAAAAAAAATCACAAAAATAAGAAACAAATCAAAATGCTTTGCATTGTTTTCAGAAAAAATATTCTAAGCTCTATTTTAGTGGACTGTATTCAATCGTCTAAGACGAGTTAAGTAACACCATTTAATTCCACCAATTATTTCAATATTTTTGCAGATACGTATTTCGACCACAATTGTGTGGTCGTCTGCAGTGTCTCGTACTTGACTCGACTTGCAAAATGACGTACTTGACGAATGTCGAGTCAAGTACGAGACACTGGAGACGACCACACAGTTGTGGTCGAAATACGTATCTGCAAAGATATCGAAATAATTGGTGGAATTAAATGGAGGTACTTAACTCGTCTTAGACTCGTCTTGCATTGTTTTGTTTTTAATGGGATGAATACAGGAGCCATGAGATGATTCCCAGGAGCAACTCCCCTAGATATAGAAATACTCTTCCAAGCTCATATTATCAAAAATATGTATGTTATTAAATATATGAAAATTGCCGAATGCTAGCCAATAGTTACAATAAAAGTAAGAATATAATTAGATCAACATTTAAAATATCGTATCAGCCAAAATAAATAATACGCATTTTTGATCTACATACATATTTTGCTATATACATAGAAGAAGAACGGGAATGCTGATATTTGTCACAATGCGTCTGGGGGGTGAAAATGGGTCATCGCTCTTACTGACAGTCTGAAGGTCGGATAACAAAATCGTTCAAAAAGGTTTCTTATAATTTAGTTTTATTTAGCATTAGCATTCTAAGTAGTAGAAACAATGACCCATTCTGAATGACCTGAAATGAGGCTTCCGAGCCTCTAGTCGGGAGGTTTCCGAGACTATTGACAGGAGATTTCCGAGCCTATTGGCAGGAGGCTGCTTCGGAAGGAGTCTCTTGAAAGGAGACTTCTTGCAACGAAGCTACTGAGCTTTTCGGAAAAAGGCCTCCATGTCTCTCAAGACTCAACTGGAGGGTTCTGAACTTTTATATTCTAGATTTTAGTTGAGTAACCTTTTGTCGTTTTGATCTTTTGTCCTACAGCCCTTCGTACATTGTACTGCTTGGGGTGGACAGGATTCAAGTCTTTGGTTGAATTTGGTTTGACTGATCGCCATGTATATTATGTACAATCTTCTTCTTCTTCTTATTGGCATTACATCCCCACACTGGGACAGAGCCGCCTCGCAGCTTAGTGTTCATTAAGCACTTCCACAATTATTAATTGGTGCGAAGTGGACGTTACTTTTACGAGCTGCTGTCAATGATTTTCTTGTAAAATTTTGGCTGATGATTCGATGGATTTCGGCATATTTTAAAATTAGTCAGAAGAAAAAAAATCGACGTGTGGTTTACGATGTTCACCGTTATATATGTGGTTCATGAAGCACTGAAGACCATACCTAGCAGATCTAGACGACAAATGAACATGGAACTGAAACATCGGGAGTTTTGATATAACTTCATCAACTACTCAACGTATGCTTTCTCGAGAGTCCAGGATGTCGCTGATGGTTCAATACAGCATTATCTTGGCATCGAAACCGAGATATGTCTGTTGAAAGAAAGTAAAAATGGAGCACATGTAAAGAAGATACATGTGTGGTGTACACCTGGAGCTACATTCTGAAGATTAGGAAGCATGTCAAGAGTCCGACAGCTGATCATCACGCGCAAAAATGGCGAAATACAAATTGCAACGCACTTCGATACGGCAACCTGCAAGATACAGTGGTGTCTCTTTGAGATTGGTACTCGTAAGTGATATCCAAATTCGGTAAGTTTTCAAAAAAAAATTCTTATGAATCCAAACAACGGAACATCGTTCACATCTACTTCCTATGATTACGAGATTTACTGCATGATTCGTGATTCGATTAGCACCCAGAACAATCGCGTGCTTTGAAATATTTTGTTTTGCTCATGCAGTCCTAACTCCTAAATAGTGCGCAATTTGATCGTGTTTCGATAAGCATGCAGAGCGAGATCCGATTTTCTACTGCTTTGTATGGTCGATAAGCAGCTAAAATTATAAATGTTTGTTTGGAGAGTCATCGAAATGGCAGAAGAATTTCAATATAAACTCATACATCGTATGTGTGCTAATGGGAACTCGGGGACATTGTGTATATTTTAATGAAAATTCTTTACAGAAAATACATGTTCAAACATTCACGAATAGTTGATGTAGTCCCATTAAGTAGCATTTGAGTGGCGATGTTATTTCCGAAGACGCAACTGGTGGTAGTTTGGGGCGTACATGCTCTATAATTTAAACTATATTAGTGGAAAATGCCAATCGCTGAAATTTTTGCCTGTTGTTGAACGCCCATAATAAATGCATATTTTCCTTCATACTTTCATGTTTTTTCATCTCAAAATTTGATATTATCATGTTTTGATCTTTTAGTATGTATTATTAGTTTTTGGTGGATATTTAAACATTATCATAGTTCCATTGCAAATCAATTTGTTACTAAAGGGTTTTTATAGCAGCTAGAAGTTACATATAAGACAATTTTACATTATTTGGCAATTTTGTTTATGGAAAGCATGTGTTTGTCCATCTCGTAGAGTACCATGCATATCCATTAGGAAAAAATCATCGCTACTGCATGTTGGTGGTACAGCTAAAAATCATGTTAAAATTGTATCTGTATTTTTTGTTGACAAAATTATGATTTTTATCTTTGCCAAAGTTTCTTCTGTAACCAATAAGGGAAGTGACTATTGACATGTATTGGGAGGTGGATGGGGCAATTTTTTTTCTTTCTCGTTTCAGAGAGCGAGTATTGGCGCTTAAACCTAGGCTAATTAGCCAGGTCAAATCTAATACCTTGTCCCACCCCAAGAAGAAGCAACACTATGGAGAACGGAGGACGTAAATTTCTTAGCATTGTCACTCCCAACGTTTGTACCAAACTTATATCATTTGCTTATGATGATATTCCTAAACTATATTCCCTACCAACCATCCAACTCCTTGACATCTATGAGGGCGTCGGTGAGTCGCTGGCCTCTCGTTAAGTAGATGTCATATCATCATTTCCTTCCTTTCCCTAGTAACGGAGAAGATGGGCGTGGCTGGCAATGGTAGCTTTCATGCTTTATCATTTTGGACCTCCAATTGGGTTGCTATTATATCCCAAATAGTAATCCATAAGCAATTGGGGTAAGAAAGTTAAAGAATATACATGACAGCTATCAGTATGCAATCTACGAAATACTCCGTTACCACGCAACGCAACGCAACGCAACGCATTAAGCACTTCCACAATTATTAACTGCGAGGTTTCTAAGCCAAGTTACCATTTTTGCATTCGTATATCATGAGGCTAACACGATGATACTTTTATGCCCAGGGAAGTCGAGACAATTTCCAATCCGAAAATTGTCTAGACCGGCACCGGGAATCGAACCCAGCCACCCTCAGCATGGTCTTGCTTTGTAACCGCGCGTCTTACCGCACGGCTTAGGAGGGCCCCTTTATGTACAATACAAAGTTTAAAAAAAAATTAAAACTTTATCAATGATTTTTTTAAATTGTAATACATCCGCCATTACGCACTTTTGCTCGAGGTACCCCCTGAGGCCAGCGAAGGTACCCCTAGGGGTACATGAACCCCAGGTTAAGCTATTGAATGGTATGACAGGATTTATAACATTGTTTATATTGGGCAATGCATTTATCCGGTGAATAATAACTAGAATTTGAAATTTGTTGATTTTTTAGAAACCAAAAGAACATCCTTGCCAACAATCGACCTGACAAGAAAACCTGGCAATACAACCGCAGGTCGTCTTACGAGAACTGCATATCAAGATCAGCGATGCTAAACATTCCCTCTGTGGGATAACAAAACCGGGATAAAAAAAGGTATGATGGGAAGACTGGTACCGCAGTTGAAGAACATCCACCAAGACGCAACTCAGAAAGTAAAAGGCACCTCCGCAGCCTGGACAGACCTACCTAAATGCATGGTTGCTTCCAAATACTTTGTGAAGTCTACGATGTTCCTAATACGGCAGAACTTTACTTCTGCCAGTGTCCCAAATACCAAATTCCCAGGCCCAGCATAAAGACACGCAGTTGCAAACGATATTGCCAATTTCATCTGATTTCTGAAAAATGGGGGCCTGTTTCGTGGGCTGCCCGGGTACCCCAATATGTACCTTTCCGGTTCTTCAACACTGCATTATTTCAACAAGCGCAAGGTTCCAAAAAATCATGTTTCTGTTATGACCAGTTTAAAAAAAAAGTTTATCCAATTTTAATGAGTTTAGTATCAAGTTATATGTATTTTTTTAAATTTATTATTCGTTTCAATTCGTAACTGTTGCCTTGTGATCTGTAACCTTGCTTGGGGAAGGTCCCTGAGTAAGATCTTAGGGTGGCTTCTTTTGCCCCTCCTCTTAAGTTGTGTGATTCTGATATGATCCCTTATGAATAAACAAGTAGGAGAAGGTGGTCGGTTGTCGGCACCCTTTTTGTTTTTGGTCCATAAGTTTCGTCCAATTGCACAATGTGGTGATATTTGCATTCCAATGGAAACATATAGGCATAAGCTAATAACTAGTGGAGATATTTGTTTTATTTCATCTATTGGAAAAGTTTTATTACTAATATTGTTAAGGTCACTCCTTCCGGAATCCAAGTTTCAAAGTGCTCGCGTTTTCGGAGGCACACCACTCGATACGGAGGCGGCACACAACTGTAATTTGTGTGCATGCGTGAAAAAATAAAAATGACAGTTGTGCGTTGCTTCCTTATAGAGTAGTATGCTCTCGAAAACGCGAGCACTTTGAAACTTGGATTCCGTAAAGAGTGACCTTAGGCGTTGATTTTATGCCATTACGAAAAAGGTGGTCGGTTGTCGGCACCCTAAAAAAACCCACTCAAAATGAAAAACTATGAAGTGGGGGCGTTATGGCTGGAAAGATCAAGATTTATTGTGTCAATAGCAATGAAATTTATTACATTTAAGTACATTATACACATTTTATAAAGATTTCAAAAACTGTTAGTTTTGGTAAAAACTTGGCTTATAGCCTGAAATTAGGCAATAAACCGATGATTTCCTTTGATAATCACCGGGGTGCGGACAACCGCAATAAGTAACGCTTTTGAAAAATTAAAATAATAGAATAGTTGATGGTAGGTTGTGTTCT
Organism: Armigeres subalbatus; assembly: GCF_024139115.2. NCBI lineage: Eukaryota > Metazoa > Arthropoda > Insecta > Diptera > Culicidae > Armigeres > Armigeres subalbatus. The sequence continues at coordinate 296,962,931 of NC_085141.1, forward strand.
ATTATTGTCAGGGGATTTTTTATGACTGATTATGCTCAAATTTGACCTTTTTTGACATTCTTTGCATATCAAAGTATATTGTGGCAAAATTTCATAAAATTTGGTCGACAAAAATCCTTCTAACAATAATAGAACAAAACCTGCCAAAGCCGTCTTTCCCCCTAGTTAAATTGTGACGGCTACAGTGGCTCAATTTTGAATCACAAAATAGAGTAAATTTGTTTTGTAAATACGTAATGCACTCACCATTTCGATCGTTTTGATTCGGCACTAAGCAAATGACAAATAAAAACTTTGGAGTGAGTTTTCACTTGACAAAAAAATGTTTTTTCTGTAAAACGAAACATAGACTTGAATATGCTTCGGAAATGGACACAACAAGATCGTTCTTACGTAGCGCACGTATGGCAAATGTCAAAATGACCACATCTGTTTTCTGTCACAAGTTACGATGGGCCCCTACCCAATAGGAGAAATTGGATCGTCTATCGACCACCCATTTATGTTTCGTCGGATATACCAACAACAGTGATTTCTCAGGGAGTCTCAATTTCTTAAACGACTGAGCAGGCATGAGGAAACGTATAACCAATTGAAGAAACGAGAAATTTTGGATCAAGAAATGGCAGCCCCGCTTGGAATAAATAGCTAGCCAAGCAATTAAGAATAATTGACAGGCAATTAAGAATAAGAATAATTGACAGTACAAAAGATGGTGGGAGAGATAAAGAACGAGAATATCTCTATCTCTCAACCGAATTGAGTGTTTAACATCCATACAATAATTGAAACGTTATTCGCATATAACGTGTCAGATCCCAAAGTATTGCTGACCCTTATAAACTTCTACATCATCATTTTGAATTTATTCAAACAATTTTAGAAATCTAGAAAACCGCGATTACCGAGAGAGGTTAAATATAAATCCGCGATTTTCGTTCAAAGGAACAGCGATTTTGCATAGCGGGCTTGGTAGTCATATGGCTACTGCTTCTGCCTCATACGCAGGAGATCGTGGGATCAATCCCAGGTCCGTTCCATTCTCCTACTTTGTATTTTTCTCTTTATTTCTCATTGCTAGCGATTGCTAGCTAGAACTGGAAATGGACTTTCATACCGTTTCCATTACTATTCCTATACCTTCAACTCTGAGTATTCTAACAGTAATCTGCTAGAATTGGAAATGAACCATAGAGCCTGTTTCCTACATCCAATTAGAAATTCCATCTGTTGCTTTCTACTATCTATTACATTGGCAGCTCGTTAACCAAGACGAACTTCTGCCTCTCGAACCTAACCCAAAAATTCCAATAAGTTCAGTATGATCTCGTGGCAAGTGCAGAGGTATATTCGGCTTGCAGTGGGCGAGTGATTACATCATCATTTCCTACATTGATTTGCATTCTGACGTGGCAGGCGCCAGTATGACCTAACAAATGAGATCACCAGTACTTGTACATTGAAGATAAGTGCTAGTCCCAAGCAAAACATCTGTTGGTTCTCTGTGCAAGAACAGCTGATCTGGTCATAATGGAGTAGCAACTACGAGCAGTCAATCAACCTCAAGCTCAAGCTCAAAGGAACAGCGATTTTTGCGTTCAAAGCAACAGCGATTTTTGGAAAAGCAAATCCGCGAAATTCGCGAAAAACGCGAGTATGACGAAATCCGCGACTGTTGTAACAGCCCTGAAAATATAATAAACCACCTGGCCTTTTTTTATAGATCAGAATGGGGCTACTCCGCTAGAAGTTACACCTAAAAAGTCCATAGTTACGCTGGTTGATCCGTAGGTCTAAACTCGAAGGAGTTTTTGGATGACCTACAAACCTTGAAAATAATTATTAACCACCAAACGTGCTTCTTTGGACCAGAACGAAGCTATTTCGACAGAAGTCACTAATGAGAAGTCCATCGTTACGCTGGTTGATCCGTAGGTCTGTACTCCAAGGAATTTTTTGATGACCTACAAAAATTGAACATTATTATAAACCACCCAGCGTGCTCTTATGGACCAGAATGGGGCTACTGTGCTAGAAGTCACACATGAAAAGTCCATTGTTATGCTGATGCATGTTGATCCGTAGGTCTATGCTAGAAGCTCTTGGATGACCAACAAACCTTGTAAATGATGATAAACACCCCAGCGTGTTCTATGGTTCGGAATAGGGCTAGAAGAATTCACACATGAAAAGTCTATTGTTACGCTGGTGGATCCGTAGGTTTTTTTTTTAATTTCTTTATTGATTTTTTTTAAGTTCATCATTGAATCCGTAGGTCTGTACTACAAACATTGAACATAATAATAAACCACCCAGCGTGTTCTATGGATCAGAATGGGGCTATTTCGCTGGTCACACATGGTCGGAGTTAAGCCAAATCACACCAAGCGCCATCGAAAAATTACCGATTTTTCTGCTCAAACTTTCGTTTAACAGATTTAATTGATCGTAAATCGCATCGAATATTCCTCAACCCCATAACTGAGGATATCTTACTGCAAATGTATGCTTAAATTGATATGAAACTATTTCCGTTGTCCTTGTACGAACAAAATATCACAAGTCAGTCGAAAAGCCGCTTGGTGCGGTTTGGCTGAACCCCGACCACATGAGAAGTCCATATTTACGCTAATTGAGCCGTTGGTCTTTATTCCACAGAGTTCTTGGATGACTCACGGATATTAAAAGAGATGATAAACCAACCAGCGTGTTCTGTGCACCAGAATGCAGCTATTCCGCTAGAGGTCACAAACGAAAAAATCAAATTTTCAAAGAGTTCTTGTATGACTTATACACGTTAAAAATGATTATAAAGTAACTAATGTTTTATCAAAGACCAGAATGGGGCTAGTCTGCTAGAAATCATACATGAAAAGTCATTCAGTTGAGCCGTGGAAGTATTATCCAAGAAGTTCCTGGATGAACTACAATCCTTGTAAATGATAATAAACAACCCAGTGTTTCTATGGACAATGTGGATATTCCTGGTTGATCCGTATGTCTATTCTTCAAGAAGTTCTTGGATGACCTACAAACCTTGAAAATATGATAAACCACCCGACGTGTTTTTATGGATCAGAATGAGGCTACTCTGCTAGAAGTTACAAATGAAAAGTTCATCGTTACGCTTGTTGATCCGTAGGTCTATATTCCAAGGAGTTTATGGATGACCTACAAGCCTTGAACATGACTATAAACCACCCAACGTACTTCTATGGACCAGAATGAGGCTATTTTGCCAGAAGTAACAAGGTCTATTTTTCAAGGAGTCCTTGAATGACCTACAAACCTTGAAAAGGAATAATCCATGAAACTTTGTGTTATGAATGCTTTCAAATAAAAGATATTACCAAAAAACCATAGATACCTCCTCGACCATAACGACCCGCCACTTCGTCTAATGCCCGGATAAGCAGCTAAAATTCCCTGATTACGAATCCAGTTTTTGGCACGCCGCCGCCGCCACCATCATTTTTGCATCGACGCGCCGCCGTTTAAAATTCGCTACGCCGCTGGTCTATGATTTTCCACGCCGATTCAAATTTGAATGAGTTTTTTTCTTGAAAATATGTACCATACAATTTCCCGTTGAAATTTCGTAAAGCTCTTCGTTAAAATTAAGAAAAAAATTGAGTGGAAATTCTGAAGGATCTCCCGTTGAAATCCAAAGAATTTCTAAATAGAATTTTTGAACGAATAAGCGTGGTTTGGCAGAAAGCCATTTGGCTGAAGGCCACTAGGCCGAAAATTTCATTTGGTCAAACAGTTCCATTGGCTGAAAAATGGCTGGCCGAAATGGTCGTTTGGCAGAAAGGGCCTTTTGGCCGAAAGTTTCGTTTGGCTGAATTTATATTCTGCAAAAAATATCGTTTAGCCAAAAGGTAATTTGGCAGAAAATTCTGTTTGGCCAAAGTAGTTACAAAAAATCGGCCCAAATGACTCTTTCTGCTAAAAGACCATTTCTATCAAATGGCATTTTGGGCCATATGATATATTCGGTTAAACGACTTTTTCGAACAAACGGCATTTTCAGTCAAATGTCCTGTCAGAGCAAAACACTCTAACAAAAAAGGTCACCAGTTTGGCCGAATATCACTTTTGGCTGTTGGTCGTTTTCAGTCACATGACATTTTCGGTAAAACTATTTTCGGCCTAATAATCGTTTCGGATAAACATTCAATTCGGCCAAATGGCCAGATGACTTTCAGCTTTATGCGTTATTCGGCCAAGTGGATTTCGAATAAATGGCTTTTCGCCGTGTAACTTTCGGCCAAACGACGGGAAAGCTGAAGGCCAAAATATCGAAAAGTGTTTGGCCGAATATGTTATTCGGCTAAACAAACCATTGGGCCAATACCCAGATAGCCGAAAATGTCATTTAGCCGAAATTGATATACTGCCGAAATTTACATACTGTAAGTGTTGGTTATGATGAGTGTTGCCTAGAAATTCGTGGAATTTTAGTGTTATGCGTGAATTGTTTGTGAATTGGAGGTAAAACTCGTCTTTATGCGTAAGTTTTCCATGTACTTTAGCGACTGCCGTAGAGCAGGGCGTGATTAACCTCCACCACCCTAGAAAGGGGTGGCGTAATCGGATTGATGCAATGATGCGAGGTGACTGACCTGAAAAAGGAGGTCATGACCCTAGGATGCGGGAAACAAGCCCAAAACCGGTCACTCATCCAACGCATTTCGAAGTGAACGGATGAAAGTTTGAAAGTAAGCGAAAGTTGCCGAGTTAGAAAAAACTGAAGTGAGCGAGTTTGTGGAAGAAGATCGTGCGTAGAGGACGTCAGGTAACTTGAAGTGGCTGCTTTCGGAGACAGAAGCTGATCCCAGCATTTTCTCCTTCCCAGAAGACTGCCGTTTTTATGGTTAAAAACCCTATCGAGAACCGCCATCGTACCCAAAGGTTCCATTGTCGGCCTGATTCGGCATTGTTCCGCCGATAGCCGTTCGGCCATTTTATTGATCGTTTTGGACCACAATGAAAAGCGAGGAGTATCCCCAAGCCACCTCGACATTACTACCGGTTCCGCAGTGAGCAGAGTAACCGGTTACCAACGCGTAGGTGATCGAAGAAGATATTTTGAGAGGGAGTAGGAAGTCGCGTGGAGAAGAGTCCACCGCCACCGCCACGTAGGCCGCCCAAGGGTACAGGAAGCCTAGATACCGTAGCGAGTTGGAATAGAGCCGCCCACGCCGACGTGACTGCGCTTGCAAAGAAGGTAGAGGACGAGGAAGGACCGGAGTCGAAAAAAGAAGAAGTGGAGTGGTGGATTGCTGCCAGGAAGAGGGGCCCCAAGGAAGACAGGTTAGCTAGGCTGAAGAAAGTACAAAGGTCAATAAAGTGTCGCAAAGTGAAGCTCTGTGTGGTTTTCCCTACATTTTGATTGCGAGAGTTCCCTGCCCGCGAATAGCTTGAGGTGAGCGTGCCGACTCTGAGGCCATTGGTTCAGGGAGTCTTATAATACGGTCGATCTGGTCATTTAACCGAAAATGTCGTTTGACCAAATTGACATTTAACCGAAAATAACATTTGCCGAAATGGTGCTTTGGCCGCAAGGGCCGTTTGGCAGAAGCCTTTATATTTTCTGCCAAATGATCCTTTCTTTCAAACGACCATTTAGGCTAAACGGCATATTTGTCCTGATGATTCGGCCAAACGATATGTTAGAGTAAACGGCTTTTCGGCCAAATTATCAGTATGTTACTTTGGCCAAATGCAATTTTTGGACAAACCGTTTCCGATGAATAACTATTTCGCCCAAACGTTAATTTCAGCCAAATGCAATACTAGATGACTTTCTACCAGGAAAGCTTTTTAAACGCGGTGGTGAGGCACTGGCTAGAGCGCTGCACTGGGTCATTACCAAGATTTGGGAGGAGGAAGTTTGCCGCAGGAGTGAATGGAAGGTGTCGTGTGTCTCATCTACAAAAAAGGCCGATAAGCTGGATTGTAACAACTACCGCGCAATCACATTGCTGAACGCCGCGAACTCTCCCAAATTTTATACCGTCGACTAGCACCAACTGCAAGGGAGTTCGTGGGGCAGTACCAGGCGGGTTTTATGGGCGAACGTTCCACCACGGACCAGGTGTAGCCATTCGCCAAGTACTCGCAGAAATGCCGCGAATACAACGTGCCCACACATCATCTATTCATCGACTTCAAAGCCGCATATGATACAACCGATCGGGACCAGCTATGGCAGCTAATGCATCGAACACGGTTTTCCGGATAAACTGACACGGTTGATCAAAGCGACGATGGATCGGGTGATGTGCGTAGTTCGAGTTTCAGGGACATTCTCGAGTACCTTCGAAACCCGCAGAGGGTTACGGCAAGGTGGTCTTTCGTGTCTGCTATTCAACATCGCTTTGGAAGGGGTAATACGAAGAGCAGGGATTAACACGAGTGGTACAATTTCAAAAAGTCCATCCAGCTATTTGGCTTCGTTGACGACATAGATATTATGGCACGTAACTTTGAGAAGATGGAGGAAGCCTACATCAGACTAAAGGGGAAAGCCAAGGGGATCGGACTAGTCATCAACACGTTGAAGACGAAGTACATGATAGGAAGAGGTTCGAGAGTTTGCATCGGTGGTGACGAAATCGAGGTGGTAGAAGAATTTGTGTACTTGGGCTCACTGGTGACTGCCGAAAATGACACCAACAGAGAAATTCGAGACGCATAGTGGCTGAAATCGTACGTACTTTGACTCCGCAAGACGCTCCGATCGAATAGAGCTTGCCGCCGTACCAAACTTACTATCTACAAAACGCTAATTAGACCGGTAGCCCTTCGAACACGAGACCAGGACAATGCTCGTGGAGGACCAACGCGCACTTGGAGTTTTCGAAAGGAAAGTGCTGCGTACCATCTATGATGGGGTGCAGATGGCGGACGGTACGTGGAGGAGGCGAATGAACCACGAGTTGCATCGAAAAATCGGACGACTGCGGTGGGCCGGGCACGTAGCCAGAATATCGGACAGTAACCCGGTGAAAATGGTTCTCGACAACGATCCGACGGGCACAAGAAGGCGAGGTGCGCAGCGGGCAAGGTGGATCGATCAGGTGGAAGATGACTTGCGGACCCTACGTAGACTGCGTGGTTGGCGACGTGTAGCCATGGACCGAGTCGAATGGAGAAGACTCTTATATACCAAGCCACTTCGGCCTTAGTCTGAACAAATAATACATGACTTTCGGCTTAACGTGTTATTCGGCCAAATAGTTTTCTGCAGAATGATTTTCGGCCAAAGGAGCCTTCTCTTTTTTAATAATTTCTGATGGAATTTTCGAAGATTTTTTCATTAGCAGCAACAAAATTTCACTTAGAAATCCAAATAAATTCTTTAAAATTCCGAATAATTTTTCCTAAGTATGCCGAAAAGTTTTCCGTGAAAATTAAAAAAATACGTAGAAATTCCGGAAAACTCGCCGTGGGAATTTCGTAGAATTTTCCATTAAAAAATCCGTGCAAATTCCAATGAATTTCATTTGGAAATTCCGAACAATTTCTTTGAAATCCAAAAAAAAATGTTTTTATTGAAATTCACATTTTGAACAATTTGCCACGGAAACTATTAAATTTTTTAGAAATTCCAGAAAATTTCTCGTAAATATTCGGATATTCCGAAGTATTTTGAGTGTAATCTTCGAAGAATATTCAACAGAAACTCCCCAGGAATTTTCCATAAATATTCCAAACATTTTCCTGTAGAAATTTGTAACAATTTGTCGTAAAAATTATTATCAGCTTCTCATGTAAATTTCAAACAATTTTTCTTGTGAATTCCATAGAGCTTCTCTTGAAAATTCCAACGAATTCTCGAAACTTCAAAGTAGTGCTCGTGGAAAATCCAAAAATAATTACCAAATGAGTTTTTGGACAAAAAACTGGGGAAGTTCATTAGTTTCTTCCAGCGGAATTCAAAAAAATTGCCACGCCGATTCACGCCGCCGCCGCCGGCTAAAATGCCTTTCGGCGTGACGCTGAAAACGCCGCCGCCGCCGACCAAAATTTTGACAAACGCCGCCGCCGACTATTTATGGACCGGCGCACACCTCTATCCTAAACTCTGTCCCTTCCTTAACTTTTTGACTGTGCTCGAAGGTCAATATTGTCATTTTTTTTAGCTTCCAACCGATTCTCCTAATTTTGGGTAATTTGGTAAAACTCACCGAGATCTGTCCCCTTGGTGAAAATTCGCTTGAAAAGTCTTGAAGATAAGCGCTACTTGTACTTTTATCAAAAACTTACGTTGTCTGTGCTATGGGGTCATTTAACTTTTTACTTACATAACTTTTCTATTGTTTGGACAATTTTGGATTTTTTTAGGTGTTTCAATTTTTTTATCTTCGTTCAAGAGATTTTCGGCCCTTGACTGGTTCATCTCTATCTTTCAAAGATAATTTATTCATTTTTCAGAACGTTACATAAGATTGATTGAAGGTGGGCCGGTATCTCACGGAAAGGGGTTTTTGTTAAAAAGGGTTTTTTGTTTTTTTTTTGCAAAAACAGTGATTTTTTATGCTTATTTATTTATATCTGAAAATCCTACCCATTTTTAAACTGCACCTTTTCCATATTCTTATCGCACAAATTTGACAACGTAAGTTGTTTCGAGCACAGACAGAAAGATAAATATTGTAAATCTATCCTCAAGTCACCACGAGTACGTTAGCTTATGTCCCTATCTTACTAACTTAATAATAAAATGATATAGATTGTACAATGTACATAACACAATGAACCGTGGCTCCGTGAAGTGTTCTACACGTCTGAGCCTACCAAATAAACGAACTTGGAAAAAAAATCATAGACGAACAAAAGCTTAATACATTCCGGGAATATAAATAACTGACCCTTTCGAGAGGCGCTGGATGAATATAAATAAGCGTCGTGACGTTAGGTGTGTTAAAGTGATGAAAAGATATGCGCTTTCTAATCTGATGTCACACAGAGCTCACAAAAATCCTTCAAAAGTGAGACTCTATCCTTCAAGTGTGAGACTCCCTGACAGGGACAGAAATATCAACTTTAGTAAAACTTGCTTCGATACTTAGTAGGCAGCTAGTCGACCTCGCACTTGTTTCGCATTGATCAGACAACATGAAAATCCGATTTGCTCTCCGCTAGATTTGCTGATAACAAACTCACACTGTTGTGCAAGGCGGATATGTAAAATATCAACAAACAATCCAACAAAACAAGCGTACTATGAAAGAGCTTCCAAAACACTTTCAACTTTAAGTAAATCAACAAAGAGGCTCGACGTTCCTCTTTTCGGCACTCGGTTCTTGTACTTCGATGCTGTTTGTTTGTTTTGTCGTCAGCCACCGACACGGATCCGGGTATATGGGGGCTTCCAGTTGGACCAGAGTACAAACACCCTGCTGCGCCATCATCGATCGCTTGAGTTGACTATTTGTCCCTCGTCAAATGTCCAACGCTGAAATGGACATTTCACTATCTGCGAAAGTTATAGTCACATAACATTCACATTTACATGGACATGGACGGACTGTGCGGCAGGACGATTGTTGATATGTGAGATTTCTCAACTGCCTCGAATTTCCAATTTCCTTTTCAGGAAAAGCATTCACCCAGCATCATCCGTTCGTCCATCCTCCATCCATCTATAGTCGAGCACAAATCATCGTCAAGTTATTGGTAAAGTGGAATTCTTCCCTTTGCCCGGCTTGTTCTTTCAACGGGTGTGCTTCCCGATGCTAGGACGAGAATCAGGGAATATAGTGAAGACTATTGGACATTGGTGCGAGATATAGACCAAGTGCACACAAGCGAGACTTTGAATTCATTTCCTAAATTGATTGTATTTTAGTAGGAAGGAACTTCCCTACCGGTTGAGCCCCGGACTCGACTGCCGAGACGGACAACGCTCGGTTGATCCATCTCACGTCGAAAGAATGGGAACGAAGCAGCAGAGCCGGAAATCCCTGTATTTATCGGTGTCCGGTTTAAAGCGCACGGGTTGGTTTGGGATTTTCGGCGGATGGATGTTGTTTGGCGTTTGGATCTAAGTGATTCTCGATTTGGTTTCTAAGATAATATTCATGAGTCGATAGATTGCTTTACTCAAAGATTGTTTCTGTTTGGCAAGCTATTTCATTGAATCAGATTTTTCAATGATACTCATATTAAAGCATCGATTTTTGCTTAAAACTAATGTAACCTTATTCGAAGAGCGAAGTTTTTGAAAAACACAAGCATTTTATCTAACACCAGTGTAAAATTATACCAAAAGAATATTTGAAAAACAATGCACTTCAAGATAAAATCGAATCTAGATGAAATTTAGTTCTTATTAAATTTACCTTCGTGGCATTTTCGCTTTCACGATCTGAAAACGATTCATCATCTGTGTCTGGAGCTTCTGGAAGGTAGAGTTCAGTATCGAACTACACACTTGGTTCATTTGATGCGATATCTGAAAAGAGATAATCATATGATGCACTGTTAGTGGATTGTACAAACAAACTTTGGTAAGATAATTTGAACAATGGGCATGGTGAATATGCGACAATAATGGGAAATCCAATTAGTGGCAACACATATCTATTATCCATCCCCATCGCATATTTCAATAGATTAATTATAATTACAAGCCACCACATCTGACGCCAGCGAGCGTTTGTGCTATGGAGGCGCATCCGATGCGGATCGACAAACAGCAAATTATCATTATCGTTGTCATTGGCATTGTCAGGGTATAAACACAACACCGCTGTGATGATGTCGCTGATGATGATATAATGTTGGAAAATAGTAACAGTCAGTCCAACATTCCGCTACGAGGAACGGTTGTTATCGAAACGTCATACGAAACGAGAAATAGTAGCAAATAATTATTTGTTCAATGCACACTGGTGGGGGAGTGTGGTTTTGTGTCAGTTACTGTCGAGGCTGACATGCATCAAAATAAAACATCGTTTGAGCATATTTTCAGGATTACAAAGAATTGAGACATACATAGAGAAGTTATGTGAAATCTAGGTTCAACTTAAACAGAATAAGTCAAGATCTTGCTCAAAGATCGCGAAAGGGAATCCTAAACATTATATGTACGATACTAGCTGAATGTACCGGCCTTGTTCGGAATTGCCAGTTTGATTCGCAGTTTCTGTTACAATCGGAAAATGATAATACCAGTTGGTCAACAGGGTCATTGTGTTTCATTATTGATACTTCACCATTTGATGAGTGGGGCAAAAGATAGGTGACAGAATAATGATCAAAAGAAGGCAGACTTAACTTTTGAAAACGTTAATTCCGCGAAATAAATATAATCTTGTTATATTCTAGAAAATAACATTTCTGATGGAAAGAAGAGAGAGCTGAGGAAGTGAAAGAGGGAGGTTACGAACTTAAGCTGCACAGACTGATGATATTCTTATAACTATTGTAATTGGCTTATGCTATTTTTAAAACGGTTTCTAGTTCTACTGATACTGAAATCAAACGTGGGTACATCGTTGAGCATAATAAAGCATTTTCCCAACGGGTGGTTTTGTCAAAACATAGTGCGATGCCGATTAGTATAAAATAGGATACGTTGGCGGGAACGACGTGCTGGAACATAGAAGTTCGTCTGACGTAGAATATCTTGGCAGTCTACCCGGTTGCCAATAGTATCGAGGGCAAACATCCTTTGGAGGAAAGACCGACGCGACGTTGGCGTAAGGTCTCAAGCTTTATTAACTGACATCGGTTTACGTAGGGGGAAAATGGAGCGGATCGTCCCATTTTTAGAAATGTAAGTTTTTTTTCATATATTTATGTTTTCGGATGTATTTACGGTCCATGTCGAATTCTAATGAAATATTACTCTTAATTGCGAAGTTGATGTTTCACATTGTTGAATCAATTTGCCCCGCAACACGTGTTTCTATGTTCCCCGATGGATTGAAAATTCGGACTCAAATTGAACGAATTAAATCTAAAGAAAAAACAGTTCTTCCGTCAATTTTTTATTACGTTTCATTTCATTACGTTTATCCGTTTTTAATGATTACGTACCGTAGAAATTTGATTGAAAAAAACTTTTACAAGCAATATTTTGAGACCTATTTCATTAGCACGTCAAAAGGTTGGTTTGGATTTGGCAAAGAACGAAAAGTAAACAATGACAGGAAATGCTTTTAGTGGTTGCAATCTTCCGGGAATGACAGTAAGAAGATGCGTTATTATAACGGAGAAATAGAAAGATTCAATAATTACTGAAATCAGTTTTACCGTAACAGTGACCCATTGACCCATAAATTATGCAAAATTTAGTCCAATGAATCAAATGATGTCTGTTTACAATCAGTATTGTGAAGCAATTGATTTAGCCATGCCTCGTATGAGCCTAAGAAAATATTTTAGGAACATTAGTTACAATAGAACATAGTTATATTTAAGTTTTTTAATGTAGTCTACATTATGTTTGACGAAATAAATAAATAAATAATGTTTATCTACAAGTATTCGTATTATACGAATCGTATAGTTCCATGTCGTCAATGTTTTTCATAATGATTGATTCTACAGGGGGCACAAACTTCCTATCTCGCCAAGGGCACTTGCGCTAGTCCAATACTAGGACTAGCGCAAGTGCCCTTTGAGCGGCATTCATGCAGATTTTTGAAATCATATCTTTGGGAAAACTGCAAAATGGTGGGTTGACATCAAGGAAGGAGCTTCCTCGGGTCGTCCGATGACAAAAGACCGCCAGTTAAGGGTTGTGTACTTAGCTGGTAGTGCAGACTGGGCACTGTTGTCCTTCTGTTCACCAGGAGGTGCAGCTCAAACAGCGTCTGTCTGGTACCCAGCGGCTGATCAACGAAATGCTGTATCCCGTCAGCTATACCTAAGGTGGCAGCCCCAGCAGCGCGATGTAGGTAACGCGACCCCGGTAAGGTAGCTTACTGAAGCCTCTCAAATACCACGAAAAATGGAGATAGAAGAAAAAGAGAACGTTATTTTTGGCAACCGACCCGGCAACGAAATAAGGACCAAGGATGTTATCGATCATTTAGTAATCTGCCTTCGATCATTTAGTAGTTTGTCAATAACTCATTCCAGAGGCTAAATTTCAAAATGTGTTGTATGGTGGACTTCTAGTGCAAAGGTTTATCTACAACTCTGCCTAACAGTTCGTTGTTTGAATTTCATTAATAACGGAGCTATAGCGCTATTAGCAGTAACTTAGACTAAATGATTGCATATTTTGTTATCATTTAGTAGTATAGCAACTAGCACCGTAACTCCTTTAGCAGTGGAATTCGAACATCGACCTGTTCAGGAGAGTTGTAGAAAAACCTTCGCACTAAAAGTCCACCATACAACATATTTTGAAATTTAGCCTCTGGAATGAGTTATTGACAAACTACTAAATGATCGAACGCAGATTACTAAATGATCGATAGCATTATTGATAAGGACTATGATTGGAAACTCGGTACCTGGAATGTCAGGACCCTAAATGAACCTGGACGAGTGAGCCTTCTGGCTCGTGAACTGCAGAAGGTTGGAGTGAACGTGGCCGCTATTCAAGAAGTCCGATGGCCCAGATCCGGAGAGCGTGAATTCCGAGCCGTGGACCCCACGACCAACACTGTATTCAAGTATAACATCTATCACAGCACAGCATGGAGTTGGTTTCGTAGTGATGGGCAAGCAGATGAGGCGAGTGATGCGGTCACGGTGCTCCCCTGAGCGTTATTAACAAAAAAATCTCCATCAAAACTAATACCCGGAGCTGAATTCTGGGGCTATACTGCATCTCTGGACGAAATTTGAAAAAAATCGTAGGGCCCGTTGTGGAGTTACGCCCTTTTTAAGACGTAACTGTAAGATATCGAAGAAAATCAATATAATATCTCGTCTTTATGCATATTTCTCAACTTCCATTGAGTCGTCAGCAATAAAAGTACACTCGATTCTTTTTTTACACGGAGGATGCGTTTCGCGTAAAAAAAGTTTTCAGTTTAAAATTTGAAAATCCATGTAAAAAAAGTTTTATGATTTCTCGACGAATCATGCAAAATGGAGCAACTCTGTAAAAAAAATTTTTTTTTTATTCCATTATTTATTTGATAGGCACTCTGTGTTACTTAACCGCTACTGTGCCGATATCTACTGTGGTATTCTGCAGCCAGAATCCACACAGAATCTATTTTTAGATTTTTCCATTATTCATTGTTGTTGTCTTTGCTGGTCCATCTCGTCGTGAGTCCATTGTGTTCGTTTCGTCCATGTCGTGTATCCAATGATCGTTGCATTGTCCGGTTGCCATTTATCCGGGTAACGTTGGAGGAATGCCTCCGAGAAGAACAAGTTGTCAGTCGTCATCAGGCAGCCGTGACGGTGAGGCGTGCACCCCAATACGCCACCGCATAAGGCTGCGCATCCGGCAACTGACGAGGGTTTTGGTGGAGGGGCTGGGAATCGAACCAATCGAACCCGCGAACGTGTAGCCAACTACGCTACGGGACCCCCCTGTAAAAATTTTGTATGGGATTTTTTTTACACGGCCGTGTAAAAACAGAATCGGGTGTAGTTTGCTGATATACCAGTTGCATACTACAATGATGTACCAGCTTTGATTCCAGTATACCAGTAGACATATCCTTGACGAAAATGTGTTTATTGAAAATGGTATCTGGAACAAACAAAAATTTCAAAACCTGGCGACAATCGGCTACAAGTGCTGTCTTTGTATCCACACTTATTACCTGGAAAATTCGAACCGTATTTATATGGAACAGTTTGTCAAATTGAACCATTTCGAGTACATTATTGCAGGTGACCTTAAGATTATAAACCTGATAATAGGAATAATGACTAATTGCGAAGCCGATGAAAACTTGGGAGCGGCGTTGTAATAAAAATTGAAAAAGTCGGGCATGCTGCGAAAAATACATCTAATTCCCGACAAGGACAGTGATTCTATATTGATGAAGTGTCCTCCTCTTCCACGTAAACACTCTTTGTTCGTTAACGTTACATAAAAGCAGTGTTAAAACGAACTGGGCAGATTTATGGGTTTAAGGTGTAGGGTTATGTCTGATACCTCAAAGCTATCTTAAGCATAAAAACGGCTTCACTGAGCATACCACGATCTTCTCGATGCTGCGCACATTTTGTAAAATAATGCGGACTTGAGAAAGTTTGTTGACGTATGTGTGGATGAAGCTTTAGTAAAGAACAGATGGGTTACTGCTCCTTGAATGCATGTACCCATACCAATATCAATCAAAAACATAGAATTGAAGGGCAAATTGCGTTGCTCTCATTTTTGTTATTTTTTTCAGCTGTAAGCATACACGAGAGCATTGGAAATGACACGTATCAAGTTGAAATCAATAACTTTTATATAGAATAGCTTTTGTCACATGTTATGTACAATTGTGTTTTTATATAAACAAGTAGCCCTTAATGGACCTTAAAACTTTTTTTTAATATGTCATTTCTCTAAATCTAAAATTGTTGGCGTTTTCGGAGCATGTTATTAATAGAGGTACAATTACCCTATGTGAATGACATCTGTGGTTTTTGTTTAAAGGTTTCGAAGCATTTTCAAAATGTTTGCAACTCCTCATATAAACCTTCACCTGGATTCTATGTCGCAATTGATAAGTTCGTTGTCTCCTGGGAAAGTTAGGATTTTCCGAAGACCTCCAAATATCATATCCCAAAGTTTCGTATAAAAGGATTTTTTAATACATTCGGCCATGGGCAAGGATGGCACAAAGAGTATATATCGACATATAGCCGAAGTTGTATAAAACCCATCTCTTGCGAGCTGAAATTTATTGCGAAAAGAAGATATGTGTGCATTTGATATTGTCCATTTAATTTAAATATAAATAAAAAGGGTTAATCATACGTAGTTGGCTAGAATTTAATGTAGACTTTAAAGATGAAGCTAATCTTATTTTTAAATGTTCTTAGACAAATCTCATATTACTTATCGTCATAGTCAACAATTTTGTATAGAATTCTAATGGCTATAACAAAAAAAATCTTTTTTTATCGCTGACGATGCCTTGGAAGTTGAGAAATATGTATTTGATGAGATGTTATACACAGAATTCTGTTTTTCACACGATTTTGTTTCGGTTGAATTTTTGATAGTGTGGCTTTAATTTATAACCAAAATCCATGCAACATGTTCCTAAAAACACTAATAATCCAGAGAAAAGTCAGATGATTATTTATATACGATAATCATTTTAGATGGGGATACAACTTAGAAAATTTAGATCGTGTTGAAACAGAATCCTGTGAATTTCTTTGATATATATCAGTTACGTCTTAAAAAGGGCGTAACTCCAAAACGGGCCCTACGATTTTTTTTCAAATTTCGGCCAGAGATGCAGTATAGCCCCAGAATTCAGCTCCGGGTATTAGTTTTGATGGAGATTTTTTTTTTGTTAATAACGGTCAGGGGAGCACCGTGGCGGTGGGAACCCATTAGCGAACGAATCTGTGTGTTGAGGATACGGGGCAAATTCTTCAATTACAGCCTAATCAACGTTTACGCACCGACAAACGATGAATCCGACGATGTGAAGGACACGTTCTATGAATGTCTTGATAAAGCCTATGGAGAGTGCCCAAAGCATTACGTGAAAATTGTTATCGGAGACGCTAACGCTCAGGTCGGTAGAGAGGACTTTTTCCGTCCCATAATTTGTAGGGAGAGCCTTCACTCCGCTACCAATGGCAACGACCTACGGCTAGTGAATTTCGCTGCTGCCAGAGCGATGGCCATCAGTAGCACCTACTTTACACGAAAGAATATCCGAAAACTCACCTGGAGACACTCAAATGGAGAAACTTGCAACCAGATAGACCATTTTCTGGTGGATGGGTGCCATTTCATTTGCCCTCTATTTAAGAAAGGGCACAGACAGGAGTGCGCCAATTACCGAGGAATAACCCTCCTTAATTCGGCATACAAAATTATGTCCCGTATTCTGTTCAACAGATTGAGACCGCTTGAAGAGTCCTTCGTCGGTGAATACAAAGCAGGTTTCCGTGAGGGCCGATCAACGACGGATCAAATGTTTACCCTGAGACAAATCCGTGATAAATTCCGGGAGTACAACTTGCAGACACATCATCTGTTTATTGATTTCAAGGCGGCGTACGATTCAGTGAAACGGAATGAATTATGGCAAATTATGCTTGAACATGGTTTTCCGGCGAAACTAATACGGCTGATTCGTATAACGTTGGACGGATCGAAATCAAGTGTAAGGGTTGCGGATGAAATATCGACGTCATTTGTTACCTTAGATGGAATAAAGCAGGGTGATGCACTCTCGAATCTACTGTTCAATATAGCGCTCGAGGGAGCAATTAGGAGAGCTGGTGTGCAAAGAAGCGGTACCATTATCACAAAATCGCATATGCTCCTGGGATTTGCGGACGATATCGATATTATCGGAATTGATCGCCGTGCCGTGGAAGAGGCTTTTGTGCCTTTTAAGAGGGAGACAGCGAGGATTGGACTCACGATCAATACCAGCAAAACGAAGTACATGGTCGCTGGCAATCAACGTGGGTTCATTAGTGGTGGTGGTAGCGAAATGGTGCTGGATGGTGAAAAATTTGAAGTGGTGGAAGAATTTGTGTATCTTGGAACATTAGTGACGTGCGATAATGATGTTACCCGCGAGGTGAAAAGGCGTATTGCAGCTGCAAATAGGGCTTATTACGGACTTCGTAATCAGCTTAAGTCCCGTAGTCTGCAAACGAAAACAAAACTCGCGCTGTATACTACTCTGATTCTTCCGGTGGCTTTAAACGGCCATGAGACATGGACGTTAAAGGAGGCTGATCGGAGAGCTTTCGGAATGTTTGAGCGTAAGGTGCTGCGGACAATACTGGGTGGTAAGCAGGAGAACGGTATCTGGCGGCGTCGCATGAATCATGAATTGTACCAGGTGTATAAAGGGCTGGATATTATTAAGCTTATACAACACGGCAGACTACGGTGGGCTGGTCACGTTGTTCGTATGTCGGAAGAACGTCAAGCGAAGATGATATTTAGTAGAGAACCCGGAAGAGGCCGCAGGCTTCGTGGAAGGCCGCGTACACGATGGCTTTTTGCAGTTGAAGACTGTTCGTCACCTGAGGGCGCTCAATGTTCAGGGCGACTGGAAGCGATTGGCCCAGGATCGAGTCCAGTGGAGAAGGATACTCCATTCGGCGTAGGTTCATCGAAGAGCTGTAGCCCATCAAGTATCAAGAATCAAGTATGAAAACTCGATTTATGCAATTGCACTACATGTGAAAGATTTATTTCGAAAATAGTATTGGTGAGTAACCACTGAGGTTTGAACCCACGATCCCAGTATGATAGACAGGTTAGTTCGGAGAATGAATTAAGGGAGTTCGGCTGTGTGCCTGGTGATAGGAATTCGGGCTCATCAGTACCCGTTCGGCTGTGGATGACGATGGAGGGCCTTCGTAGCTTTATAGTAGGGAAAGCACCTGTCTAGCATTCCGGGGTCGTGGGTTTTAAATTCTACCGAACGAAGTGGTTACCCTCCAATACATTTTTCGAGCAAAATCTTTCACATATTGTGCAAATGTACTAAATGAGTCTTCAAACATGGTAATTTGATTTGTGGTCTGGAAATAATGAAATTATAAAAAGCCCGAAAATTCCATTTGATCATTTTACACATTACTTTTCTACTAATAATCCAAGTTATATTATCGAACTCATAAAATCTCCTGCAAGAGCGCCACTTCTTAAACTAAATATTCTAATTTGAACCACCCGTTGTTAAGTATTTCAGAAATAGTCTCTGAATCGTATAATTGTATAGTCTATATTTCCACTTGGATACATTTACCGGAAAAGCTTTTCTGCTTCCCTCCCAAACGGAACTCAAGAACTCGGACCTAGGTCTTGTTTGAAGGTGCCGGCGCGCAGTGCATTGTGTAAGAAGCAGTGCAGTTCCAAAAGTGACGAGCCTTCTGCGGCCATATAGGTGATGATTTTGCAATGCACTTCAAGAGCGATATGCAGCCGTTGGCGTCGTTGGCTGGTTCTACACATCAAACAATGTGTATGAATAATTTTCACCCCTGTCATGAATATTCATTGAAACAATATCTGACCTTTCCTTTTCACATTCATGTTTACTTTCATCATTTTCATTCAGTCTCCGAGCAACCAACCGGTTGATGCAGATACAGTTGAAGGTGGAATCAAAAGTGTGCAGCCGTGAGAGATTCCTTTCTGACGGCGTTTCCTGGGATCGTCCATCGTCGTCATGAAGTTGTTGTTGTGGTGTGCATTCCGTCTATGTTTTCCGGCCATTTGAAAAGCGTGCACCAACTCATTTCAACCTACAGGAAGTTTCCTCCCCTCATGGCTCTGCCTTCGTGAATGAGTTTCTGGCTGACTGCTCAGCAGCACACTACATTCACTCACTTTGCCAACACAGCGTTCTCAGTAATCCTTCGCTTTGCTGCGAACAATTTTGTTTGCGAAATGAAATGGAGAGCTTTTGCGCTATCCCAATCTTAAAAGCATGCGAAATAGATGGTCTCACGGTGGGAATAAGGATGGCAGGTGTAATACACACATGGAAATCTAGACACACGACACGATGAATGCAAAGGGTGGAGGGGGTTGTGCTTTGCTATGAAGGCGAAATGTTCCAATAACCACCCCAATAGGTGGAGATGATCCCGAAAGGGATTTGAATAGGAGGAAAATTCGCCCTGGCTGCACTGAAGAATCGAAAATACGTTTGCATCCATGGGAACTATCTGTGGCAATAGCTGTAGAGAATATGGTAATCGAGGTTGATGTGTTTGATGTGCTAATTTTGTAATCGACAAAGTTGTTTGTTTTTTGATATGGCTCAAGATAATATTCTGTTTGGATTTGTAATTGATTCGAAGCATCGCTAAAAGGATTTTGAAACTGATCATGCTTCGGTAGTACTAGTTTGAAATTTTCTAGATCCTAGCATTAGCACTGACATTGTTACTGACTTCATAGATTCGACACTAACGAATTGAGAGAATGTATATGATGATTATATCATCTGACCTTCTAGAAATGAGATTCAATTATTACCGGAACAATTCTAATTGTGAAAATAACAAACTGAATTTATTAGCTTTTCGACCGCTCCAAACATCTATATTCCGTTCGGGGGCTGCCACTGCCTCTGCTGTTTCTGGATGTCGGCAAACCATAGAGAAGGTGCTTCTTTCTGAACTTCTTAATAATTGAACACACATTTTAAACATACCTCTTTTAAATTATTTCACAAAATTTTCAATTTAGCTCAAAAAGATTCTGTTGTGAGCCCCGTTTTTACCTTTAACATATACGTAAAGGCTATATGATCAATCCAAAACCAAACTTTTGATAAAAGGCTCATTGATAAATAGTTTTTATTTCGACACAGTTGAAGGTGCTTCAGTCGTATTTATGCTCTTTTATGCACCGAACAAGGATAAATAGTGAAAAAGCTTCCAAGAATTATTCCCTAGCTAGAGGTTTGCCATGCTCCTAGTAACCATGTAGGACTCTTCGAATGTGATATATGCTATTCTTCTTAATCGGTAGTAAATACGCACAATAAATTAGATGCTTAGTATCCCCTTTATTATTGTATGATAGCTCAATGTATGCCTGGAAATCGTACTACAGAGAATTGACTGTATTTTCTAAGAAATATCAGTTGCTTGCAGAAATGATATCATCAGTGTACTGTAGAATAGTTTCCTTTCCATGAATCCTGCTCTTACTAGCAGCAGGAACATGGAACGGGTGGAAGAGATGACTCCCTCCTTTCAAAACCACCGAGCGAGCGTCGTCCACAGTCATTGGGACATGCAAACTTGGTTGGTTGGTATAGCAAAGACTTGTGACGTTGTTGGATCTGTCAGAGAGTCTTCTGCTGAATTGGAAATTATTCTTCGCTTCGCTTCGCAACATTCATGTTACAGCATACTGGTGCTACTGCGAGTTTCCTTTGCACTCAGTTAGTGTGGAGAGATGTAGACCGTGTCACATACCAGAAGTAGCAGCCCCAGCTGCCACTCTGCTGGGGTGCTTATTTTCACATAAATAATGTCTGGGAAATTAAACTTCAATCTTTTATTTAATTATAAATAATGAAAACCGACGTCGTACCCGTCGTAAATTTCACTCCAAGGCTTCTTTCAGCATTTCGAAATGCATCCCCCGTTGCAGAAGTTGTCTTGTGTATAAAGCTACAAATGTCAGTTTTTTTTAACATGCATTGAAGAAGCTGGCGTACATCACTGAAGGGTGAATGTCGTTTACAATAAATAAGATATTCTTGGGGCATAGGAGAATTTCTTTTCTCATCCAATGGCTCTACACTCCAACTGAAACTTGGTCTGTTTTGCAACTTAGTATTCTATTAGCATTTCCACAATTATTAAATTGAAAAGTTTACTTATGCCTGCCATTGGATCCATCTAGTGTTACAAGTACAATAGATACACTATGGGAAATTGAGTAAAGAAACGACCGAGAATCGAACTCAAGATTCTCGGATTGGCTACCATACGTCATTACTTGGAAAGCTAACTGGAGACCTCGGCAGAATATATCCAGTTCAAAATTAATCACATCCGTCGTCTACCGATGAATAACAATCAATTAAAAAAAAAACTAAGAGATATACATAATTCTTCCGTTGTGCTCGCAATAACATTTTAGCTTTCACAAAACTGTCAATCAGAGATTTTAGTCGATAGCTTCAAAGTTGCAAATGAACCAGAATGGAAACAAAAAAATACATCTGTTATGAAAAAAAAATCATTTCTATAAATATTTGCACCAATATCAGTGGGACGCAGCATAGCGAGCTTTCACGATCTACGGAATGAATAACGAATCCCGGCAATTTTATACGGCTTCCAAATTGCCGAAACCGGCCATATTCCTCTCGATTACGGCAGAAAACAAGAGGAAGGAAAAAGTCAAATTAAATTTCATCAACGTCACCAACTGCATATGATTGGTTCGAATTTGCTGTAGCACAGTGGGACGAACGAGATCAAAATGTGTCTTTGTGAGCAATGTATGCATAGGAATGCAAACATGAATGAATGGAAGACTAGAAGTATAAGTACCTATCATTCTCAGCAATTATAGGAAGGTAAGGAAATAACCGAAAAACATTCAAACTTCGCAAACATTTATAATTTGCCAACTGTTTGCATTTAGATGTTTGCTTCTTTTCTTTCAAACATAATAAAAAATCGCGATAGCCATCTATTTCAGGGAATGGTCCCTCTGTGTCCCGTCGTCAATTTGGACACACTTCGAGCCGAGGATATCTGGTGACAACAAATGAAACTTCAATCGGGGTTCGAGGGTGCTGTACCGTGACAAGAAACGACGTCGAACAGACGCGGGGCGCAGAATAATAAAAGCCCCAGCTGCCTCGTCAATAAAATGAATTGCAATTAAATCTCACCAATCAATTCGCAGTATACACATACACACACAACCATAAAAGCTTTCCAGTAAAAAAAAGGCGAAAACCGCAGCTAGCGACAATCATCCCATTGCACATTGTGCTCACGCACGTCCATTAAACCTTGTCGAACGGAAAGAACCACACCGGTTGGTTGGCGTCGTCTGTTACGTTACCATCAGAGTTTTTCCTCAATCGTGGCAAGTGCATACAGTATTTGACGTGACGATATTTCAAAGTCCGTTTTCTAACCAAAAAGGAGGTACACTGGCCGGCATAATAAAGTGCCCACTTGCCGTTTTTCATACAAAATGGTCAACTTTGGAGCTCTCGATCTTGGGTTGCCCGTGAACCGATTTTGATGAAAATTTGACCAGAGCTCAAAAATAACTTGAATTTTAACATATCTATGTTTCGAGCATATTGACTCACAGGGTTAAAAATTATTGCGGTAATACCAACGTGAATTTTTGGCAAAAATTGTTTTTCAAATACCTCGAAAACTACATCTCTAAGTGTACAGGTATATATAGCAAACTTTTTGTATTGGCAAAATACGCGTTTTTGCTGAATATGTCATCAGTCTACAACCTATAGAATTCAAGATATTTAAAAAATAAATTTTTGCCAAAAAATTCACTTTGGTAATACCGCAATAATTTTTCAACCTGTGAATCAATATGGTCGAAACTTAGATATGTTAAAATTCAAGTTATATCTGAGCTCTGGTAAAATTTTCAGCCAAATCGGTTCACGGGAACCCGAGATCTAGAGCTCCAAAGTTGACCATTTTGTATGAAAAACGGCAAGTGGGCACTTTATTATGCCGGCCATGTACATTCACATATTACAGATAATTGTTGAAAAAGATAATCGATAATCGAAAAAGTTTCTTTCCTTTTTTAGTATAAATAAACCATGTTACAAACATGTTATCGCTTAGTAGAAAATATTCATGGGTTAGGCATTATGAAATGCGAAACACTGAGAATAATGTAGAGTTCCGATGGAATGACGTATCAATATCAGGCATTCCGTGGTGATCAGGATCCTTTGCAAGATCCCATTCGACGTAGGGTAAGAGGTGGTGAAATGAACAGTTGGCTATATTTAGATTAAAACACAATTTAGACATATGTTAATCATGCACAAGTCTTCCTCGGAATAAAATAAGGTACCTGAGACCGAACGAAGGTTTTGAGACCGAACGAATAGCTATTACTATCCAAAATATTAAACGAGCCCGTAAAAATTGGGTCGGATGTAATTTTCAACCATTTTTCCAAAAGCTTTGATTCTTAATAAAATCATCAAATTGGTTCAAACTACAGCGGCAAATAGAGCAACCTTCACAAAGATGTTGCGGGGGTAAAAGTAGAATTTTTGGTTTGCATCGTTATAGGAAGAGTCATTAATACATGGCATGTATGCAGGTGAAATGAACACTTGTATCAAACTTGCACAAATTTATGGTAAAAGTTGTGTAATTGTGGTGCGGAAGTTCAAGAAACAAACCATATCAAATAAACAAGATTAAATATTGAATAGGGGGAAAGACGGCTTTGGCAGGTTTTGTTCTATTATTGGCAGGGGGGTTTTTGTCGACCAAATGTTATGAAATTTGGCCACAATATTCTTTGATATGCAAAGAATGTTTTGGCCAAATTTGAGCATAGTCAGTTATAAAAAAAAACCCTGCCAATAATAGAACAAAACCTGCCAAAGCCGTCATTCCCCTACCTAAACTTAATTTCACAATAACTGATATTCCAAAACTTTTTTTCTTCTTTTTATTATTTTGATAATTAAGAGCTTTTCAAAAGATATACCAGATTTTTCAAAAGCCTCGATGTTCACGAGGTAGTGTTCATATTATGCGCACTATCTTTTATATAACTATAAACATAAAACTATATAAAACAATGTTTATTAGCGAAAATGTTCAGTTCAATATGAATATGAGTTAAATTGTTGGACTAAGTGGTAAAACTAGCAAATTTTCCTCGTTAAATTGAATTCAACGCAAATCCTTAACGTGTTCATCTCACCACCTAGTCTCGTAGTCTCCGAGGTAGGTGAGATATGTATAAAATGGGCCACCACCTAACGTAATTTCGGCGTTTACGTCGTCAAAGCTTTTTCTTAAGACACAAAAATTATATTCTGCTCATTACCATCAGCCTGAGACATTTACTAACTTAAAGGATAGAGTTGACACAATTCTTGTGCAAAAGAATGACAACGGCCAACGATGCACAAACTTCGCAGCTCCCGAACGTCCGCACTTACCGCAGTGCGAATATTGAATCCGACCACTACCTCGTTGCAGTATGCCTGCGCTCAAAACTCTCGACGGTGTACAACACGCGTCGAAGTCGGACGCCGCGGCTTAACATTGGGCGGCAACAAGACGGTAGACTAGCCCAAGAATACGCGCAGCAGCTGGAAGTGGCACTCCCAACGGAAGAGCAGCTAGGCGCAGCATTTCTTGAAGATGGCTGAAGAGATATTCGATCAGCCATTGGTAGCACCGCAACCGCTGCACTTGGCACGGTGCCCCCGAATCAGAGAAACGACTGGTAAGACGGCAAATGTGAGCAGTTAGTGGAAGAGAAGAATGCAGCATGAGCGAGATTGCTGCAACAAGGGCGAAGGCGCGAGGGCACGAGGGCGAACGAGGCACGATATAAACGGGCGCGGAACAGACAAAACTCGATTTTCCGGAGGAGAAAGCGCCAGCAGGAAGATCGAGACCGTGAAGAGACGGAGCAACTGTATCGCGCTAATACACACGAAAGTTCTATGAGAAGTTAAACCGTTCACGTAAGGGCTACGTGCCACAGCCTGATATGTGTAAGGACATAAACGGGAACCTGCTTACGAACGAGCGTGAGGTGATCCAAAGGTGGCGGCAGCACTACGAAGAACACCTGAATGGCGATGTGGCAGACGAAGATGGCGGTATGGTGATGGACCTGGGAGAACGCGCGCAGGACATAATTTTACCGTCTCCGGATCTCCAGGAAATACAGGAGGAGTTTGGCCGGCTGAAGAACAACAAAGCCCCTGGGGTCGACCAACTACCAGGAGAGCTATTTGAAAACGGTGGTGAGGCACTGGCTAGAGCGCTGCACTGGGTCATTACCAAGATTTGGGAGGAGGAAGTATTGCCGCAGGAGTGGATGGAAGGTGTCGTGTGTCCCATCTACAAAAAGGGCGATAAGCTGGATTGTAGCAACTACCGCGCAATCACATTGCTGAACGCCGCCTACAAGGTACTCTCCCAAATTTTATGCCGTCGACTAGCACCAATTGCAAGGGAGTTCGTGGGGCAGTACCAGGCGAGTTTTATGAGCGAACGTTCCACCACGGACCAGGTGCTCGCCATTCGCCAAGTACTGCAGAAATGCTGCGAATACAACGTGCCCACACATCATCTATTCATCGACTTCAAAGCCGCATATGATACAATCGATCGGGACCAACTATGGCAGCTAATGCACGAACACAGACTTCCGGATAAACTGACACGGTTGATCAAAGCGACGATGGATCGGGTGATGCGCGTAGTTCGAGTTTCAGGGGAATTCTCGAGTCCCTTCGAAACCCGCAGAGGGTTACGGCAAGGTGATGGTCTTTCGTGTCTGCTAATCAACATCGCTTTGGAAGAGGTAATACGAAGAGCAGGGATTAACACGAGTGGTACAATTTTCAATAAGTCCGTACAGCTATTTGGCTTCGCCGACGACATAGATATTATGGCACGTAACTTTGAGAAGATGAAGGAAGCCTACATCAGACTGAAGAGGGAAGCTAAGCGGATCGGACTAGTCATCAACACGTCGAACACGAAGTACATGATAGGAAGAGGTTCAAGAGAAGACAATGTGAGCCACCCACCGCGAGTTTGCATCGGTGGTGACGAAATCAAGGTGGTAGAAGAATTTGTGTACTTCAGCTCACTGGTGACAGCCGAAAATGATACCAGCAGAGAAATTCGGAGACGCATAGTGGCTGGAAATCGTACGTACTTTGGACTCCGCAAGACGCTCCGATCGAATAGAGTTCGCCGCCGTACCAAACTGACAATCTACAAAACGCTCATTAGACCGGTAGTCCTCTATGGACACGAGACCTGGACGATGCTCGTGGAGGACCAACGCGCACTTGGAGTTTTCGAAAAGAAAGTGCTGCTTACCACCTATGGTGGGGTGCAGATGGCGGACGGTACGTGGAGGAGGCGAATGAACCACGAGTTGTATGAGCTTCTTGGATAACCATCCATCGTTCACACCGCAAAAATCGGACGACTGGTTCTCGACAACGATCCGACGGGCACAAGAAGGCGAGGTGCGCAGCGGGCAAGGTGGATCGATCAGGTGGAAGATGACTTGCGGACCCTCCGTAGACTGCGTGGTTGGCGACGTGTAGCCATGGACCGAGCCGAATGGAGAAGACTCTTATATACCGCACAGGCCACTTCGGCCTTAGTCTGAATAAATAATAATAATCGTCGCGCCTATAGCCTGCGAACTGAATTAAATTGAATTAAATTTACCGTTGGTTTACTTTTCCTTCTAATTTTTTTTCATTGGCCTTCCGGTTTTGACGGTTACCCCATAACTTCCTTTCGTCTAATGTCCCGTACCAAATTTGAACCAATTATAATATATTTATTATAAAGTTCTATCTGATTTTTCATTTGTTATTAACTTTAATTTGTATATTTAAAAAAAAACCTTGCTTACGGAAGGTCCCTGTGTTAGGTGCCCACTGATCTCTTATTTTCTCTGTTTGATTACATCGCGCATGCGCTGAAGGTTGTCTCTCGAGCCCGGCATACTACGCACGGAGACAACTATCTCTTATTCTCTTTGTTTACATTCCGTTTGACAGAACATACTCGATGACCTAGTACGGCGCCATTCGATATCTTGTACTTGCGACTTGTACTGCGGATGAAGTCGAACGAAATACACAATGCCGCAGTTTTCTCGAAACGAGAGCAAAAATGTACGTATCGAATGATTCGATTCGAAATGCGCATTACCACCCCTGTTTCTGAGTAACTGATATAAGAATTGAACCGTTTGAATGAAAAAAACCCAGATTAATCCACCTACCTGCGATCATGCCTTTCTCGTGCATCATAAAATGTATTGAAAAATTTAATTAGAAAGTCAAAAAGCATTTTCGGGGAATAGATCGTACGTTTTCCATCAATTGAAAGGTTTTTGTGTTAATTAATTTTCAATAATTTTGAAATGCAATTTTCAATTGCAAACAATTGGACCGCATTTCCCGTCGAATGCAACTTGTTACGAGCAAATCGGGTAATGCTAAGTTCTAAAAAGTGTGTCTACAAAATGTGTATACATGCACACATACACATACAGACATCACCTCGGTTCGTCGAACTGAGTCGATCGGTATATAACACTATGCTGCCGTAATCTGAAAAAGCAACGTATAAGGTTCACCGAGCAAGTTTAAATGCGGGGTAAGTTGAAATGGAAGCTGTGATTTAGATAGGAAATGACCGAATGCTCTGATTATTTTTTTCAACAAACTACTCCCCTTAGACTGCAGCTTTCAAAATCAATCCCTGCCATTGTTTATTTTTCGCCCTTTGCAAAATCCAAACCAACTATTTGACGTGTCAATGAAACAGGTCTCAAAACGATGTTTGGAAGAGTATCAAGGGTACCTAAGACAAAATCGCGAAATGGCGCAGGTTGTATTGAAATCCAATCCAGTCCAACGAAGCCCGACCGTCTATAAATGTGACTCAAAATAAAAATGCCTTTGGGGAGACCACTAAAGTCTCAGTTTAAGACGACTAAACATAAGGTCACCGCCAAAACGAAACCTTGTGGGACTCCAACTTCCTTCATGTAGGTTCTAGACGCAGAGTTGTCAATTAGGTCTTGACAAGACTGGCGAACGGGGAAGTGAAGATTAAATGCTAGAATGTCCGGGGAAAAGCCCCAGTCCACCAACTAATTGGCCACCAGGGGAGTCCAAGTGCGATTGAACGCCTTCGAAATATCCAATGAGGCTAGGTAGGCGTTTTCCCCTTGGTCGAAGGTGTTCTGAAGTACGTCACCCTAAAGTAGCGAAGTAAATGCTGGTTACGTAGCCAGAACGGAAAGCATGTTGTTGGAAACCGAATCATGGGTCTAAAAAGAGCAAGATCTGGTACCTGTTTTCCAGAATCGGGATCACTATACTCTCTCTCTCCAGTCTTCCGGGAAGGTCTGCTCACTCCATATTGTTTTCCCGGAGAGAGGAAAGTGATTTGACATCGGATAACCCACCTCTTTAAGCCCTGCTCCTGAAGAGAGCAAACGCTCAGCGGACGAAAAAGGCTGGGTAATGAGCGTGTTTTGGCGATTCGGTGGAATCCGGAAGTGCTCCAGCGTTAGGTGCTCTGAAGCAATCAAACTTCTGAAGTCTGGGGGTTAGCCATTTCGGAATACTAGCGTTGCAACAACTTCAGTGTGACCGGATTGTTTGTGAGGAATTAATTGTGTCGAAAAACTCTTCCCATTGTCTTTCTTTGACGTCACCTCTGGTGAGTTGACACCTACGGTGCTTCTTCTTAAAGTTTTCCAGAGCTTGCCTTAAGCGGATGGTTAAGTGGAAGCCCCCTAGGTGCACTGCTACCTCCGGACCACCATCTAAAAGATCGGTGCCGATCAACGACGACAGTTGGCTTGCAAGATGAAAACCTGGGCAGCATCCTGGATGGCGCGAGAGAGCTCGGAAAAGGAGGTCGAATTGTATGTTTCTACCGAGTTACGTAGGAGAAGTTCGTAGACCTCTCGTCACCGTCATTATAGCGCCGCGTCATCGAGGCCTTTTGGAGGAGGTGGGAAAAGGATGCATGAGCAGAGGCAAAATGGGGTAGCAGAAGGAGAGAGGAACTGCTGACGATATTACTCACCTCTGTTTTATATCAGTAACGGATCCACGAGGCAGGTACGCGTTGATAACGGTGACTGTTATGCTACCACGAAGACGTCAATGGGATTTGCCGTAGCATCTTAATCGTCACCGAGTACCGAAAATAGGTTCCGAGCTCACAGATCCCGTTACAAGCGAAAAGAGTAAAATGAGAAGCTTACATATTGTGTATAAGAATCTAGCATTTTTGTGTGTACTTCTATTCCAAGATTTTATATAGAATTAGGAGAGTTGTTGATTAGGTGTTGGATAAATTTTAGAAAGTTGATGTCAAATGTACCAGATGGTAGATATATAAGCGACCTGATTAAATCATCATATTGTTGTCATGATTGAATATTTCAATTGGACTAATAATTCCCAATATTATAAGCATAATGAATATTGATGTATGTTACAATTAGTTCAAATATCAACAATAATCCGTAAAATGTATTGCTAACAGCACATCGATTCCGATTATTTAATTTATCTTAGACTTGACTCCAGATAGCACAAATCGATTGCGTCAAATTTTGATACATCACTTGGAAAGTGTAATTTTTCACATATCTGGTGCTTTTAGGCACCAAAATGTTGCTGCTCCCATTCCGGAAGTAAAAAAAATCCCAAGTAAATCAAACTGCAATCCAATTTCCACTCGGTGCCGATTGTAAATTCCATTAACTGCCACTGCTCCTGCCGGGCGTTCGTTGCAACGGAACGGGACGCCCCTCAACGTTGTCCTTCCAGCAGGTGAAGGACGTTTCCCACGGCTCGTCACACCGGCTGCCGCACCCCCAGAACCCCGCAACACAATTCGGTAAAATATTCCTCGCGCGATACCCGCCCGTTATCAGATCAATTTAATCCTACACGCTCGGTGTGCGGTTGCAGGAAAATTTATTCATCGGCTGCCCCACCGCCGCGCCACTGTTGTATTACCTACTATCTGTTTTCGCGGACCTTCTCGCGAGTCCAGGAAGGTATTTCCGCCGTTTGCCGGATGATAATTCAAGTTAATCCTGCATGGTTGAGCAGAAGCACAGTGTGCGGTGGGCTCTATTGTTGTGTGTATTTGTCGGTGGGTGGATTGTGGTATGAATGTTGTATTCCGAGGTTCAAGTTTCGGTACACAGGTATTATATGTATGAGAGCATCGTGGTTTTCCGTAGGGCTGAAGCATAAATTTGTTGTGATAAAGTTAAAATTTTCCATGAAACGCTCAAAATAAGAAAGAATTAAGAACCAAATAACGATTAAAATCAAATTTTTTGTTTGTCGAAATATAGCTGAATCTACCTTCTGTATCACACAAAAATAAGGAAAGCTTTGTGAAAGTACAGTATATTGCTTAATAATTTTATATGTTAGATTTGCTACAGCAATCATAACATAGAAATAGAAACCTCAGTGACTGAAGATTCATTAAGCGAAGTGAATCAAGACCAGTCATGTTCGACTTAGGGAAAGAATACCCTTAAGCCTTATGTTTTAGTTATACCAAAAACACATACATAATTGTGTAAATGACAAAGGATACTTTATTATTGTCATTATTCATATCTCAGATTAATCTGGAATACGACAACAATAATCTTTGATATACAAAACATTATTATCTGACGAAATATAATTACATCGTTTTTGTTTTTACTGCTATCACTACGACTGATACTTTCTTATGTTAATTATTCTGATTATTTGGAAAAAAAAGCCTTAATCACTGGAAATTTATCAAAACAAGCTTTTTTAAATAAATTTTCTACTTTATTAAAAGGTACCTACTCAGCTGCTTTTCATGGCAAAACGACAACGCATTCCTGACCGGCCGTTGGTGGCAAACACAATGTCAGCAGTTGCCCATCGGCCGCCATGGGAAAATTTTGTATGATTTCAATTATAGCCAGGCAATAAAGGTGATTTATAACTTTATTGTCCTGCCCCGTAGCTGGTCACACCGACCGGCCTCAGTTTAGCGCCATGCCATGAGCGAAGATCCACATGGAAAATTGTATCTGAGAACGTCAGGATTTTCTATCGTGGCGCTCCATGTTGTCGGTCGAATGGCGGCTTCCTGCTGCCGCACCAGCTTCCCGATATGTAACCAACCAAGCTAGGCACAAACGCGACCAAAAGCGGTTTGGCAGCGCCAAAAGTAAATGCGTGTGCTTGCAGATTTTTAAATCTGCTTCACTTTATTCTTAGCCTGCAGGAGCAGATCTGGATTGCGCCATGGACCATGGTACAGTGGGGAGCTTTCGAACCAAAGCCGGACAGAATCCAGAAAGCTGATTTTTATCCTTATAATGTTGTGTTGTACAATCTACAACTGTGCGAATCGTCGACAATTAACTTCACTGAGCTAGAGAACAAAAATGGTACGCATTGCTTCTGTGCAGGTATATTGGATAACCAATCAAAGGACAAAATTCGAAAAATAAAAACTATCAAAGCAGAAGAAATAAAGTTTTGTTGAACCTCCGGCTTCTGACCGTGGGCTCAGCCAAAATTGGTAGAGTAAGCATCAGCAATCATCATCCGAGCGTGGAAATTGTGGTGCGGTATGCATTTTTTCGCTACAACAGTTACGACAAAAGGCGCAAACACATGCACACACATACACACTGAAGGTACACATACACTTATCCCGCTGTATAAAGTATGCGATCGTAAGTAGAAAAATGCAGCATTCTGGCGGTAATGGTGGGGTGCGCAAAATTGCCGGTAAAAGGTTTTAAATTTTTTCGCCAACAAAGAGTTACGGCCAACGAACGTACGACGACCAAGACCGACCGATGTGCCTTGTTGTGAACGCGAAATTTTGGGCAGTGCGCTGTCGAGATTGGCCAGAATTGCCGGGAGCTTTGCCAGGATTATCGTAATGGGTGGTGCACAATAATTTGAAGCGCTTGCTATTTTGCATTCCGGAAAAAGGGTTTTATTGTGGTCGAACGAACTATTGTTGGAATTTATTGACGCAGTAACAGATCTATGAACTGAATAATAATATGAGCAGTATGGCATTAAAAGCGCTATTATAGCGTAAGAAGTATGTAGTTTTTAGTCTGCTTCATACACTCAATATCAGCAAAATATACAGCAAAACTTGAGGACCAGGCCTAAAACGTTCTGGAAGTACATAAATGAACAAAGGAAACAAGCTGGGCTCCCTACAACAATGACTCTGGACGAGGAAGTGGCCTCTACACCCCAGTCAGCTATTTGCCGACAAGTTTGTGAGCACCTATTGTAACGAAGTCATCTCTGATGTCACAATCGCTGAGGCTGCTAACAACGTTCCTGCAGTCGGGATCACTTGGGCCACGTTTTTCGTAGATGCAGAAATGATCCGTAGAGCTAACTCGCAGTTAAAATCATCCATGAGTCCAGGTCCGGATGGCATTCCGTCTACGTTCTTGAAAAGGCCCATCGAACTTCTGCTCGCTCCCTTTCAATTGATTTTCAACAAATCGCTATCCAGTGCACTTTTTCCGTCCGTGTGGAAAACCGCTACAATGTTTCCCGTGTACAAGAAGGGTGATCGAAAAGATGTCAACAATTATCGCGGCATCTCATCCTTGTGCGCTGCATCCAGCTATTCGAGCTAGTTATAACAGAACCACTCATATTTCACTGTAAGCAACATCTGAGTGCCGATCAACATGGGTTCATCTCAAGCAGATCTACGACCACTAATCTTTTGTGCCTAACTTCGAGCATTACCGACAGCTTTGTGCAGAAAGCACAAACGGACGTTGTATATACGGACCTATCTGCAGCTTTCGATAAAATTAACCACGCTATCACGGTTGCGAAATTGGAAAGATTTGGCATTGCTGGTTATCTTTTGCGCTGGTTCCATTCATATCTCACCGGACGGAGACTGTCTGTTACGGAAGGCAATTCTCAGTCCACTGAATTTTTGGCAACCTCAGGCATTCCTCAGGGAAGCCATCTTGGCCCTTTGATATTCCTCTTGTATTTCAACGATGTAAACAATGTGCTTCGAGGACCGCGACTGTCGTATGCGGATGATATGAAGCTCTATGCACTAATTTGGTCTATCTCTGACGCAATGGACCTACAACAAGATATTAATTCATTTGCGGCTTGGTGCACATTGAACCGGATGGTTGTCAATCCTAGCAAATGTTCCGTGATCTCTTTCACTCGTGTACATCAGCCAATAATTTACAACTATGAGCTCAATGGAATTGTGATGCAACGTGTGAACTGTATAAAGGATCTTGGTGTTATTCTAGATACGCAGCTAACATTCAAGCATCATGTCTCTTACGTGATCGAGAAGGCTTCTAGAACATTAGGATTCATCTTTCGCGTCGCCAAGGGTTTCACCGATGTTTATTGCTTGAAATCACTGTACTGTTCGCTGGTTCGATCTACGCTGGAATATTGTTCCGCTGTATGGCATCCTAATTACCAGAACGGATCAGTAAGAATTGAATCTGTTCAACGCCGCTTCATTCGTTTTGCTCTTCGGTTGCGATTCAAACGACGATTTGACGAATCTGATAGCTCTCCCACGCAAACCAACACCACCAATAGGTAAGTAAAGGTTTCCTCTACCTGTTGATTGTGTTGGTTTGCGTGGGAGAGCTATCAGATTTGTCAAATCGTCGTTTGAATCTTTGTTTACAAAAGCAGATAAGTCGTTTTGAAAATTTTGTCTTGATATATAAAATCGATGAGTGCGAACCCAGTGGGAAAAGTTTTCAAAAATAAATCCAAGATGGCAGCCAACTTCAATATGACTGCCTCTATTTTTAATATTGCAAATTGAGGATACACTCTTCCTCTTTCCATCGATATGCTGATCTTTAAGATCGGTTGAGAAATGTTGGAGTTAAGACAGTTTTGGTGAGTCTAGAATTGACAAAAATCGAAGGGTCCATAAAAGTCATTTCGTTTACAAATAGCGAGGAGTCCATCTTTCTGAAGAATTTTACTAGAATCCTTATTATACTCGCTGAAAGCTTTGGAATGAACATAAATTAAGGCATTTTTAAGAACCTCGTGCAAATAGTGGCCTGGTCTCAGCGAGAATTACTCATATGCGGTCAGTAGTTCAAAGGCTTTTGTACTGCCGTAATCTGAAGAAGTGATGTATACGCCATTTTCCAAAAATGATGTTAACGAGTACTACTCATCAAGCTCTTTAACAGAAAAATGAAAAACATGCATGTTGTAAAATGACTGTAACGTCACTTTTCCAGATTACGGCAGTGTATGTCTACCCCAAGCAGAGCAGTGTATGAAGGGCTGTGGGACAAAACGTCGAATGAACTAATTTTAAAAATCTTCAATGTAATCTACCTAATCGAGGCAAAATATTGAATAATATGCTTCCGAACTGAAATCAAAACTCTCAATGTTCTGAAGCATCCAGTTGAGAGACATGAAGCCTTTTTTTTTTTTTTTTCAAAAAGCACATTAGCTTCGATGTAAAAAGTTTGGAAGCCTGCTTTCAAAAGGCTCCTTCCGAAGCAACTCGTAAGCCCCCTTTCAAGAAGCTTGGAAGGCTCCTGCAACTAAGCTCAGAAACCTGCTGCTCGGATGCCTCGGTTTAAGAATACTTCGGAATACATCTTACCAGGGGTTTGGAAGCCTATTTTTAAGAGGCTCGGAAGGCTAGCTTAAAAAAGCTCGGAAACCTCTTTCCAAGAAACTTGGAAGCCTTCTTTCAAGAGACTAGGAAGCCTCCTTTCAAGAGACTGAGAAGCCTCCTTTCAAGAGACTGGGAAGCTTCCTTTCAAGAGCTACCTCCTTCCAAGAGGCTCGGAAGCTTTCTTCCAAAAGGCTCGGAAGCGTCCTCCCAAGAGGCTCGGAAGCCTCCTTCTAAGAGGTTCGGAAGCCTCCTTCCAAGAGACTCGGAAGCCTCCTTTCAAGAGGCTTGGAAGCCTCCTTCCAAGAGGCTCGGAAGCTTCCTTCCAAAAGGCTCGGAAGCCTCCTTCCAAGAGGCTCGGAAGCCTCCTTCCAAGAGGCTCTCAAGCCTCCTCCAAGAGGCTCAAGCCTCCTTCCAAGAGGCCTGGAAGCCTCCTTCCAAGAGGCCTGGAAGCCTCATTCCAAGAGGCTCAGGAAGCCTCCTTCCAAGAGGCCTGGAAGCCTCCTTCCAAGAGGCCTGGAAGCCTCCTCCAAGAGGCTCAGAAGCCTCCTTCCAAGAGGCTCAGCCTCCTTCCAAGAAGCTCAGAGCCTCCTTCCAAGAGGCCTGGAAGCCTCCTTCCAATAGGCTGGAAGCCTCCTTCCAAGAGGCTCAGAGCCTCCTGCCAAGAGGCTCTGGAAGCCTCCTTTCAAGAGGCCTGGAAGCCTCCTTCCAAGAGGCTCAGGCTTTCTTCCAAGAGGCTCAGAGCTTTCTTCCAAGAGGCTCAGAAGCCTCCTCCCAAGAGGCTCAGAGCCTCCTTCCAAGAGGTCTGGAAGCCTCCTTCCAAGAGGCTTGGAAGCCTCCTTCAAGAGGCTTGGAAGCCTCCTTTCAAGAGGCTTGAAGCCTCCTTCCAAGAGGCTCAAGCCTCCTTCCAAGAGGCCTCGGAAGCCTCCTTCCAAGAGGCCTCAAGCCTCCTTCCAAGAGGCCAAGAAGCCTCCTTCCAAGAGGCCTCAAGCTTCCTTCCAAGAGGCCTCAGAGCCTCCTTCCAAGAGGCTCAGAAGCCTCCTTCCAAGAGGCTCAGAAGCCTCCTTCCAAGAGGCCTCAGGCCTCCTTCCAAGAAGCTCAAGCCTCCTTCCAAGAGGCTCGGAAGCCTCCTTCCAATAGGCCTGGAAGCCTCCTTCCAAGAGGCCTGGAAGCCTCCTTCCAAGAAGCTCAAGCCTCCTTCCAAGAGGCTCCGGAAGCCTCCTTCCAATAGGCTCAGAGCCTCCTTCCAAGAGGCCTCAAGCCTCCTGCCAAGAGGCCTGGAAGCCTCCTGCCAAGAGGCTCAGAAGCCTCCTTTCAAGAGGCTCCAGCCTCCTTCCAAGAGGCTCAGAAGCTTTCTTCCAAGAGGCTCAGGAAGCTTTCTCCAAGAGGCTCAAGCGTCCTCCCAAGAGGCCTGGAAGCCTCTTTCCAAAAGGTTAAGAAGCCTCCTTCCAAGAGGCTTGGAATCCTCCTGTCAAGAGACTTGGAAGCCTCCTTCCAAAGGCCTCAGAGCCTCCTTCCAAGAGGCTCAGAGCCTCCTTCCAAGAGGCTCAGAAGCCTCCTTCCAAGAGGCCTCAAGCCTCCTTCCAAGAGGCTCAGAGCCTCCTTCCAAGAGGCTCAGAAGCCTCCTTCCAAGAGGCCTGGAAGCCTCATTCCAAGAGGCTCAGAAGCCTCCTTCCAAGAGGCCTCAAGCCTCCTTCCAAGAGGCTCAGAAGCCTCCTTCCAAGAGGCCTCAAGCCTCCTTCCAAGAGGCTCGGCCTCCTTCCAAGAAGCCTCAAGCCTCCTTCCAAGAGGCCTCAGGCCTCCTTCCAATAGGCTCGGAAGCCTCCTTCCAAGAGGCTCAGCCTCCTGCCAAGAGGCCTGGAAGCCTCCTTCAAGAGGCCTGGAAGCCTCCTTCCAAGAGGCCTGGAAGCTTTCTTCCAAGAGGCTCAAGCTTTCTTCCAAGAGGCCTGGAAGCGTCCTCCCAAGAGGCCTGGAAGCCTCCTTCCAAGAGGTCTGGAAGCCTCCTTCCAAGAGGCTTGGAAGCCTCCTTTCAAGAGGCTTGGAAGCCTCCTTTCAAGAGGCTTGGAAGCCTCCTTCCAAGAGGCCTGGAAGCCTCCTTCCAAGAGGCTCAAGCCTCCTTCCAAGAGGCCTGGAAGCCTCCTTCCAAGAGGCCAAGCCTCCTTCCAAGAGGCCTCAGAAGCTTCCTTCCAAGAGGCTCAAGCCTCCTTCCAAGAGGCTCAGGAAGCCTCCTTCCAAGAGGCTCAGAAGCCTCCTTCCAAGAGGCCTGGAAGCCTCCTTCCAAGAGGCTCGGAAGCCTCCTTCCAAGAGGCCAGGAAGCCTCCTTCCAAGAGGCTCAAAGCCTCCTTCCAAGAGGCTCGAAGCCTCCTTCAAGAGGCTCGGAGGCCTCCTTCCAAGAGGCTCGGAAGCCTCCTGCCAAGAGGCTCGGAAGCCTCCTGCCAAGAGGCTCGGAAGCCTCCTGCCAAGAGGCTCGGAAGCCTCCTGCCAAGAGGCTCGGAAGCCTCCTGCCAAGAGGCTCGGAAGCCTCCTTCCAAGAGGCTCGGAAGCCTCCTTCCAAGAGGCTCGGAAGCCTCCTTCCAAGAGGCTCTGAAGCCTCCATTGATATACGCTTATTTTCATTTTTTCATTTTCACAGCGAAAATAAAATAGGGGGTACCTCAATGAAAGCATAAGTTTGAAGGGGTACCTCTTAAGAAAAAAGTTGAGAACCGCTGTTGTACATAATATGCATGGCGATCAGTAAATACGACGTTTGAATCCTGCCCACCCCAACCAGCACAGTATGTGAAGGGCTGTGGGACAGAAGATCAAAAGGACAAAACGTCGAATAAACAAATTTTAAAATCTTCAATGTTTTCTACCTGATCGAGACAAAGTGTTGAAAAAGATGTTAAAAACATGCTTCTGAAAAAAATCTAGAATCAAAAATTTCGGAAGCCTTAATTTTATGAAAAACGTAGTAGCTTCATTGCAAGAAGATTGTGCAGCTTGAAAGTTTCAAAGAAGAGGCACCGAAGTCTCCTTACAAGAGGCTCCTCAGTCTCATTTTAAAAGGATCCGAAGCCTCCATTCTAGAGGCTCCGAATCCGCCTCATAATAGGCTCGGTAACCTCCTTTCAAAAAGCACCTTTGTCTCCTTTCAATATGCTTTGAATTCACCTTTCAAGAGGCTCCAAATCCGCCTTTTAAAAGGCCAGGAAGCCTCCTTTCAAAAGAGTCTAGAAAGCCTCTTTTCAAGAGGCTCGTAATCCCAAGCATGATGTATGTACTCATTATAATTTGGAAGGTTTTACAGAATATTTTAAATTTCAGACAAATGTTTGGAGAGGCTTGTATCCCGATATTTTTCCGGTCCATTTTTTTTTTCATATGGTCAGGGTTCCGCCAAATCGCACCAAGCGGATTTTTGACTGATTTGTGATATTTTAGCATAGAAGAAACGAACCAGATGTCTCCAAAAATTGTCTAGAACGATAATTTCCAGCTACAGTGTCAAGGAAGAAGATAAGTTATTTTTTAATCGATTCACTGGACATCTCTGGCGCATTCAAACCTTCCCCTTAACCTTTAGAGGATAAGGAGCGAGCGATGCCAAATCTCTCCTCCGAAACACGCTTGATCGAAAATCGCTTCGCAGCTGATCTAAGCAACAGAAATAAAATGGCGTAGCGTGTCTGCAGAATCGGATGAAACGGTTTCCCGAGATGGCCGCAGTATTACTAGGGAACATAACAGAGTATAATCAAAAGGACTACTGTAGGCTGTTGTCAGCATCGGAGAAAGTAAAAATGCATACTAACGACTGGTACCTACTGGTTTTCCCAGTTACGAATCCGAACAAACCGGGGGAGCTACGAATACCGTTTTGGCTCAAATCCTGAACATGACTCATATTCCGAACACTGGCGTTTCAGCACCTTAAATTTGGAACTTTCACCAGTTTTTCACACTGAGGATCAAGAACACAAAGGAATTGAAGGTCATATGGATAAAATAACACGAATAAAGCCAAAATGGTATTTTAAACCCGAGTGTTCGGAATATGAGTCAAAACGGTAGTGTTTGTTGCTGCAGCAAAGGTCAACGGTCTTTCGTTGAATTTATTTCTCCTGCCGGAACCAGACCATGTAGTTCTTAAGCACCTTAGAATATGAAAAAGTCATTAGAAAATAGGAATCGAATGTAAATAAAACGTTTGTCATTGAAACAGGAGCATGAAGGCTTCTACTTTTGAAGTGTTTCACATTTACTCATTAAAAACTACGAAAAACATGATAAAACAATAAATAAAATCTACTATTCCTGACTCGAAATCCGTCCACGGTGGATTAAAATCCGTACAAGCTATTTTTTAACTAAATATTCAAATTGAAGCAGTCTGATTGACTAAACTACCACTGTAAATAGTTCGATACCTTGAAAAGCGATCCCTTCGATTTATATTCCGCTTATCTTATGTAATGATTCGCAATTAGCAATTGAAACACAGTTATTTTTGGTGCAATTATGCTCTACCCGAAAACAAAATGGCGGCAAAACCCCTTGTTTAGTGTGTGGAGATTTGTTTTTGATTTTTGTTGTTTTATTTTCAAAGCCTTCTTTCCATTTCAATTCCCTAAAAGCTTACTGACAAGTATCTGAACAGGATAAGATAAATTATTTCTACATTGATTACCTTTAAATTTATTGATATCCCATGAGGTGGACGAATTTCGGTGCTGTACGGATTTCGGTCCCGCACGGTAGCATCGACCTAAGGCTCGTTAGTGAAGTACGACCCATTAACTGTCAAGAAGGCTTTGAGATACGCAACTGACAGCACTGTCACAGAATTTTAGAGAGGCCATTAGGACGTTGGTCAATCAAATCTAAAGTCCAGAAACAAGCAAAAACAAGGCGAATAAAAACGGTTTCAGTTAGAAAAGGTTTGTTGCTGATGTCATGGAATACATTTTTTTTTTTTTTTCAATACGTAGCATTACGCCAATAACTGTGGGAATGCTAATGTTAGTATTAATTTGCAAGACAGGACAAGTTTTTGTAGGAACGAGAAAAATCATAATTGAACACTCGCTAAAATTTAGATCAAATATAGGTTACCGCCAAACAACAGTCCTATAGATAGCTTCTACCACGTCTAGCGGTGGGGAAAGCCATAGACACAGGTTACAGAGCAATCACATTGAAATAAACACGGACGATTTACCCGTTTACATTGTGCATTTACTTTGATGAAGTTGCGCACATGGCGGAAAAAATAAGATCAGAGAAGAACGAGTAAAAAAGGGACCACAGAATTTTCAAATTCCGAACCTTTGGGCACCCCATTTTTCCATGTCGTACACTGGATGACACAAACAAATGAGTAGATAAGGGTTTTGATGCATAATTGCTACAACTAAATGCTCGTTTGCGTAATAGTCTAATGTTATTTGTGCTTGACCTGATGCGCCGAATATCATTGATAGCATTCATTTGTGGATTTGTTCATTGTGCATTTTATAAGATTAATTGTGTGATTAGTAGTTCTATTTGTTACAAATCATTGGTACGAAGGAAATTGAATACTTTACCTAGAAGCTATGCTCAAACAGATCAAAATAGCGCTATGCGCCCCAATACTTGTGCCGCGAATCATTATCAATACGTCGACCAGTGTTTAACGTCGCGTAATCACCACAGCATTCGAATGTGCAATACCCCCGGAGGGGTAGTGTTCCGTACGAAATTGTTTCATGTGTCACTCGCGGTGCATCGGCACGAGCCTGAAGGTGGATGCGGTTTAAACGATCCAGGCTGGGGCGGGAGGTAGCGGGAACCGCTTTCCTGATTGGTACAATCATTGCAACAATGTTGCAAGCCACTCGCTGCGCTGCTGGAGCTGAGTTTGTTCAAACGTTCGCCTATTCGTGCACCTCGCTTTTGATGGCAAATCTACAACTTTGGTTATACAGTTTACCACAATGTGAATTATGCACAACTATAACAAATGCGAAGTTGGATTGCTGGTGAAAAGTTGTAACATATGCTGCTGGCAGCAGCCCGACCGATTCGGTGCGGTGGATTGAGTTGATGCCTGGGAAAACGTTCCACAGAATGTAGGTAACGACGGTGGAGAGGGGGTGCTGAATTGCTACGAAAATAAAATTGCATTCACATGTAATAGAGTGTTAATGGAAATATGGTAGTTAGGTCAGTGGTTGGATTGAAATGATATTAAGTTTGATGAAGGGTTAGAAAAACTGTCACGAAACTGGGAAAAAACGTTTAAAATAGCGTTTGGATATAATTGTTTTACAATTAAATACGGTTATGAATCACGCAATAGATATTATTTTTCATATATAACATTGATCTGCATGAAACACCAGGTAATACTGGACCCAGATGATAAACTCAAAGTTCAAAAGAGACACTTAGACTATGAAAGAATACAAATATGCATTCTCAGCAGGTATATTCTTCTTGTTACAGGCCTAAAACTGCATAATGAAGTTGAACTAACCAAAGTTAATGTGTAATAGATAATTAAGATGCCGATTTAACCCAGCGCGCTAGCTGTCGGTAGGGCTTAGTTGAATTTTATTTATAGCTGCTGATTGGTTACGGTGTCAAAGCAGATTAATATCTAAAAATCAGTATCTCATCAACTACGCAAAAGCAAAGGTTTTCTTCGTTCAATCATTGTCATGTCTTTGGAGGATCATTTTTAGATCCCCCGATAGAACATTCTTGTTCAA
Source organism: Armigeres subalbatus (assembly GCF_024139115.2). Taxonomy (NCBI): domain Eukaryota; kingdom Metazoa; phylum Arthropoda; class Insecta; order Diptera; family Culicidae; genus Armigeres; species Armigeres subalbatus. The sequence continues at coordinate 297,004,753 of NC_085141.1, forward strand.
CCATGAACAACAAAGAAAAGTATAAAGTATTGCTCGGTGGGTATATCCGGGATACTTTCTTTTATAACATTCTCCCACAGATGCAAGCAACGTGTGGTATCGTAATTTACAATAATTCTGTTAATAGTCCACTCTGTTGAGACGTCGTTAGTACACTCAAAAAGTATGAAAGAGAAAAATATCGACTATGAAACTCAAGAAGATAAAGCTTTTATATGCCACTCATGAAATGCTCAAACAAAATAAATAAAAACGCAAAAGAACAGAAGGCAAGTAGAAGAAAGGAAAATTAGAACAATCTGTAACCCAACTATTCTGAACGCAGTGTACAAAATTCTGTCGCGTATTCTATTTAACAGACTGAGACCGCTTTGGGAGTCCTTTGTAGTTGGCGGATCAGATGTTCAGCCTGTGGATGATCCTTGATAAATTCCGAGAGTTCAACTAATCTGTTCACTCATACACTCAATGAAAAAAAATGAGGTATGAAGATAATGTCAAAACACGGATTTCCGACGAAACTGATTAGGCTGATACGTGATGTCTTGACATCAAATATTCGGATTCCCTCGATTGTGACCTTAGATACAGAGCTGTTAGAAACGGAGTCAATCCCAACCCACGATATCCACGGCTAACAGAATGAAATCTGCGACTCCAAACGGCGCAAGAAATGTTACTATGATGGTTTGAGACCAGTCCCCGTTTTAGAAGGCTCACCAGCTCTCCTGCAGGAAGGCTCGAGGGAAGGCTTCCTAAATTTTATTCTGAAGGATCTTCCTAAAAAAAAATTGTGAGAACATCCGGGGAAGAATTCTCCTGAGAAAACTTGAAAAGTTTTTGTATGAAACCACGGAATAAATAATAGGACAATTTCCTTTCAAAAATTCAAAACAGTTCTGAGGGAAGTGCTAGAAGAACTTCAGCAGAAAGATAGGATAGTTACCTTAAGGGAACTTCAGCAAAGATTCTTGAAGGAACTCAAACTGCTGGAGGAACTTCCGGCGAAATCTTTCAGGTATTCCTAGATGAATTTTCACGGAAAATCTTGAATGAACAAGAGAAAAAAAATGCGGGAGATTTTCAGAGGAACTTCTGGAAGAACATTCTTATCAATTAGTATAAAGGAACCTTTTGAGATATTCCTGGGAGACCTCCCCCTATTGGAGTAACTATCAAAAGAAAAGCAATAGGATTAATATTATCTTTCACAAAAATCTTTGAATATTGTAGGCTCTGACGTTAATGCTCGTTAATTGTTGTAGCTGACCCATTACTATGATTACTTCTTCGCAAAACAAACATACCAACAGTGATGGAGTTGAACTGGGGCACGGTATGATGGGACACGTTGTTCAATAAATTGAATATTTTGACGTGGGACTTACGTCTTTCTTTACTATACTGTGTCTCGTTTAGATTTTTGGAAATCGAGAGCGTTACGCTGGCAGGGAAGATTTTGAACGTTACTAGCGCCTTTATCTTTTGATGGATTTTCAAGATTCATATATCAATCGACTCGGACACTCTCCACCATTTTGCCTATTTCATTGAAACTTAAGATTATTAACGATAAGCTATTGAAAATTTTAATTCTTGTTAAAGCCAATAAAAATTTCATATATAATCAATCCCGTGCATTCCTAACACGGACATCAGAATGCGGTATGTCGGGCCTTCGGGTCTACCGGAAGATTTTCTTTGTATATAAAAGGAACAGTGCCTGCCGTATGCGAGTCATTACAATTTGTGACAGCAGCGCGTACTGACGTGCTTTTTGCTCGCGCATTTTTCGTTTCGTTAGTTCGTTCGCTGTGTTTACCTACACAACGACAACATGCAGTCACCAGCGGTAAGAAACGGAATTGCGCTTGCTAATGCAGCACTAGAAAACTTTTCGCTCGCAAAAGTGAAAACGTTTTCAGGTGGCAGTGTTGCACTGCAAAAATTGGAATGAAATTAGATTTTGTGGCCGAAAAATAAGTTTTTCGTTTTTGTTTATATTTGCATGAGAGTAAATCTGATAATTGCTTAAAGTAAAAAACTGCTACGTGTGACTGCAATTGCAAGTGCTTTCGGAAATCATTCGCTCGCACGAGTGATTTGCTTGCAACGCACAATAGGAAAATATGATGTATTTTTGGCCAAAATTATGAATCCTGCGATAAACAGTAGCATTCATCATAAAACATAGATAAAAAAATATTTTTTCTGAGCCTTCAATGGGGTATGGGGCCAATTTTCGGCATAGTATCGATTTTTGTCATATTCTACAAAAACAACGGAATTTGCTCACTTTTTGGCTAGCAATAAGAATTTTTGATGCTGGATAAAATACTAATGGTCATATGAACTGTATATTCGTGTCACAGACAAATGGACGCAACACAGATTTCCTAAAATGATCAAAAAAGCACTATCAGCTTCTGGTATTGAAAATTCACTGAGTAATAACTGAGTTTAATAAGTTCAAACCAACAAAGGAGGGTAGAACAGATTCAATTAGCGTCAGATTGTGACATCAACGAAATGAAATTTCATTTATTTAATATTTCATTAAGATTTCTTTTAAAATTATAAAAAGGTATTGTGGCAAGGAGTTTTTCAACACACTACTCATCCAACACGTTATGACACGTTATGGTTAAATCTATAATTCACTCCTATAATGTAGTAATGTCAAAATTGTAAATTTTGAACAACTTCTCTTCTCACTGCGTAACGCTTTTTATATGATAGATGATTTTTTCCTGAATTATGCGTTCAGGCATAACCCTCCCCCTTAAAATGTTATGTAAATTGTTTTCGTCACCAAATTCAATTAAAGTGGCATTATTGAGTAACCTAGATTAAAATTGAAAAATAAGAAGTTTACCAAAACACCTGAATAATCCCCCTAGCGGTAATATTGTCTTTCTCGTACATTATAAGAAAATGTATTTTAACCATAACTTTTGATCCTTTTGATCCTTTGATCCAGCCTATTTTTAATAAAAAACAAAGGACCAACGTTCTCTGGGGAATGAAACTTGTGAGTAAATCGGTTTAGAGTAAGTGCTTAAAAAAGAGTTAAGACTATTTTTGCTCACACACATACAGACATTCACACAAACGTACACACAGACATCACCTCAATTCTTCGAACTGAGTCGATCGGTATACAACACTATGAGTGTTTGGGCTTTTTTAAATGCTTTTAAAGCGATCATATAGCTTCTACGTATACTTAGTACCCGAGAAAGGCAAAAATGGGCAATTTTTAAATTCATGTATCTTACAAAATGGTGAATTTGAGCAGAGTTTTAGTCATGTTCCTCAAAGCTTATTAGTTCAATAGTGTAGTGCATGATGTTTTACTGCGGGGTATTGCGGGGTACCAAACTGTTTTGTTCGTTAAATATTGCGTAAAATATGATTTAACAAAACTACTAAAAACAAAATTCTGGACGGAGCTATTATTACATTATCAAGTCTATTGGATAGATCTGTTTAAGAGCTTTGTAACGATATATAAATATGTACTTTTGAGACGAAAACATGGCAAAGCTGTCCGTTTTCCCAAAACACGTGAAAATATCATTTCTAGGAGGGGCTAGTTTGAACGCCCCCCACCCCTCCCTTAAAAATCTAAAAAATAAAAACCGTCCTGATCATAGAAATATAGGTTATAAGCTGTGTATTCATCACATTTTAGTCGCCCAAATCGGAAATTGGCCTTTTGGTTGTTTTGGCCACACCTTTATATGGGGCTCTCCTATTGTGCAACGTCTGACGGAGCCTTTTATCCATTTTAGATTAGAAAATTTCGCTGTATTACATGTAAATGTTTTAAAAAAGTACGCAAAAAATAATTTCCAGAAGAATATTTAAATAAACTTTATCTTATTCTTTGTTTTTCATTTTCTGAGAAATTGTATTATTAAACTTGACGTAGACTCGGAGTTTGGAATCAAAACATTAAATAATTTTTCGTTGATTTATTAGCAGTACCTCCTCTATTTTAGTAGGGTTACTGCTCCTTGACTTGTTTCTTATTGTTGTGATTTTTTCAGCAGTAAGCACGCATGTTAGCAAAAAGAAGCAACGAATTTGCTGCTGTATTTCTTTGTTTGGAAAACGGGATAGTTCCCCCAAAATAGCACATTTTGCCCAAGTTTGAAAATTTTATAAATCGAGTTTTCAAACTTCAAATACTATCATCAATAAGAAATCTATAAATGCCCTACATTTGCTTGAGTAAATAAGGGCTTAATAGTTAAAAACAAAGCAATTCTAATTATGTATTTAATTATTAGTTTTATTTCCAGATGTTTTGAATAAACAAATTGCTAATAATTCTACACAGCATGGAAGTTGTCGTTTCCAATATCAACACTATAATCAAACTCCATAGATCTAAAAGTTAGAAGTTAAATGTAAATACATTACGTTTATACAAGTCCTACGTCTACTCGCGGTTATATTGAAAACATTACCCATTGCTCGTTTTCTCTGCTATTTAATTATACCTACGCCATAATTGTTGAAAAAATAGATTTTCTGCGATTGAAATCAATACCAAAGTGACGTTTGACAAAATAACAACCCAGTGCGGGGGGGTTAATTTGAAAACTCGCGGATAAATTTAAGTTGCGTTCTTATTTTATATTCCCGTTCAGATAACATCGGTGTAAAACTGGGTCCCTATATAGGGCCCGGAAATAGCGATAGGGACCCAGATTGGGACTCCCTTGGAGGTGCTCTAAGAGGTTGATAAGAAAACTGAGAAAATTAAAAAAAAAAAGTTTCTAAGATAGAGCCATTTGAAAATTTATTTACAACGATGTATCCACGTAAGTTTTTTAGCAAATGTATCCTAATGTCAATAATTCATCTTGGTCTTTGTATTGGTTGCCTATAAGACCTAAATATCGATCAGAGCGAGATGAATATAGCTAAAAATTGGTGTGCTGACTAAAATTTTTAAAACAAGTAAATTAGAATTGAAAATATTTTTTTATTACATATTAAGTAAATCAAATGAATGGTAACCAAATATCAAAATGATCAAATAAAACGTAGCCTGTTATCTGTTTGATATCATTTTAGTTATTTCCCTTTGCCCTGGTAACATGTGATGTACCAAGAATAGTATTCAGCAGGAGATCCGGAGAAGGAAATTATTGTAACAAATAATGCGCCTCCATGCACGGTCCACTGTGCAAATAAAACATTTTCGAATTCAAAAAATATGATTCTATGCAAAAATTTTAGCTCAATCGATCAAAGTTTTGACATTTTTACCCATAAATATATTCTGAAGTGTCTTCCCTCTTTATGAAATATCGAAAATGTTTTTTTTTTCTATTTCAAATTTAGTATTATGGGGCCCTCTTTAGCCCTGTGGTAAAATGCGCTGCTACAAAGCAAGACCATAAGGGTAGCTGGGTTGGATTTCCGGTCCGGTCTAGCATATTTTCGGGTTGAAAATTGACTTAACTTCCCTGGGCATAAAAGCCATAAAAGTGTTAGCCTCATGATTTCTTCTTCTTCTTGGCATTACATCCCCACGCGCTTTCTCGAGCAGAATCGCACCATTTCGCTTATTATCAACAAATGTTTTTCTTCCAAAAAGCGTCAAAAGCCCACCGAGTCGTAATTTTTGGACACATATACAAAATTATGGAGTTTTTTTTATGTTTTTTATGTGACAAACAATAATTCGATGCCGTAAGCCATTAAAGCACGTAAAAATCAAGCATGCATCATTGCTTTGATAATTCGAAACGTGAAATTTAATTATTTGAGCTTTAGCCAACTGACAAAAATAAAATAAAACCTGATAACGCCGGCATTACCTCTATGTATCATTTTAAGTTCGTTGTTGCTTTTCATAGCATTCAGAATGGATTGGACATCAGATAGCCATGGGTAACTCGTTGACCATATCTACTTCTTAATGTGCTTTACATGTAACAATCGAATATTTCCATCCTCACTGTTGTCCAATAATGTACCTCGCAACCACACGTTCCTAATTTCGATCTAAATTACCGATTAGGTGCTACATATTGTTCTCTATTTCGATCAAAAAACGTTTCGACTGTGTTATTTACCATACTTTTTTTCCATCGAAACCATAGCCTCATTTCTCTAGCCAACTTTTACCGGAAGCCCCATCCTATCGGGCCCATACTAGAGACCATCCCACCACATGATGGCACAAAATCGTTGTTGTTGTTGCAGTCTACGTGGTTGAAATTGATATGTAGAATATGCACAGCAAGTGAGAAAGTACTCTATCCATGCATTTTTTTTTTGCTGGTTGTTGTTTGCTGCGAACTCCGAACCGAAAGCTATATGCAACGGTGTGCCTGCAGTCGTTGGTTTTGTGTGTCTAGGCGGTACTCGGGAAAACCTCTCGTTTCAACGGCTCTAGAATGCCGCCAGCCAAATCCGTGCGAGATGGAAGCACGTATAGTCATGTATGCAGGGTGGTAGAGAAGGGCTATGCAATCCAGTGTCTTGGGGTGAAACGTCATCATCGCCGCCACTGGTATCAACAGCAGCAGCCTTGGCAGTTGTAGCCATCGCACGGACCTTCACCTACACACATACACACCCACTCTGTCGGACATCTTTGTTATACACATGCTCAGGACTGGAAGTACGAAGCTGCAGCAGAATGTATGGTTTTTAATTAAAATGTATACGGAAAAATCCTGCTGTTTGGTGGCTGGATCGCTGGAGCTGCTCCCAGGCTAAGCTGGAGGCTCCCACCCGGCCGACTGGAAACGCAAGCAAATCACGTTATCAAGGAAATTGCGCGCTGCTGGCAGTGTAGAGTTGGCTTCGAAAGTTGTTAGGTTCACAACGACGACAATAGTCGGGATGAAAACATTCGTTCGGAATAAAAATAATCACAAACTTTTTAACCGACTGGAATTGTGTAGTGATTGCAACCGCAGAGTGCAATACATGGGGGAAACAGTGAGAGAGAAATGGTGTTACTCGACAGTTTTGTTCTGTGAAACCTGTAATAATGATGAGTAGGAAGTTGTGAAGTTGTAGATCTGGCTCGAGATAATTAATAACGAGCAATTTAATCATCATTATATTTTTGCTCATAAAATCACGGTGTGTTTCAGATTCTAATGCCAGCGTGATGAAACTTGAAACTATATGTCACCAGTTGAGTGGAAATATTTGGTCCGAATTTTGAATACATGGTATATGGACAGCCCCCAGTACCCCAGTTTTTTTCACGTAAAAGTGCAGATTACTCGTCGGCTTTAATCAAAGAGATCAAGTCAACATTTTTCTAAATTGGTCTATATTTACACACGACTGGCGCTGGTATTGCATAAATTTGGGCCACCAGTTTTTACATATTGCGGTTCACGTTATTCTCAGACATCATTCGTAGGATTAGAAGCCGTGAGCACTGAGCAACCAATCCTTCTCATGCTCATGCAAGGTTCATCAATTTGGTAAATATATGACACTGTTGCAATCCGTCGGGTTTAGACACGTGGCCATGGAACAGTTGAACTAGAACAAGTAAAACAAATTGAAAATGTTGAAAATTTGTAAGTTAATTTATTTTACGCGAATAGTACGAAATATTGAAGACTGTAAAATCGTCGTCGTTTTTTAAATTCAAAGAAAAAAACAGAGAAATATTCAAAAAAAAAAAAGTAGGACCTTGTATTTTATATTTATTTGCATTTCGTATTTCACCATATTTTAATTTCAATTGTTCTGATCATCAGTAAACACATTTTTTCAAACGCATGGAATTCGCAGTTTGGAATTCTTTCCATTTTATATAAGATAGTTCACACTGGGAATAATCGGTCCTGTAATAGTATTTATTCCGATGCCCCAAATTTATCAAATAAAAATCAAGGGAACAAAATTTATTTGCCGCCCCAAAAATTACTCAAATGTTATTTGAACGGGTTAGGGACAAAAGGTCGAAGACATAACACGTTGAACGGGGCAAATAGTCGAAAGGACAAAAGGTCGAACGGGACAAAGTACCGAACAAGATAAAAGGTCTAAATGGACGAAATATCGAAATAAAAAAGAAACTGAAACGGAGAGAATCAATCTCGGACAATACAAGTATTATTCATTTTTTAAATCAACAATTATCTTTGTCTCTATCTAGATATTCATAATATTGTTATTATTCCTTCTTTAAATAATGCTCATTCTTCAGCATTGGTTGCTGAGATGAGTGTAATACTTCTGCTTGAAAAATGCCTTTCACAGATTCGTTTGGAATACTCCCAACTTGTGATTAACCCTTAAATGCGCAATGTCATTTACGTTAAAAATATTTTCGACGATTTCTTGCTCAACTTTTCAAAAGGACCTAAGTAACATTTTTTCATGAATTTTTTTGAATAGCGCAATCAACAGAACAACATGAAAGCTATTGATTGCAGTATTCAAATTAATTAATGAAAAAATGTTACTTAGGTCCTTTTGAAAAGTCAAACGAAATTTCTAAAAAAAATCACCTTGCGCATTTAAGGGTTAACTTGTTCTTTTCGACTTGTTGTCCCTTTCGACCATTTGTCTTTTCGACCTTCTGCCCCTTTCGACGTTTTGTTTTTTGGCTCTTTTTTTTCTGCATAACTCGAGAACTAATTGAGAAAACGAACCCTTTCCCTCTCTTGAAACCCTTTCCCGCTCTTGAAGGGTTGGTTGCATGGGGCTCCAATACAAATAAAACACACTTTTCTACATTGTCTTTCTTGAGAAAGAGTCTTTTGAATGGTCAAATAAAATCGAATTGCGAGCAGAAGGCTCGATTGAGCCCCTCTTGAGGACTGCTGAAATACAGTTAAAGCAGACATTAACGACGCAGTAGAGCAGCGGTTCTCAACTGGGGGTACCTCCACCGGGCCCAGGGGGTACCTCGGACAAAAATACGTCATGGCGAATCAATTACAATCTTAATCAAAACTTATTATATGATCAAGTATTTTTGAGGTTTTGGCTTTCCAGTCTGTGGGTTTTTTAGAACAATCGTTTAAGATCTGTCACAACGTTTCGGCAAATTGTTGTTGCCTTCATCAGGGGAACTGAGAGAAATAGTGTATTTTTAAATTGTATCTAACAAGTATAACATTTTTTGTCTGTGGCACTTGCAAATCATGAATGTAGTTCTACGTCTAACGTCTTTGCTAAGGAGATTGTCTTTTTTTAAGTTGGTAGTTGGTCGTGTACCAATAATGATATAAATTAAATAGTGTAGATACAGATCTTAAACGGTTGTTCTAAAAAACCCACACACTGAAAAGCCAGAACCTCAAAAATACTCAAACATTAGCAGTCGAACTCTCAATCTACTATATATGATCAAGTTTAGAAGTTTTTGTACTTTTTTTTATTTGAAAACTGTCATGTACAGGGAATCAATATTCGAGCAACGCCTAACAATATACCCTTTGTCGTCAACAGAGTTTGTTACTAACAAACGCACCTAGCGACAAACCTTTATCAGAACCCGAACACAATATGACAAGAATCATTTGCCTTGCATGCTCTGATATTTCCGAGAATACGATGCTAATATTGTAACCATTATTGGATGCTCGAATATTTCCATAAAAGCAGAAACTATGATAGCATAAAACCGAAATTTGCTCTAGAAATAATGCAAAATAACGGGATGAAAAGTTAGCAACAAGATTGTCTTCTTTCTTGTTGCTGACAAAAAATTTCGGATCTTTGTCATTATTATCTCAGACAAAAACAAAGCTTTGTCGTTGGTTCTCTTTTGTCGCTTGCTTCGCAAGCGCATTTCAGAAAAATTGATTCCCTGGTCATGTACATAATTTGCATGGCGATCAGTAAATCATGGCCTATTGAATCCTGCCTTTCACAACCAGCACAGTTCATACACTGTGGGACAAAAGATCAAAAGGATCGTCGAATAAACAAATTTTAAAAATCTTCTAGCAATCTAGAATGTTGAATGATATGTTAGGAATATGCTTCTTAACTAAAAAATTTGAGAGACATGAAGGCCTTTTCCCGAAAAGCTCAGTTGCTTCGTTGCAAAAGAATTGGAAGTATCTTTCCAAGCAGGTCGGAGGACTCCTTTCAAGAGGTTCGAAAGTTTCCTTTCAAGAGGTTCGGAAGCATCCTTTCAAGTGACCCAGAATCCTAATTTTTAGAGTTTTGGAAACTTTCTTTCGAGAGGCTCGAAAGCCTTCTTTTAAGCTTTTTTCTTTTCTCTTCCTTTTTAAAGCCAAGAGGCTCTGAAGGCTTCTTTTACCAGGTTCGGAAACATACTTTCAACAGGCTTGGGTGCTTACTTTCAAGATGCTTGGAATCCTCCTTTTAAGAGGCTCAAAAGCCTTCTTTTAAGCTTTTTTCTTTAATCTTTCTTTTTTCGTTTCTTTTTTTTAAGACTCGAAAGGCTCCTTTCAAAATGGTTGGAACGTTCCTTTCAACAGGCTCGGAGACCTCATTTCAAGAGGTTCGTGAATCTCTTTTCAAGAAGTTCGGAAGCTTGCTTGGAAGTTGTTTGGAAGCCTTCTTTCAACGGAAGACCTCCCTTAAAGAGGCTCGGAATTCTATATCCAGAGGCCTGGAACCGTTCTTTCATAGGCTTTTGAGTTGCTCGAGAGCCGCCGTTCAAAAGGTTCAGAATCCTCTTATAAAGTGTTTCGGAAGCCTCCTTCCATGAGACTTAAAGGGTTTCTTTTAGAAGGCCCGAAAGACTCTTTAAAAAAGGGTCGGAACGCTCCTTTCAAGAGGCACGGAAGTCTCTTTTTAAGAGATTCTGAAGCTTTCTTTCATGAGGCTTGGAAGCGTTTAATAAAGAAACAGGGCGGACTCGATTATCCGGAGTGTTGAAAAAAATTTCACTCCCGATAATCGAACCCTCCAAATAATTGAGCCATTTTTTTTGTTGCTAAACTGAAATTTTAACTTTTGCTCAAATAATCTTTATTCTAGTTATATAACATCTAATAAAATATCCCGTTGATCCGTTCATGTGATCTGACTAACGTTAGAGGTTAGATATTAGGATATTTTTAAGACATTAACGGGAGAATCTTTTTATTTCGCCGGAAAAAATCTAATGAACTGTCCCAGAAGATTCTTCCAAGTTTATCGAATTTTCAACAGAAAATGTTCTAACGTTTTCATGGGAACTTCTTTGAATTTTTCACGGAAAATTGCTTAGGAGTTTGCCTATGCCACTGGACATGCATGCTTCGAACTTGTTTTTCTCGTCGAGAATTCTCCGGAGTTTCCATTAAACAGAATTTCCTTGTGATTTTTTTTAAGTTTCACAAGAACTGTTTCCTACGGAATTTCAACTGGATAGTTTTAAGAATTTCTTTGGATTTCTACGTGAAATTTTTAATGTTGTTCATTAGAAGGGGAAGTGGTTCGGTTGTGGGATCCCCTAATTTTCGGAAATTCTACGAGAAAATTTTGGAGAGCTTAGAACATCCGATTTGGACCTATCTAAATTGTAAATCATACGCATGGCTTCTAAGGACCTATGTGGACACAATATGGTACTATTGGTTTTGTACCGAGGGTTGTTGACGTGATAGACCCTTTTGGTCTGAACTCTAGAACGATTTGGAAAACCTAGAACATCCGATTTGGACATATCTAAATCGTAAATCATACGCATGGCCTCTAAGGACCTATATAGGCAAAGGATTTTTCAGCGCTATTTGTTGTTATTATAAATATGGAACTGGTGTTTTTTATTAATTAATCCACATATGGACCACCGTTGGCGAAATAACCATTTTTTCATACCTTCCTTTTTATACCTTCCATACAAAAAGCGTTACGAGGGGGAGAATGGAGGTCCAAAATCTTCAAATTTAGCGTAACGTAATTTGTGAACGAACCCATTCCGGATATTCCGAATTGAAATTCATAAATTGCCCAATTATGAATGTTCTTGATTTCCGTTCCCTTAGGGTTCTTTCACAAAATCCGTAACGCGTTAACGAGTTTGATAATGTTGATACCCCACCCTCCCTCTCGTAACTTATGGAAGGTTTATTTTCTTTTGTACGAATCGTAACGCTTGGTCTGACTTCCACCTTCCCCATAGAGCGTTACGTAATTTGTGAACAGTCCCTTGGGAAAGCGAGAAGGGCACTATCATTGCTAGGTGTCTTGCTCATATTGGATACGTTACGGATACACAAAGATAATATTTTTATTTTTGTAAGATGGGTGAAAATATTACTCCGGATAATTGAGCCATTTTCTCCGGATAATCGGGCCCCGGATAGTCGAGCCTCCGGATAATCGAGTCCGGCCTGTACCCCGAAACCTTCTTTTAAGTGGCTCGAAAGCCGCCATTCAAGAGGCTCGGAAAGCTCCTTTCAAGAGGTTTGGAGACCTCCTTCCAAGAGGCTCGAAAACCTCGCATCAAGAGGCTCGGCATTACTATTTTAGGAGGCTTGGAAGCTTTCCTTTAAAAGGCTCGGAAGGTCTTTCAAGATGCTCAGAAGCCTCCTTTCAAGAGGCTCGAAAGCATCCTTTCAAGAGGCTCAAAAGCCTCCCTTGAAAGGACTTAAAAGCCTCCTTTCAAGAGGCTCGGAAGCTTCTCTTCAAGGGGCTAGATTTATATTTCTCAAAAGATTCATACTTTTAAGCGGCCCAGAGGCATTTTTTCAAGATGCTCAGAACTTTTTTTTATAAATTTATTGTCGTGATAAGATGCTTAGATGCCTCCTTTTAAGTGATTCCAAAACCGCCTATCAAGAGGCTTGGAAGTCTCCTTTCAAGACGCTTGGAAGCCTCCAATAGTCAAAAAAAAAGTACTGTAGGAAACTCGATGTATGACCTTAATTTGAATTGGAAAGTTTCACGGAAAATAAAAATTACAGCCATCTTTATGGAGAGCGATAAAATCCGTTAGTTTTCAATTCAAATTTTCATATACAATAAGTGTTCACAGCAAAAAAAATGAGGGGTACCTAAATTGATGCAAAAGTTCGAGGGGGTACCTTTCAAGAAAAAAGTCGAGAACCGCTGTAGTAGAGCAACGTTGGGTATGTGGGACGAAGTTGACGGAACGATTGGTTTGACGAAGAGTGCAAACAGATTTTGGAGGAGAATGACGCAGCGTAGGAGTGGAAGGAACGGGTCATATGCCCCATTTACAAAAAAGGCGAAAGTACTGTAAGCACTTTCGAGCGACTTCGGCGGGACTTCGTGAGCGATCCAGGGCCATGAGAATCCCGGTAGGTTAATGCCGCCTACAAAGTGATATCATAGATCTAGACCAACATTTGAAAAGGGCGCCAAAAACAGCCAAAATTTATTCCTTATGATTCTTCGTCTACATACATATATGTGGACAAGGAATCAGAAGGAATTAATTTTGGCTGTTACGCCCTTTTCAAATGTTGGTCTAGAGATCATCTCCGTTGTCTGTCACCAATAGTTCGTGGGAAGTTATCAAGCCGGCTTCGTTGACAGTCGCTCGACAACGGACCAGATCTTTACTGTACGGCAAATCCTCCAAAAATGCCGTGAGCACTAGGTCCCAACGCACCATCTTTTTATCGATTCCAATGCGCCATACGACAGTATACCGCGTAGAGCTATGGAAAATTATGGACGAGAACGAGACAGACAAAGATAACCAAATTTATTTGATGAATTTAATGGAAATCGGGGAAATGAGCATTTTCCTATATTTGTCAGAAATGGAAATAACCAATCGATTCCCCGGATTTTTTGCACGAATCTTCTCCGGTCCTTTAAAATAGCGCTAACTAAATTAAGGGACCGAATATTCCCACTGTGCAGTTCCTTGTCAGGACAGTCTGATCTTATGTCAATACGGCATCCATCTGCTTTTTAGTCCTTTGTTTTTGATAGGATCATTTTTCAAGAACCGGTACGTAATCCTACATGCCAAGAGCATAACGATTTTCACCAAGTGAATAAAATGATCATTAAAGAATGAAATATTGTGTAACTTCATAACTAATGAAAAAAGCTTATTGCAAACAAAATATAGTCTCAAAGTAACTCAACATAGTCACGTAAAACTTCCATCGGCATAATACAGCTTATGTAACTAACTGTCAACACCACTTGAGCCGTAAACGAACTCGAGTAGTCAAGTAATCCCAGTTGAAGCAGGAGAAAAAAAAACTTCACCCTCTAAGCTTGGGACGTGCTTTCAAGTTAACTTCATATCTGCAAACAACAGTAAACGAAGCAGACATGCTCAATAGTGAGCGTTAATTGCTTTCCAGCACAAGTGGTACCTAGTCTCGGCAGGAAGAAAAATATGCCCAAACAGGAATAAAAGGGACACCATACGCAGCTGTCTTATGTTGGCCGAAACTTTTTTGATGGAAAACGGGCGGCAGCATTACCAGTAACGATGTCACCGTCTGCTGCGCGGTTCACCATCTGCAACAGTACCTACATGCAGTAAATATGCAAACCAGAGTCGAGATACCAAGAGATTTTTTTTTCTTAACTACTATGGATAGCTATAGGCAGTAGGCGGTAGAGATTGTCGGTGGACATGAAGGAAAGTGTTACAAACAGCTTAGCCTTAGATTTCGTATGTCATAGTTAAAAAAAATGAAAATTTGAAACAATATGTTACGATAGATTTAATATTGAACTAATTTGTCATTTAAAATATAGCATGTTTTCCTGAATTCCTAATCAAGAATTTATCAATATTCCCCAGTTGAACTATTTGGAACAATCTGCCTCAAATTCACAGCACACGTCGACCATTCTGAAGTAGATGAAAAGCAAAGGGAAAAGCTCTTAATGTTGAAGCAAAGTTTTTTTCCGTTTCCACGTTGTAAATGTATTAAAAAAAGCCGAGTATTTTTTATGAACTGTTTACTGTGGATGAATCCTCAATGACCGGTAGAGAAAATATCGTACTGCGGTTTTCTGTACAAAAAAGTGCCATTAGTAATTCACTTATCAATATAATATCACTATTAAGATTGATATCACTTTTTTCATCAATAGTAAATAATATCTATGGGAAGGGTTAGTACGAGGGTTTACGCTTATGTTGATCGATTGAGTGCCTAATTTGGACAACCCTTAATATGCATATTTTCCTTAATAAGTCGATCAGTTTCAACAGCGTTGATACTTAAAAAGCATATATCATATTAGAACTTATTAAACCCACAAAAATCTTTTATTTGAGGATTTCTTAACTTTTATGACCAACCCTTGCTTGTAACTTTACAGATCAGTATTTCGACATCAACAGTAAACTGTTTTCGCATTTGACTTGACTCGACTTCAAGTCAAAAGGATCAAAATGCAGGACGGCCTGGTGTTCATTTCCAAACAAGTTTGAATAAAATAACCCAATACCCCGATATGATACACAAGACAATTTTTATGCTATGACACTAAAGTGAAGTAAATTTCTCAAGCCACACTTGAGCCATACTCAGGGTGATGTACAGGCACACTTTGCGCGTAATGGCAATTGAGTTATGCGAACGCGTTTGGGATGTGAGATTATTTTCATTCTTCTCAATGTCGATTTCCATTACAGTTCAGAACGTCAGGCAGTGTGATGATCGCAAGCATCAGAATATAGAAACGATGCAAAAACCATTCTTATACAGTAGAACACTATCTAAATTGTAATTTCCACTCGAAAAAGGATGTTCCCTAACTAGGAGGAATGACGGCTTTGGCAGGTTTTGTTCTATTACAGTCAGGGGTTTTTTTATGACTGATTATGTTCAAATTTGGCCTAAACATTCTTTGCATATCAAAGAATATTGTGGCCAAATTTCATAAAATTTGGTCGACAAAAACCCCCCTGACAATAATAGAACAAAACCTGCCAAAGCCGTCTTTCCCCCTATTCAGAAGGGCATTTTATCGAATTCTGCAAAGATAGACAAACAAAAATGTAAAGAAAATGAAAAAAATCATTGTGGATGAACAGTAGTATTGACGAGGCTAACAAAATCATATAGGTAAGCAAGGTAACAAAACCTCGATGGTGGATGTCTGATAATATTGACTCGATGATGGGATCCTGTTAGTGGAAGCATCATACTTCAACTCTTTCTCTATCTTCCTGATCCAATCCCAATCAACTAACACAGTTGTAGTACATTCTGCATTGTTGCCGGCAAAAGTGTGAGAAACGCAAAAATAGCAGACCGAAAGCGGTATTCGTTTTTCACATAGGTACGCCCTTCGATCGATTGGGGATATGGCTCGATATTTGATGTGTAGGGGGGTACTACTCAGTTTATTCGGATGTTTGAAGTGGAAGAAAAATTGATCGACGACTGAATGGTACTAAGCATGCATATGCGCTTCCCAGCATTGCGGCCCCATGCAAGTTCATTTGCACAAAGAAACATCTCGAATTCAAAAAACATGTTTTTCAAACAAAATGAATTCTGGTTCGATTTCGGTTCAATAGCTTTAGAGTCTATTTTAGTTGAAGTAGAATGCACCAAACGGTTCGAATATTCCCATTTAACGCTGAAATGTAAAAGTTTATCTCGCACATTTCGGTGTGATCCTTCGACTTAATCCTCGTTGATATCTACGATATTGGAAGATTTACTCTAATTGTTAAAAATGTCAAACTCATGAGTACATCAATACCAAAGATCGTATGTAATGTAACATAGGATGCTAAAGTGGAGGCGTTATAGGTACTTCCCCAACTTCTACCAACATGTACGTATATGGCCTCCACTTTAGCATCTTATGTTACAATTTTATGTTGACTGAGTTGGACCTACCGAGCCTTTTAGGTCACTGCAAGTTTCCATTGGATGACAAAATTTTCTGCACATATTTTCAGATTCTCTGGATGTCGTACACTGCGCAGAAATTGTAATGTTCCCAAATGGGTACTTGCACAAAACTTCACACGGCGAATCACTGTCGATAGGTACGGCCGCGCCCAACGATACACCGCAATGATATTTGCCCATAAGAATCAAGTAAATGGGGTGCAGAAAGAACGGCGGTACCTTTCCTGAAGGGTACCCCGCGGGCAATTTTGAGAAAATCGGGCAATATCTTGTTGCCAATCAATGTTGCAATTCTGCACGGTATTGCGATGCTGTTCTCTTTTATTTTATTCCTGTTCGGGTGTGCCACCTCTTCTTCTTCTTATTGGCATTACATCCCCCACTGGGACATTGCCGCCTGGCAGCTATTCATTAGGCACTTCCACATTTGTTAACTGCGAGGATTCTATGCCAAGTTACCATTTTTGCATTCGTATATCATGAGGCTAACATGCTGATACTTTTATGCCCAGGAAAATCGAGAAGAATTTCAACCCGAAAATTTCCTAGACCGGATGGGGCATCGAACCCAGCCACCTTAAGAACGGAGTTTGTAGCCGTACATCTTACCGCACGGCTAAGGGAGGTTGGTGTGTCACTTCGACCAGCTATTAGGTCTATTGTACCAGTATTATCCGTATCCCTAGTGTATAAGTGCATGTCAAATTACTCTATGACTATCAGAAGCAAAGCAGTCTCGATTTCGATACAGTTCTTCCCGAGTAGACAAAAATAGCTCAATAATATCAAATGTTGGAAAGATAGCAAAATAAGATCTGGACATGTTTGATATAAGAGATAAAGATCAGACGTCAATATCAATATTTTGCATTAAAATATCATTAGCAATAGGATATCAAGTTATGCTATTTGTAAGAAGTGATCAATATCATGTGCCATTAGTTTTTTCTTAGCCATAGCATATCTTGACATTTGAATGATATTTCATTGCAATTTTTTGATATTGTTGCCTATTCTACAATCTCTTATATCAATCAAGTCCATATCATGTTTCGTTATTCTGTTCATGGCTTCTGCCCGGTTTGTTTTGTTTTCTCAAGAGCATCATGACAAGCTCTCGCTACTTAGACTCTTTACAGAGTGCAATCTCATTGTAGGCGTCCCTACTCAAAAAGAAATAAATTCTTTATTGAGAATTCAGAACAGTAATACTGTCTTGCCTTTGAAATATCACCAGTAGAACGCTAACCCGGGATATTGCTCTATCTACAAGACCAGAGAAAACAAAACAGAGAATTCGTTCAGTAACAAGAACCTACACATGTTGGTAGCGAGACCTAATACGATGCATCCTTAAATACTACGACTCTTTGTTCTAGCACAATAATTGATTAAGCCACGACTCGGTTTGGTGGACCTTACTCCCTAACACGCCTTTCGCTCCAAATCTACGGGAATTAGAACTCAGAAACAGGACCGAAATACGAAATTTTTTCACCACAATTTACTGAACATCTTTCTCTTCAAGTTCGTTTCTTATAATACAGTAATATCCCGATTATATTTTGGGCTGATAAAACAGGGGTGACAAAATCGGATCGAAATCGTGATAAAATCGGGACGTGACGAAATCGAAAAGGGTATATGGCTCAAACCTTAGCCTATTATGCTGAAATTGACCTGCATAATAAAAAGCCCACTTGCCGTTTTTCATACAAAATGGTCAACTTTGGAGATCTAGATCTCGATTGCGTGTGAACCAATTTAGCTGAAAATTTGACCAGAGCTCAGATATAACTTAAATTTTACCTGAATTTACACCTGAATTTCGACCATATTGATTCATAGGGTAAAAAACTATCGCGATAATACCAAAACGATTTTTTGGCAAAAAATTGATTTTATAATATTTTGAAAACTACATCTCTTAGTGTACAAGTATGTTCCGCAAACTTTTTAGTATTGCCAAAATACGCGTTTTTGCTGAATAAGTCGTCAGTCTACAACCTATAGAATTCAAGATGTTTAAAAAAAAAAATTTCGCCAAAAAAATTCATTTTGGTATCACCGCAATAATTTTTTACCCTATGAATCAATATGGTCGAAACTCAGGTATGGTAAAATTCAAGTTATATCCTAGCTCTGGTCAAATTTTCAGCAAAATCGGTTCACACGCAATCGAGATCTAGATCTCCAAAGTTGACCATTTTGTATGAAAAACGGCTAGTGAGCTTTTTATTATGCCGATCACTGTATTTATTGTTGTACATCAGCATATGTTGGAGCTCTAACTAACATTATGCCATCAGGCGACTTTCCTGTTTTTGGTGATTGCAACAAGTAGTTGAAAAAACGATAATTGCCCACAATTTCTTATTTAGGCCACCAAAAGTGTCGAACGAAATGGATTACATTTTGGCTTATTTTACCAATATGAGCTTTATGTGTGGATGCTGTTTTCCGTCCACTTGGGACAAGCGACTGTTGATTTCGAACATACGAAAGATAAAGATGGGTGGCTATTTGGTTGGTTGCAATTTTACTTACGATGAACGAAGGCAGCATGCAAACGAAAGCAGAAAATCTAAACATCTACTCTCAGGGAGCGATGCTCCTGAGAGATTTTTTGTTCCCAAAACGTAAACAATGTGTTCGGTGAGTATGCCGCTTAACGCACTAACGGAGAAATCCAATTGTAAATCTTATTCTAGGAAATTACTTGTTTATTATTTTGCATAAACAGCTAGAACTCTGCCTCTTATCTGATATTATGATATTATCTGATATTTTCGCAGTGTACATTGACGTGTTTAGTATAGTTAGTGCGTCTGATACCACTCCTCTCTATATCGATCAGCTGTTGTGAATCCTCTAAAAACTCTCACGTGTTGCAACTTCCCGAGTAAAACGAAAACGCTTTTCCCATACCATATTTCAGAGCTCTTCATCCTTTTTGGTTAATTTATTTAACAAATGTTTTCAATTGGCATACTTTCCAGATTAATGGAAAAACGCCAAAGTTGTTCCAATTTTGAAGCCGGACTAAAATCCAGCTGAGGCTTCTAGTTATCGCCCAATCACTTTGCTTTCTTCAATAAGCAAACTGTTTGAAAAGATTATTTTAAATAGAATGATGGTTCATATTAATGACAATTCTATTTTTGCTGATGAGCAATTTGGTTTTCGCCATAGGCATTCAACCACCCATCAGTTATTAAGAGTTACGAATTTAATTCGGCTCAGACCGCATCGTGCTTTCGTGCTGTGCGGTTCTTTCTCTCTTTGCGGAAGGAAGTTTTTAATACTACCCGAAGCTATTTTAATTTCAACGGTGCTTCTTAGCGCTATTTGTACCCACTGATCCCGTTACGATCTTTGCAAGGACCCGTGCCTTCGTTTTACGTTGGACCCGTTTGCGGAAGTAAAATTCCGACAAGCGGTGGTAATCCTGCAGGGACACCGTTCTGGGAAAACCCTCTTAGAAGGTCACGTCTCCACGCTCAGCAATGAGTATTAACAAAAACAAGAGGAAGGGGGAGTCTCTGAATTCTCCACTTCCTTCAAAGAAACAAGGTTTCAAGACCGTCCTGCCCAAGCGCGGAAAAATAGAAGGAAGCTGGAGAATTCAGATATTCCTTCTAACTCTAATATCGGAAATAATTCTTCTCCAATCGAACTGAGCAATCAGTTCGATTTGATTAATGATGAAATTGAGCAAATCGAATCTACCTCTAGCCCAGGTGATTCGATTCATGCGAAAAAGCAAAGGATTCCGCCAATTGTGGTATCTGTTGCCGAGTTTTCTGGCTTCCGGAATGAGATTTTGAGTAACCTTCAGGGGATCAAGGTTTCATTTCAGATTGCTAGGAAGGGTGACTGCCGCGTTTTGCCGGGATCCTTTGACGATCGCAAACGTCTTCTTCACTATTTAACTGAGAAGCGCCATAAATTCTTCACATACGACGACAAAACTGAGCGATTGTTCAAAGTCGTCTTGAAAGGTCTCCGTGATGATAAATCACTGGATGAGATTAAAATTGAAATTTCTCAATTACTTGGATTTTCACCAGTCCAAGTAATTAAGATGAAAAGAAATCCCATTCTGGTACTTCCCAGAGGGCATTTCTCAAGAATTTTATTTAGTTCATTTTAACAAAAGTGAACTAAATAATATGAAAAGTTTTGAAAAGGCCTGTATTATGTCTCATGTCCGTGTTACATGGGAACATTTCCGCAGGCCTGGGGAAATTCAAAACCCTACCCAGTGCCGTAAGTGCCAAAAGTGGGGTCATGGAACCAAACATTGTCACATGGATGCTAAATGCATGATTTGTGGTGGAACCTCTCACGCCAAGGACGCATGTCCTGTGAGAGAAAGATTCCAATAAATTTAAGTGCGCAAACTGTGGGGGCAATCATAAATCCAATTTCTGGGAATGCCCTTCACGCAGAAAAGTTTTGAATTCCGTGCAAAATTGATGACGGAAATTCCAATCGGATCCCAGATTCGACGGGTAGAAATTTTCAAACGCTCAAATTTCGAAACCGGTTACCGGTCGAGCAATTCATACCCACCACAATTCACAAACAAATTTTGCCGCTCGTCAACGGGTAGCAAGCACTTCAGTAAATTCAATTTTTCCAATGTACCTACGTATGCAAACATCGCTGTTGGTAGACCAAATTTCTCTTCTCAAAATGAGGTTTATACCCATGTCCCAACGGAAAATAACGGTCATGTTGCCGATTCAGGTAGCAAGACTGCTTCCGATTTTGATTTTAACTGAACAATTGCATCACATGATTGATGCAATGTTCAAAGCAAATACCATTCCTGAAGCTGTTCAGGTTGTTATAAAGTACACACAAAAATTGTTATCGGACTCCGTTTCAATGGATCCAAATAATTGTGTGAAAGTTCTAAATTGGAATGCCCGCTCTCTAAAGGGTAAGGAAGATGAATTATTCAACTTCCTTTCAGTTCATAATGTGCATATTGCCATTATAACTGAAACGTATTTAAAACCAGGACTCTCCATTAAAAGAGATCCAAACTATTTTATCTACAGAAATGATCATCTTGAGAGCGCCTGTGATGGGGTCGCCATTATCATTAATGGACGTATCGAACATAAATTATTTTCTTCTTTCGAAACCAAAGTTTTCGAAACCTTGGGAGTTTCTGTTGAAACAGATTTTGGACAATTTACTTTCATTGCTGCCTACTTGCCATTTCAATGCAATGGGCAGCAAAAGAATTTGTTGAAAGCTGATCTTCAAATTCTGACTCGCAACAAATCAAAATTCTTCGTAATTGGTGACTTCAATGCCAAACACCGTTCATGGAATAATGCTCAAAGCAATTCCAATGGTAAAATTTTATTTGAAGATTGTTCTGCGGCATATTATACTTTTCAATATCCCAATGGACCAACTTGTTTTTCTTCCAGTCGAAATCCTTCTACAATTGATTTAGTTTTAACGGATTCAAGTCAGCTGTGTGGCCAATTGGTAACTCATGCTGACTTTGACTCTGATCACCTTCCTGTGACATTTGAAATCTCACAAGAAGCCATTTATAATCCAATCAGCTCTACTTTTAATTATCATAGAGCTGATTGGGATTCTCTATAAAACGTATATCGATAGGAATTTTGATGTTGATATTCCTCTCGATACCAAAAGTGATATTGATAATGCTCTCGTATCTTTGACAAATTTAATTGTCGAAGCCAGAGGCATTGCAATTCCGAAATGTGAAGTTAAATTCAACTCCATTATTATTGACGACTATCTTCAGCTACTGATCCGTCTTAAAAATGTGAGAAGAAGGCACTACCAAAGAACTCGCGATCCCGCGTTGAAAGTTATTTGGCGAGATTTGCAAAATGAAATTAAAAAACGTTTCGCTATTCTGAGAAATACCAACTTTGAGAATAATGTCTCGAAGTTGGATCCCAGTTCGAAACCCTTTTGGAAATTAACAAAAATTCTTTAAAAAAATCAAAAGCCAATTCCAGCGCTTAAAGAGGGAAATAAAATTTTATTAAAAAAAAAAGGGGGAAAAGGCTCAAAACCTTGCTCAGCAGTTCGAGAGTGCCCATAATTTTAGTCTAGGTCTCACTAGTCCAATTGAGGATCAGGTTACACGGAGCTTCGAAGACATTCTCAATCAAGAGAATGTTTTTGACCCTTCGTTGGGAACCAATTTGGATGAAGTGAGATCTATTACTAGAAAATTTAAAAATATGAAAGCCCCGGGTGATGATGGTATTTTCTACATACTTATTAAAAACTTCCTGAGAGCTCTTTATCCCTTTTGGTTAATTTATTTAACAAATGTCTTCAATTGGCATACTTTCCAGATAAATGGAAAAACGCCAAAGTTGTTCCAATTTTGAAGCCGGACAAAAATCCAGCTGAGGCTTCTAGTCATCGCCCAATCAGTTTGCTTTCTTCAATAAGCAAACTGTTTGAAAAGATTATTTTAAATTGAATGATGGTTCATATTATTGGCAATTCTATTTTTACTGATGAGCAATTTGGTTTTCACTATGGGGATTCAACCACTCATCAGTTATTAAGAGTTACGAACTTAATTCGGCTCAATAAATCTGAAGGATATTCGACTGGAGTTGCTCTTCTTGATATAGAGAAAGCATTTGACAGTGTTTGGCATGAAGGTTTGATTGTAAAATTGATCTAACTGATCCAAAATTATTTATCAGATCGCTCGCTGCAGGTAAACTATCAGAATACTAAATCTGATAGATTACCTGTAAGGGCTGGTGTCCCCCAAGGCAGCATACTGGGGCCCATATTGTATAACATTTTTACTTCTGACTTACCTGATTTACACCCAGGGTGTCAAAAATCTTTGTTTGCAGATGACACGGGCCTTTCAGCCAAAGGGCGAAGCCTTCGTGTCATTTGTAGTAGATTGCAAAAAAGTTTGGATATTTTCTCCACTTACTTGCAAAAATGGAAAATTCCCCCGAATGCTTCCAAAACTCAGCTTATAATTTTCCCACATAAGCCGAGAGCTTCTTATTTGAAACCTTCTAGCAGACATATTGTCATTATGAATGGGGTTCCAATTAATTGGTCTAGCGAAGCTAAATATTTAGGACTTCTGCTAGATCAAAAATTAACTTTTAAAAATCACATTGAAGGCCTTCAAGCCAAATGTAACAAATATATTAAGTGCCTATATCCACTTATAAACAGAAAATCAAAACTTTGTCTTAAGAACAAACTTTTGATTTACAAACAAATTTTTAGACCTGCCATGTTGTATGCTGTGCCAATATGGGCTAGTTGCTGCAATACCAGAAAGAAGGCACTCCAGAGGATTCAAAATAAAATTTTGAAAATGATTCTGAAGTTGCCCCCGTGGTATAGTACCAATGAACTTCATAGAATTTCTAATATTGAGACATTGCAACAAATGTCCAACAAAATAATTTCCAATTTTAGACAAAAATCGTTGCAATCTTCTATTGCAACGATTAACTCCTTGTACCCTTAGTATAAAATAGGTTAAGTTTAGTTTAAGTTGAAAACATTGTAATTCCTACATGGTTCAATTCAACCAGAGGAAAAAATTCTAACTGCCAGAGGCAATTGAAATGTATTAATAGTAACTAAAAGCGTAACATAGCAAATAAGGATGATAGTGTTAAGAAAACACGGAACACCTAGTCTAAGAGATGAATGCATGTATTAGATAATTAGCAAATAAAATCAGTTAAAAAAAAAAAAAAGAAAAAATTAATTCGGCTCAATCAATCTGAAGGATATTCGACTGGAGTTGCTCTTCTTGATATGAAGAAAGCATTTGACAGTATTGGAATGAAGGTTTGATTGTAAAATTGATGAATTTTAATTTTCCTCTGTACATCATGAAACTGATCCTAAATTATTTATCAGATCGCTCACTGCTGGTAAACTATCAGAATTCCAAATCCCATATTGTATAACATTTTTACTTCTGACTTACCTGATTTACATGTCACAAATCTTTGTTTTCAGATGACACGGGCCTTTCAGCCAAAGGGTGAAGCCTTCGTGTCATTAGTAGTATATTGCAAAAAAGTTTGGATATTTTCTCCACGTACTTGCAAAAATGTAAAATTTCCCCGAATGCTTCCAAAACTCAGCTTATAATTTTCCCACATAAGCCGAGAGCTTCTTATTTGAAACCTTCTAGCAGACATATTGTCACTATGGATGGGGTTCCAATCAATTAGTCTAGCGAAGCCAAATATTCTTCTGCTGGACCAAAAATTAACTTTTAAAAATCACATTGAAGGCCTTCAAGCCAAATGTAACAAATATATTATCCACTTACAAACAGAAAATCAAAACTTTGTCTTAAGAACAAACTTTTGATTTACAAACAAATTTCTAGACCTGCCATGTTGTATTCTGTCCCAATATGGACTAGTTGCTGGAATACCAGAAATAAGGCACTTCAGAGAATTCAAAATAAAATTTTGAAAATGATTCTGAAGTTGCTTCCGGGGTATAGTACCAATGAACTTCATAGAATTTCTAAAATTGAGATATTGCAACAAATGTCCAACAAAATAATTTCCAATTTCAGACAAAAATCGTTGCAATCTCTATTGCAACGATTAGCTCCTTGTACCCTTAGTATAAATTAAGTTAGGTTTAATTTAAGTTAAAAACATTGTAATTCCTACATGGTTCAATTGAACCAAAGGAAAAATTCTAACTGCCAGAGGCAATTGAAATGTATTAATAACTTAAAAGTAACATAGCAAATAAGGATTATAGTGTTAAGAAAACATGGAACACCTAGTCTAAGAGATGAATTCATGTATTAGATAATTAGCAAATAAAATTAGTTAAAAAAAATGACAACAAGTGACGTCACACTCATCATAACATTTGTTTAATGAATGCTTAAAAGTGTAATGTAATAAGGGCTTGAACATATCCGAAAAATAATGTGTGTTATAGACTTCAAACATAAGTTTTGTTCTCAACAATCTTGCTAATGAAAATAAAGCCCATTAAGATAGAAATAAAACTAATTTTCAAAGAAGCGTCCTTGGATCTAGCATTTTATTAATTAAATTTTCACCTAAAACTATATAGCGCCAAATCCGCACGAAAACTTAAATCGTTATGTAAATCCGCGTTCAATCCACGAAAATCGCGAAATCCACGTAGTCGTAACAATCCTGCACCACGTAAAAGTAATCTACCCTGCGTTACGGGGAACCCATTTCTGTTAGATTACCCAAAGCAAAATTATGTTTCATCAGTTTTTTGTATGGAACTCCATTATTCCGGTGTTGGTGGCTAGCAACTATCGTTCAAAATTATTATAGGGCCCTTTTCTTAAAGTGGTGCTATTCTCATTTCGTTAATTTTTTCTCTTAGTTTTATGAATTTTCCAGCTTGAATGTAACAAAAACATCACTGTAATGCTCCTTTCAGCATGAAATGTAAATACACTAAAGTATTCGAAGGTTACCATTATGAAAAAATCCAAAAAAATTATTGGAAGTAAGACGGGTGCTCTACCACTATCCTACGGTTAATTTAATGCTATCCTCATTAAGTTGTCCTAGTGGTAATGTGATGGATACGGTCCAACGCCCTACGACAATCAGCAGATCAATCACACTTATTCATACTCTCTCTTCTCAATCACGTGCTTTCTGTTTTGACAGAACAATAATCATGCGACAGCGCATGATTATTCGGTCTGAGCGTAGTAGCGCTTGGCTTTGTCCCACAAACTCACAGGACAATATGCGACAGTTTGCCGCCGTGCACTCTTTGCAAGTTTAGGCTTTCGACTTTCGTCTTATTTTTCACTATGTGAAATGACGTTTTACTATGTGTTCGATTCCCACCGGACTGATTCATAAAATGTGATTTTCGACATCTATATATGTTTCGAACTCATGGCTTCTATTAATACTTTTAGTAAGTAAAGTGTGTCTGAAGTTAAACATAAAGTTTCAAAAGCTGCTTGTTATTATATTTCTTGTGGAATTTTTTCTTGTGTTGCTGAAAGCCTTACGTGATTCACATATGTGCGTGAAGTGAGACGTCTACTGCATCAATATTTTTGGTTTGACGATAACATTGTTGTACAGACCCCATTCGATTATGGCAACACCGTAGGTACGTTTATGTTGCCAAAACCAAATGGTATTTGTTTTTTCATGATACTTCACATTTCTTCATTTATTGTGGTAGTAAATATTTCCTCCGTAAGTGGAATCATTGCTTATTTCAAATTTTAAACCGAGAACTGCTACACGTATAAGGTTGTTATTCTTTATTATTTGATCATTTCAAACTTGTTTTAAAAATCTTTTGAGTCGAGTTTTTTTTTTATTATTCAATTTGGAACATCTTTGATCATCAAACGTTTCAATAATTTATCTATAAACCAAGCGTCTGCAAACGTTCGGCAATTATAGTTGGAATCCCTTACACTGAGGCGATGTGCATCGATTGTTTCGAGAAAGGCATCATCACCGCTAGTGGAATTATCTGGGTTTTTAACAATAAAAATCAAAATTTTGAAACAAAAGTATTGATCAACCAAGGAAATAAGATTACTTATCACACATGTATAGGTACAAGCTTAATAGCCTATTCAGATTACGCCATTAATGACATAATAATTGGCGTTTCAGGGTAAATACGCTTTATGATGTCATTATTTACGTAATATTCCATACATTTTGCGCTGTCAAAAGATACCCGCTAAAAAGAGTCATAAAGAATTCATTACGAACAATTATTACGAGAGAGCTTTCGTTCTAACTGGAATGCAGGGAGAAATTCAACATAACAAAACTGACAAGCGTCACGCTCTCTTTGCCAGAGAGAAAATTCTCTCTGTTTTCATTTCGTTTCGTAGTTGACAGTCATGCTCTTTCTGTCGCAGCAGGGTCGAATGCATGTTAGATGAAAATCTTCTGAGCGCTGAAGAATAACTCGGATTGTGATGGTTTTGTGGAAAGCATTTTATATGATGAAAAATAATGATGATAATTATTTATTCTCCACTTATTCAACATGAATTGTTTAAAAAACAGATGCTCTCTAGAATTAACATGAAGTATTTAACTTAAACCTAGATTTAATAGAAGAAATCGAATAAATTTTCAAAGTTCAAGGGCCAATGCGGAAGACAATTTAAAACGTAGGAATGGTTGTAAAACGAATATATTTGATGAATAAACATGATTTCATAAATTGTTTCAATTCTGCTCCTTGAATGGCTTAATATACTTTGGATTTCAACATTTTTCACGTGGGACAACTGTACGATTTGAATGGGATGTATATATAAAGTAGAATAACCTTAAATAAAACATGGATTGGTAATGCATTAATTCATCCAAAATCCAGTTTAAATTATATCACATTCACACGATTCGATTTTGTTAGAAGCTGTATCATTGATTGTCGAGTAGAACGCAATGGTTCAGTTTCCATTTTGGAAAAAATTAAATTGCTGAGTTGCCCTTCATACATGGAGATACTGGTGGAAATACATTTTAGTTCGATAATATTTCTTAAAATTGGTCCAATCGTCCTTTTTTTATTTATTTGTGAGAATTCCCAAAAGTATCTAAATTTTTCTATCAAATCTCCGTTCGATCATAGTACAGAATCAAAATACTTTTTAAACTTAAAAATAAATTGAGGAATAGTCTGATTCCCCGAAGAACGGCGCACCCAACTAATGAATGTAGCTTCGCTCATTATCCTTAATGAGAGCTTCAAATATTCTTCGAAAATCCCTTTTCATATTTTTATTAATATATTTTTTTCGTAGAAACTTTGTTCAGAAAAAAATGTTCGATTGTCGCCACACAAATGCTTGATTTCGCAAATTAAATTTTAAAACTCTCCTTGAATTCAACCCTGTATTAGCATGCAAATGAGGAAACATGGAAACGTCAAGATATATTATCTTGCTGCAGTCTGAACACCTCGTAATAATTGGATACCCTCTCACTTAACAAAGTCATAAATAGCCCAATCTGAATAGGCTATAATAATGTTTTGTTATTATATTTGTTTTGAGTGCTTTTTTGGCAGCTTGCTGTGTGTTCAAAAATTTATGATGATTTAATTTTTCAAATTTTGGCGAAATGTAAATGCAAGTCTGGAGTGTACACCGTTTAAAAAGTGAACGATTGAGCATGTGTTCAGTAAGATGTCTGCTGCTCTGTGGTTTCATTCAACATCATTATTTTTTGTTGGACGATAACATTGTCGTACAGACCCCATTCGATTATGGCAACACGTTGGGTACGTTTATGCCACCGAAACCGAATGGTCTTTGTTTTTTCATGATACTTCACATTTTTTCACTTATTGTGATAGTAGACACTGTGACATTTTTTATGCGGAATTTGAAATCTAAGCGTTTTTCTTGAAAAATAATGTTTACGCCATTTTTTACACAGGTTTTGGGATTTACGTGGTTTCATAGCAATTTCAAAAATAAAAAAAAAATAAAAAAAAGTTTTGTCAAAATCAAAAGGCTTTGTTTTCAGAATATAGTCTTGTAAAAATCGTATGGAGTAGGATAGATGTACCAGTCGTAGTTATACCACCAGTTGTCGCACTAGTGCATTATACACGAAGTGGTACATCATATCACCACAAAATATATTCTGATCAGTGAGCCAGAGGCATATTCATATGACACGATAATAGGGTATCCAATCATGGTTTGAACTAGTGAAAAGCGTACCATGGTTTGAACCATTTTGAAATCAGTAGAAATTACCATCTCATTGGCAGGAAATAAACCTAAAACAGTATGAATGGCATATTTAGGTATACTGGAAGAAATAGAGTTTATTTAAACACTCGTACATATTGTTTAAGTAATAAAATAAAGCGATTTAAAAACGTCCTGAATTTGTGCTAAATCCCCCCCACCAGTGGCATAATTTCAAAAAGCTCGTAAAGGACGCATTTTATGACACAGGAGTGAGATCAATATACTAAAAGAACGCTATTTTTATCTGTAATCGATTGACATCATCATACAATTGAGAAACAGTTTTAAATAGTTAAAATAGTAACATTTATACAAGGTAAAAACTGATCATGGTTTGAACTAAATTCGTACCATGGTTTGAACTTGTGAATGCAGTCATGTTCTGCTGCTGTCCGCTAGGAGCGCTGCATGCGCCTAGCTGGAGCATTTTGTTTACATTTTCAATATGAAAAATCGCAATTTTCATATCGATAATTTAGACGATTTTCACACGTTTCGAGTTACTAATCTAATGCGAGAAGATGAATAGTAAAACGAATTTGCTTTTCTATAGATTTCCTCAGCGTTTCATGCATGTGATTAGTATTATATTTAGGAGCTGCTGGCTGCTGCAGTAGTTCAAACCATGGTACGAATTTAGTTCAAACCATGAACAGTGTAGTTCAAACCATGGTACGAATCAAAGTTATGTAATTATTAAGTTTTTTCAATGAAACTAAGCATAAATATGTGCACCCAGAATGTTTTTAGAAAGATAATGAACTAAGCTTCCATATAAACTAGAAGCCGCAGTTCTAACATGTCCCTTTGATAAAATAGATCAACTTTGTTCTGCCGGCTCATTTGAAACCCGCCATTTGGTTCAAACCATGATTGGATACCCTACCTTTAATCTCCTCCAAAACAAACAAAACATAATTGTAAAAATTCGTTTTGCCTAGTTTTTAGCGTCGTTTGCACCAGTTGTCGCACTAGTGGTCCCATTATGGCCAATCCCATAAGAAAAGAATGGGATTTGCCATAATAGGCATCAAAATTAAGAATAGTGCTACAACTGGTACATGCGTTCCTATTAATCCTATTATAGATTCAGCAATTTCGGATAGTAACACGAATTTGATTGCGGTTTCACATTTGTTCTAAGGAGCAGGAAAAGAAACCTTTCGTTTGACATATCAACACCATCCACATGCCTTTTATTTATTTATTTAAAAATAGTTGTTCTTAAGTATGGCGACGATTGGTACATCGTATGTATTATATTTTTAACTTACCTTATTTTGCAATATAATTATATCACAACAGAAAAAGGGAAACTGTACGTACCTGTAATAACAAAGAAACCAAAGAGAAAAAAATCAAATTATTATATTGCCAATATTTTTTAAACAAATTTATAATCATAGAATGCCAATTTGTTAATAAATTTTAATATCAAAAAAGAGTAGAAAAAAAAAAACAACAAAAAACGATGTGATTAATTATTTTTTGATATCAAAACATTATTATTATTGTCTTTACTTAAAAGGCTTTCTGCCCTTGGCTGGCTCACCTTTGGAACATATCAAAACACTAAAGAAGTTTTCAAGCAAAAACAAAACGAAATACGTATCTATTGATACAAGCAAATTTAGCATAGTGGAAATAAATGGAAGAAGTGTAAAATAATGATCAAAAAATTAATTAATCAAAAGACTTAATACTTCCAAACTGATAATGTCAACACAAAACATTATTATTTTTATTAGGTTTTGCTATAGATAGCTACACAAGTTTGACATCATATTTTTTTCATCATTTCATCAATATTTTCTGCTGGCAAATATAGTTTGGAAAACTAAAAAAAATCGGAGAGATTGTCGAAGAATCATGTCCTCGACTATAAAACATAGGATTCAAAATAGGAATTTACATTTTCATGGCTTTTAGGAATAATAAATCAAAAATAAAGTTATTATTCGCAGACTTATTACGATAACGAAAATACGTGAACCTGTATAGTACAAACATGACAAATATACCCAAAGAGCGTGAAACGTCTATTTCGTTTTTATCCTGCTATACAACAAATCGTTTTGATTCGTGTAACCGTGCCGCAGCCGACAAAGCCGCTGTAAAATACCTATCACTATGTGGAAACACAAACTTTGACGATGCACCGTGCTGTTGCAGCTTGCGCGCACTTCACGTTTAACCATTTCGATGGAAAATCGTTGTAAGTGAATTCATAGAATTTCCGGTCGATTAACCCAACAAAAGATATGAACATAGTATGGCTACCTATTTCGAAACATACAAATGAGTTTATATAAGATTTTCGTGCAATTCTGTACAAAAAACATGCTAATTTTTTTTTATTAAAAATAGATCTTTTGTGAACTTTTGCATTTACCCTCCCTGGAGGCATCCATTTAATACGAAAATGGAACCGGCACGGTACACCTATTGCACCACGTATTCTCTCATTCTCTATCAACCCCCGTCCCGTCGTGCCAGCACGGCAAAGTACGAATGTATAACTACCCCCATGTCGGTGATATCGCAGAACGGTTGCATTCTGTGCTTCATAGAGAGGGAACTATTTGCCAGGCCTCCCTGCTTCTACATATATGCGCATGCATGCACGGACATAATTTTAGTTTTGCAGTAAAAGCCATTACTTCAATATGTGCAACCGGAATTCATTCGATTACATAAATAACGCATGCAAGCATGCATGCAAATATCAGCAAATATTTAGCCATCATCGGTGGGGGGTTGGGTCTAGGTGGTCTACGTCTGGAGTATACGGACCCATGCAAATGTCAAACGGGTGCTGGAAGCTTTTCAGTCTGTACATTTTTGCCTTTCTCGTATACTAAGTATACGTAAAGGCTATATGTTCACTCCAAAAACAAACTCATTATAGAAGGCTCGGAGACCCATAGTGTTATATACCAATCGACTCAGCTCGACGAATTGAGGTGATGTCTGTGTGTGTGTGCGTGTGTGTGTGTGTGTGTATGTGTGTGTGTATGTGTGTGTGTATGTGCGCACCAAAAGAGCAAAAAGTTTAGCTCACTTTTTTTGCACTTACCCTCAACCAATTTACTCGCAACTCGACGCATTATACTGCCCCATTGTTTCCTATTGAAAATTGGCCGGATCGGACTATGGGCTTGGAAGTTATGGCCAAAATACTTTTCCTCATAAAAAAGCGCGTAAAAAAGTCTAGCTCACTTTTAATGCACTTACCCTAAACGGATTGCCTCACAACAGGTTGCATTCGACGCAGTATCTTACGCCATTGTTTCCTATTGAAAATTGGACGGGTCGGACAATGGGTTTGGTAGTTATGGCCAAAATACTTTTTCTCATAAAAAAGCGCGTAAAAAAGTCTAGCTCATCTTTAATGCACTTACCCTGAACGGATTCCCTCACAACAGGCTGCATTCGACGCAGTATACTGCCCCATTGTTTCCTATTGAAAATTGGACGGATCGGACAATAGGCTTGGTAGTTATGGCCAAAATACTATTTTTTACCGCACGAGAAAGGCATCATCACCGCTAGGTGGATTAATCTGGGTTTTTAGAAACAACACCTGCTGCTTTGTAGTATATTGCGAGAAATGTCAGAAAAAATCATTTGAATTCGAAATCGTTTACCTTTTGCGTATTTAGGTACTCTGCCTTTCGGCTGTACAATGTGATTAGGTGAAATCCAACCGAATTCTGTATGGGATTCCGGGCCTAGCGGGGCGGTTGTGACATTCTAGATTTTATTTAAATTCCGATGTAGAGTGTTACCGATTGGTCGTCCCACTGATAAATGTGAGACTACAAGAAGGATTCCCAATTTCCATGAAGCAATATTTGTATTTCTGTGTTTGGGTGAAATGCCCGTACGCCCACCACAGAGTCGATCCTCATCACTTTGGACGGTACACGACAGGCCAGACAAACGCGTGGTCATCCATCGTTTAATTTTCCCTCCAGCCAACCACAGGCACACATGCCACGATGGCATGAGTTAGCAAAATTTAAGCAGGCAGGTAAGAGGAAAAACGGAAAGCCCGACAATACCCAAAGCAAGGACATCAATCGATAGGCGAGGAAAATCGCATCAACACCCACACAAATCACCGGTACCGTTCGGGAGGGGAATTACTCTTGTCGCTGCTGATGGCTAGTGTGATGCGAAGTAATGTGTCCTTACATGTTCGATGAGACGGTTAGTGCTTTGTTATGGCCAAAATTGCTACTCATTAATAATGAATGAGCATCGATAATGGTAAGACGGTATCCATTACACTGACTGCCGCACCATGTTTCGTTGTACTTCTCACAGAAAAAAAAAATAACTATCCGCCTAGGATCGAACTTTATATTTACATTGAAACCAATTGAATTTTTCCATTTATTAGTTTCGCCATAAGATTTCTAACTATTATGGCGATCGCACCCCGTTTGATGATTTACTTACCGGGGAAGAAATGAAAATCTCAAAACTTATGGAGGACACACTAAACTCATCTCCCAAAAAATCATTGATGAGTTAAATCATCCGTTTTAATCACTACAACGTTATTTTTTTTGTTTTCATCAAAGTTGAAAGCAACGAATTGACATTTTCCGCATAGACCAAAGGATATTCTTGCATGTGTAAAAAAAAATGACCCGATTGATTTGAAACGTTTCTAGGAGCAAATTGATTTGAGCATGAGCATGGGCATTATGACCGCACAATTCGTAGTTGCTACTCCGTGATTGACTAGAACTTGCGAAATTGTACAGAGAACACAATAAATGGGGTTTGGCCCATTCTCAATGTACACGTTTCGAGAGCTCAAATATCTAAAGTCGATAACGGCGCCGGTCACGTCCTTACGGTCATATAGGAAGGGAAGGATTGTTAGTCCGACTCTCGTTGCTACTAGAGACCAAGTATACCTCTGCATCTTCGCGATTGTCTCGGGATAGGATATCATTTTAGTTACAAAGGATAATTTCGGTTAGTGATGCGAACTATGGGATGGGAAATATCACTAATTCGCTGAATGCCACGAGAAAAATGTTAAACCATGCACGCCCGGTGGCATACGAAAACGGAGGAGAAACGTTTTGGACGACCGAACGGACGCGCAGTACTCTGTACTTACTTGCCCGATAGCTACTGCAAACAATTGAAGATCGCACTTGTCTCGACCAAAGCAAAGCGCAATAAAGCTCGGTCCACTTAGTATTTGGCCGCATGAAATTATACATTTCTTTGCCGAAAAAGTACATAGAAAGGTGGTTCAGGTTTTATTATACAGGCAATTTAGTAAACTTTGAAGGAAAAAATCGAAAAATGACTCATTGGCATTTCGGATGAATTCTCGGACTTTTCTCTCGTTATTTTTTGCACAGTAGAACGGTCAACTTGATCTGCTATTTTTTCACACCTCTTCTCCATATAAGATGGTTTTCTGATTGTTTTGCACCATTTCTTAAGTTTACCTCTGATAAATGCCTAATATTTTTCGTTGGAATGAAAATTTGGGCATTTTGGTAGACTGATAGTTTTGTCAATAACGTCATTATCATTCGGTTCATATCATTCCATTACATCCCGTCTGTAATGGCAGCTTGTTAAGTCAGGCCAAAGCAACTCCGGACAATCGTGTGATTGAATAGATGGCAAAAATCGCTTCTGAAGGCACTCCTTTTTGTAAATTTGCCCATTTATGGTAGCTCCAGAGATGAAAACTTTAGTTTTCTTTCCACAACTGCAAATGCTTTGACATACCATCAATTCTTGTGCAATCTTGCCTGCATAGACATATTTGATTTTTGACGTAGGACTTACGTCTTTCTTTACTATACTGGGTGTCATTTAGATTTTTGGAAATCGAGAGCGTTACGCTGGAAGGGAAGATTTTGAACGCTACTAGCGCCTTTATCTTTCGATGGATTTTTAAGATTTATATAGCAATCGCCTCGGACACTCTCCAGCATTTTGCCTATTTCATTAAATCTTAAGATTATTAACGATAAGCTATTGAAAATCTCAATTCTTGTCAAAGCCAGTAAAAATTTCTTATGTAACCAATCCCGTGCATTCCTAACACGGACATCAGAATGCGGTATGTCACGGGCCTTCGGGCCTACCGGAAGATTTTCTTTGTGTATAAAAGAAGCAGTGCCTTCCGTGTGCGAGTCATTACAATTTGTGACAGCAACGCGTACTGACGTGCTTTTTGCTCGCGTATTTTTTGTTTCGTTCGTTCGTTCGCTGGTTACCTACACAGCGACAGCATGCAGTCACCAGCGGTAGAACTGCCGGTGGGTCTTCGAATATGCATGGAACCCAAGCAACACAATTTGTTCCAACTCAGTATTAGCAATACAATTATGACTGTTTCACAAGCCTTAGTTTCGTTCCCAGTCTCTTATATACGACTTGTTTACAACGAAAAAAGCGCAAAAGGTGGAGTCAATATATAACATTTCTCAGGTTTCATATGAAATGATTTTGAATCTCAATTATAACTGAATCATAACACTCATGAAAACCGAGCTGTCATTTTATTTCGGTTAGATGTTTTGCTCAATTTATTTTGAAAATGTATACTGTAGAAGACATGATGCAAGTAATGAAAATTAAAATGCCAAATTTACGATTGTTCTTCACACCACAAACATATATGGCAATTCCACAAGCGGTTCAGAATTCATGGTGAAACACACTCATGTAGCTTTAATTTTTCGGTGCGCCGTGAGAAACTAATCATATTATCGATTAGTTTGTGGAGAAAACATTGCATATGTATCATACGCTTCAAGCGCCAACAAAGGGCATCACTGATTTTTATAATTCAGATCGCCATCTTCATCGTACACTGACGGTTGAATATTTTGTTACCTTCAGAAAAAAAACTTTTATCGGGAAAAATATACAATGCTGTATAAATAGATTAAGTTATTTAGATACGTATTTGAAATGATGGTTATGCATGGTTAATAGATCCGTATGTCGGGCTAACAGAGTGTACTCAAATCAATGCATTTGTTGTGGATCTTGTTTCAGGACTGTCGAAACGCAAAAAATAGTCAAACGGAATCCGCAACATATGGTAAAAGATTGTCAAATTATAAAAAAAAATCTTACCGAACCACCAAATAAACTGGAAAACCAATATCGGACATAACTATCAAGTCAATTTTAGGGAAATTTAAAACAGGGGAACTGTTCCCATTTCCATCAATCCATCATCGCTTCTTTTTACTAACATACTAGTTCACTGTTGGAAAATAAAATTAAACAAATCAAACTGCTTTTATTTCTCCTATTATGAAAGGGAATATTGGAGCTATACGAGATCAAGAATATGAACCCCTCGAGTTACCCAATAATTTTCAAACTCAAAATAATCATCTATGGATGTAAAAAAATCAATGCATCTGAATCGGTAATACAAGTTAATTATTAAATATTGATACAGAAGTTATAGAATTCCGGTTCAAAAGAAGTTTGGTTCGATGAAATACAAATGTGGATTTATCCAATTTAAATTCCTCCG
Organism: Armigeres subalbatus; assembly: GCF_024139115.2. Lineage (NCBI taxonomy): Eukaryota > Metazoa > Arthropoda > Insecta > Diptera > Culicidae > Armigeres > Armigeres subalbatus. The sequence goes on from NC_085141.1 coordinate 297,041,873, forward strand.
CAGAGCTGATGCCTTTTTTTTTTATCTTTCAATGACATAGGATTTGTTTTTATCGGAAAATGTTTCTCAAAGATAATAAATCCTATGTTTTCTATGTGCTTGAACGAGAGATATGATTGAAAGGAACATTCTAATTAATCATTTAGAAAGCGAAAACTAATTTTTGCCCGGCACTGTACATAGATCTGTCAAAAATATCGCATGCAACAAGAAATAATAAAACTGTTCCGAAAACTAATATACAACACAAATGTAGCCACATGAAACTGTAAACATTAATAATGAATGCTGTTTGTTATAACGCCGTTGTAAATCGGTATGCATAAAAACATACAGTTATAAACAACTCTTCCAAGTTGCAACTAAAAACAATATAACTTTCAAAATAAAATTGTGATTTTACAATTTATTTGCTCTCGCTGTGTAGTGATGGACATTATTCATATTATTGCCAACAAATTTTTAAAGGTAAGAAAAATATGTTTTACAAAATCATTGACTATTCGTACCAAAAATGCCGAATCCGTGTTCTGAAGGCCTATTTTTGAACGCCAAGCAGAAGGTTATAAAGAGGTCTCGATCTAACGCAATTATATCAAACATTCTGTTGCTGTTTTATTTAAGTCATACATAAGATGCAAATGAAAAACTTTCAGAAATATGACTTTCCAAAACCCAAAACATGTAGAACTTTAGTATAACTGAATCTAAACTCAAAGTTACAGTTGAAACAAGTATATAATTCATGTACAACATTTCTGTTTATTTTTTTATTGGGAGTAAGTTGCAGGTGCTACTTGGGAAGAAGTGGGCGCTTGTTTTGTCATTCTGTGCTTGATGATGGTAGGATGCACTGGTGTCGGTTGCGATGGATGCACTCGCCTATCGCATCGCTCGGAGTTTACGGCTAGAGGCCGATGATGGCTGAGGCAGCGAGGGCAGCGGTGGTGGATGGAGAAGAAGGAAATTAGAGAGATTTGGTCTGCTCATCCACGAAAAGTGATTGGGTTCATAATCCCGGGATGGGTACGAGTCATGTAATTTGACTGACCATATGATAAGTTGTGCTTGGTACTAAACGACACGTACATTAAAACATGGTTATACTATAACAGTTATCAAATCAACTATACTGATGAAAATAAAAATTTGATTAAAATAATTACTTTCATTTATTTGCAGAAGGCATTAGCAATAGTGTTAATATACATTTTAGATTAGAAAATTTCGCTGTATTACGTGTAAATCTTTTAAAAAAATCCGCAACAAATAATTTCCAGAAGAATATTTAAATAAACTTTATCTTATACCTACTTTGTTTTTCATTTTCTGAGAAATTGTATTATTAAATTTGACGTAGACTTGGAGTTTGGAATCAAAACATTAAATAATTTTTTGTTGATGTATTAGCAGTACCTCCTCTATTTTAGTAGGGTTACTGCTCCTCGCCTTGTTTCTTATTGTTGTGATTTTTTTTAGCAGTAAGCAAGCATTTTAGCAAAAAGAAGCAACGAAATTGGTGCTGTATTTCTTTGTTTGGAAAACGGGATGGTTCCCCCAAAATAGCACATTTTGTCCAAGTTTGAAAATTTTATAATTATAATTTTTAAACTTCAAATACTATCATCAATAAGAAATCTATAAATGCCCTACATTTGCTTGAGTAAATAGGGGCTTAAAAGTTAGAAACAAAGCAATTCTAATTATGTATTTAATTATTGGTTTTATTTCTAGAAGTTTTGAATGAACAAATTGCTAATAATTCATGGAAGTTGTCGTTTCCAATATCAATACTATAATCAAACTCCATAGATCCAAAAGTTAGAAGTTAAATGTAAATACGCTACGTTCATACAAGTCCTACGTCTACTTGCGGTTATGTTGGAAACATTACCCATTGCTCGTTTTTTTGGCAAGGTAAAACTTGTGTCCCGGTAATTGAGAGTCCATTTTAATATTAATTTCATCGCCCATCAAAATACATCAATTGTATTTCGTCAGAACTTGCTCGACCAGCATTCTTGCGAGATGTTTGGCAACCAGGTTATGTATCAGAGTCCTGTTGGGATGCTTACTGACATCATATGACTTGAAACTTTCGCGCCGACAGGTTATTTGAGCTGTGCTGTACGGCGCAGTGAACCTTATCGCTAAATCATGATGAAATCCCAAAATGTTTCCGAACTGCTCTGCAGACCTTCACTTGTAGTTTCTGGTCGTATGTTCCACTTCTACGATTGTTTTGTTCTACGCTATCCAGCAATAGTGTTTCCCGATAACGTTTTACAGTTTTTACAGTCAATTTCGGTAATTTTAGATACCTACTTTGAAATCATTTCTCTTGACCATGTTGGATTTCCAACGTGAGTGTGCAAAATTTGTTCCCATCTCTCGCGTTTCATTTTCGATAACTTTTGAACGTGAGCATCAATACTGATGAAACTTTCACCATAAATCAAACAAACCTTCCGCAATGATGTGATGTATTTTACTTATCGGTACGGTCACCAGAGGCGCTGCAGTAATTGGAAAGAAACGGCCAAATACTAAGTGGATCAAGCTTTACATGCACATGAGCCACCGAACACGAAATAGATATTTTATTATTTTCCCGACGACTGAAACACGCATTGTACTTACTTGCTCGGTGGCTACTGCAAACTCTCTTACTGCAGAAACACGACTGGGTAAGGAACAAACTTTCACTTTCTGATCTATTTACTCTCCCGCGCAAAGCAGAACAAAATTACGGCGCAGGGCTGGCATACTCCTCAGAGTAGTCAAAATGTGCGTGTCTTTCGCACTCCTCAAAAAGACCGGAGAGAGTGTGTTTCGATTATCGCTCATTTTTTCTCTTCCTCAACGCAGTGAGGCCTCTTTGTGTTTTTACTCTGCAGCGAATGCATTTGTCAGACACGAAGAGTTGAGGATAAATGATGAAATAAACACACCGTGTTCCTCAATGAGTTTTGATATAACGGTGAATCGAACAGAATGAAAGTATACATTGCTAAAGTTTAACGTAGCTGTTGATACTTTTTATGCGTTATAAGATGTTTTTGTTTGCTTTTGGGATGTCTGTGGGCAAAACTATTCAGAAGCCTTTGTATTACCAACATTATTACGCCATTAAAATATGTTACTGACAATTTCTAAATGCAATTTCCGTCAGGTAATCTCAGGTAATGAAACCGAAACGAAAACAGAAAACATGGGACTTATATAAAGTTCCATTATTTCATTTCAGTGCTATATTTTTTCTTGATGCATTATGCCCAAAATACTCCTGCTCTGATAACGGGTTTTTGTATGTTTGCCGTCGAAATATTAATTCACCCTTATTATTTGAATGTCACCTTAGGTGAACGGCCCCTAACCGCTTTTATCCAAATTGCTTCTAGAATTATTGAGAAGCGTTTTCAATATTTCACCGTTTGCTTTCCCGTGCCATTCCTTTCAAATATAATATTTTGACTTCTTCTTCTTCTTCTTCTTCTTCTTCTTTATGCAACCTTTATTTGCCAATGTTATACTTTTTAGCATGGATCGCCAAACTTCATTGAAACCCCGCCGAAATATGTTTGTGTTCCAAAGCATTTCTGCGAGCATCATGGAAAACAATATCATTTTAAAGAATATTGCACCAAGTGGCACAACTTTGTGTTGGCCCAACTCACACCAGAATAATTCTCTCACTCTTCGTCTTCGTCCTCACTCGTCGTGTTGGCTTTGTTACACGATGAGGATCAGCGTTACTCTCTGTGGTGTGTATTAAAATCTCCTCATTGTGCACAGTGTGTGAGGAAATGCCAGCTCTGTTACGGCGACCGGCCGATCGTTTTGCTTTCCGCACAGGGGTCTTTCAAAAATGATGTCACAACTTTTAGGGGGAGAGGGGGTCTAAGATTCTGTGACAGTACATGTACTAGGTATACAAAAAAACGTGACAAAGGGGGGGGGGAGTAGTGGACGTCATATTTGAATCGCCCCACAAAGCAAAACTAAATTTCGACGACCGGCCGCTCGTTTGAAAATTGATTTTTCAATAAATGCGATTCTGTAGGAAAAAAACAAAACGATGTTTTCTCTTAAAATTTCAGCATTATTTTACACTGCTTATGCCATGATCGGTGCTACAAAAGATCAAAACAGGAAAGTTCACGAAGGAGCGCAAGCCTGAAATTAGTCAAGAAGCAGTATTGAGCTGAATGCCGTTTGCTAATTGGGGCGATTTGACAAACAACAATATTGTTTACTTTTTGCATTGAACAAAGGAAAGTTTTACGCGCCAAAAAGTATCGATACCACCAAACACGGAGAGAAAACATCAACGCGGCTTAGGAATCACATTTTGAAATTTAGCTACTTTTTAATTGGGTTTCTCCTGAAATTTCTTTAACAACTCTTCCAGAATGAGCGAAGAACTTAAAATTGTAAAATTCACAAAAATAAAGGAAGAAAAAAAAATCCCACCTTATTTCTGGTGGAACCTTCAATAAAACTACTGGAAGAAATTCCGAAGGAATTGCTGCAAGAACATCTAAAGAAAATCATGAATTAACTTATGGAACAATTGCTGGAGAAACTTCTGGATGAATTCTTAAAGAAACCTCCGAAGAAATTCTTGAAGAAACTTCCTGATGAATTGCTGGAGGCATTTGGATGGAATTTGTTAAGAGGAGGAACTTCCTGGAATATTTTCCTAACTAATTCCTGGATCTTTCAAACTAATTCCAAACTAATTTCCGAAGTAATTCCTGAAGGAACTTCTGGATGAATTCCTGCCGGAACTTACGAAGGAATTCCTGGAGGAACTTCCCGAAGAATTCCTGGAAGAGCGTACGGAGGAATTCCTGGAGGAACTTCCCGAAGAACTTTCAGAGGAATTCCTATAGGAACTTCCGGAGGAATTCTCTGAGAAACTTTTGGTAGAACTCCTGTAGGAACTTTTGGAGGAATTTCTTGAAGAACTTGCTGGAGAAACTTCCGAAGAAATTTCCGGAGGGACATCCGGAGGATTTTCTGGAAGAGCTTCGCAGAGGTACTTCCGGAGAAATGTGCAGGGGAGTTTATTGATGAACTTTCTGAGGAATTCGTTGAGGAGCTTCTGAAGAAATTTCTGAAAAACTTTGGTCCTTAAAACTATTTCACGTCTACCCACGCCGCGAGGGGGAGGGGAGTAAAAAAATTTTTTTGCGAATTTTATTTTGTTGCCCCCTCAAAATATTATTTTTGGGTAAAAAAATCCTAGAGGGAGTTAGACATGAATTGTTTTTAATTATTTGTATCGGCCTTATTGGTGCTCCGATTTCTTAACAACATAATTGTTGTACAATTCGGAATTTCCCCTATTTGTCCCACCCACGACTTGGATCGTGGACGCGCATTTGATTTGGCCCAAAATCTTTTAACCGAATGCCGTTTCGCCGAAGAGTTGAAATTTGTTTCTTTATCAAGTGTGTGTGAAGTGATTAATGAGAAGCAGGAAGTGAGAAGTAACATGTTAGAAGTGAGTTGAGAGAAGTGAGCACTAAAACATTAGAAGAGAATAGTGAGTAGTGTAGTGAGTAAGTGGGAAGTAGAACAAAGGAAAAAAGAACTTCTCATTTCACACGTCTCACTTCTGACTACTTACATCTCACTTCCAATTTCTTACTTATTATTTCCCATTTCTCAATTCTCACTTCTCATCCCTCATTTTTTTAATTCTCATTTTTACTACTCATTTATTTATTTATCATTTATTTTTCTCACTTATTATTTCTAATTTGCCCTCCCCGCTTCTTATTTCTCATTTCTCACTCCTCACTTCTCAATTCTTACTTCTCACTACTATATTTTTATGTCACACATCTCACTTCCCACTTCTCATTTTTCATTTATAAAAAGACAGGAACACCGTCTTCGACCAGAGGTCGTACAGACTGAATACTTTACACCTAGCCATGAGACAACGGACAGGACACATAACACCCAGTGAACCAGCAGAGAATTTATCGATTATGAAAAGTTTTCTCCTCACCGGGGCGGGAATCGAACCCACACTCCATAGCACATGCGTCTAGACGATTGACGTTGCTAACCGCACGGCCAAGAAGCCCACTACTGACATCTAATTTAGTTTTTTAACTTCATTAGAGTGTTTTTTTAATGAGTATTAAGCTACATGCTATTTGAAATTAAGGGACGGGAATCAAAAGTGTTTCTTTCACGGGCCAGTTCATTAAATAGTAGGATGGGTCGGCCAGATGGGTCCTCCCTTGCGAGCCAACCACGGGTCTCGCCATTTGTTTTCAAATTAAAACTAGCACTTTAAATTTTTTGACAGAAATGAAACTTAATAGTTCAGACAATAAGCAAACTGGTCTATTAGAAACACAAAAACAATTCGTTGTCTAACAGGGTGTGATGAAAGGGTGTTTGGTTGGTGGGGCAGAATCCTTGAAAGATCCGATGAAGGTTTAGTACGTTAGCATTTCCTTTGAAATTCTTGAGTGCCCAGCCAAATCTCAACAGCTTCAGTGGATCTTTGTGGATCATTAGAACTTTCACTTGATAGGACCAGAGCATTTACTAAAAGGTATGGCGAAATTAAGATTTCCGAATAACAGTGTTAGGTGCTAGGCGATTGCTCGAAATGGAACCCTTATTTGAAATTCGTATTAAAAGGAAATGAAAATATTTCGAATACACAGCAGAGTATCTAGTTTTGTGGGTGGAGTTGCTGAAAACTATGATGGCAGAAAAAAAAAACAGCTGAGCGGCGGGAGGTGATCAATGGGGAAGTGTAACTTAAATTCTCAGAATGTCGTTTGCCTTTGACAGTGGGATTTTACCCCGAGACAGAGTATCCTCAAGGCGGAAGAACTTAACAGCCCACAATATCATATCTGTCGCTCTTGTTTGCTCAGTCCTGAGATTAGAAATCACCATTTGATCTTTTTGTTCCCAAGGGCCGGTGGAGGCCTTATTTTTCCATAGATCGATCTCCTGGTGTCCCATAACGAAGCCCAGTCTTGCCGACGAGACGGAAGATCGTAGACCTTGATGTCCAACACCAGCAAGCACGTCAGTAGCGTTGTTCTCCCATTATAATGCCGTAGTGGCCAGGGATGCAGGCGAACGTGGTGTTTGGTTCCATACCTGGGAGAATTCATTGGATCCTCTGGTGTTTGGGACGATCGGAGAGCAGATGGCGGAGTCTGCTACGAAGAAGGCAGCGGCTTCAGCAGAGAATATCCTGCATTAACATTCCAAGCTATCAGTCTGGTTCTAGTCTGGTTCGGATCGGATAAGTGGCGCCGAAATTTACGCATCGGTCCGAAACGGAACCGTCAGTATAGCGGAGTTTGTGGTTCCAGAAGCGCGTAGCGTTGAACTCCAATACTGACCTTCGCATCTTGTCTGTGTTCTGTTCAAATGATTCGAATCACGATTTGCATCATTGCATGATTTTAACGTGTTCTTTATTGTTAAATGAATTGAATAAACTTGTTTCACTTAAAGCAATGGCTAATAAATCCATATGTAAACAAAACATACGCCTCGATGGCGTTTGGACGGTTTTTAGAGCGAAATCATTTTTCGGCGAGTGTGCAAAGCGATGCGATTTTGTCCGAGAAACTCAAGCGCGATGCTCTCCCTACAGAGCCGCAACGAGTTAACTCGTGCATAAAACCTCGATGATGTCAACCATTATTAAATTTATGTCAAAAAAATATAGATTATCGAGCTTATTTTTATGTACAGTACTGTTGTGCTAAGCATAGTTGTCCCATGTCGTTTTTCTTCGATACCAAGTTAAATTTTCCGCAGACATCATGGACAGATGAGACTTGCAAGAAATCAGTTCTAGCGGTTAAATCAATATATGAATACTTTTGGCGTGCGTCAGTGCTTCGAGAACGGTATCGTTCAAAAATGACATGGGACAACTGCTTGGAACAAGAGAGTTGATATTTTAAACAAAATTGCTGAATAACGTGCAACAGGTTTACCTATACTTATACGTTTGTATGGCACGCAGTTTTCCTTGCAAACATTTATCATCTTGATCTTCTCAGCTGCACAAACTATTTCAATCTCCCTAACAAAAACACTATCCAACGAATGAATAACATTCTAGTGAAATCCTTATCACTTTTTAGGACGATTACACTCGAAAAGTCCAAAGTCATCGATGCATGCTTGAGCACAAACAAGCATCCGAGCTGTGTAAATCGTATAGTAGGTATCCCTCTGCCAGTCAGACAACTCACTCACACCGTTGGTGATGACGACGATGATGACGATCGCAAATGTGTTGAAAACCCACCGAAAAAAAAATCCGTATCTACATAATTTCATTTTAATTCAAAAATAATTTTTCGCTGTAATATTTGATCATCATCCATCTTCATCTCTTCGAGCCAGCCAGCGGCATTATATATTTTTTCCTTAAACACAGCCCAAGCCACATCCTCCAACGGAGGGCTGGCGCTCGAGTCGCGCTGGTAGGTATTCTGCACACTGTTGGTCGTAATATCGGATGTTCCGAAGCAGCGCGCTGTATACGGCGTGATATGCCTCCACTGGCACTGCCAACCAAGTACAAACTCCATTTGGAGTAGGAAAATATGTATGTGTCAAGAGAACAGTCATGCATCGTCATCCCTGCAGCAGAATTCCTTCATGTTTGCTCGTTCGTATTCGATTTTTTACGCTTCAAACTTCCGGCCAAATCAGTCATTTCGCAATGTTGTGCCGTTATTTATTACTCTATCGTACAGATTACCAAACCATAGATGATTGAAGCTTTGAAGATTGATACTAATATGACATTCATCACTTTTCGAATCAACCACCATTTTCCCACCACCCTCAACTTTTGTATAAAAATAAAGTAAGTGCATTGGCAATCGTACAGCTTTGTTGGCAAGGCTAACAGGAGTCCACGTTGTTTTTGCAACGATATCGCATATGTAAGTTGAAAGAAATCAAAGTTTCGTTGCAAGTAAAATTAAACACATCGTGACCCCACTTCGTAGCTCCACTTAGCCTTGCGAGCTTGTAGAATTGACATTCTTGATAATATGGCGATTTCAATTCTCGGTCCGATCTAGCATGTTTCAAGTAGGGGAGAACGGTCCAAAATGCACCCCTTAATCTTTTTCGATGTTTTTGCCCATATAAACAATAATACCCAACCATTTCAACGTATAGGTGCAAAATTTACAAACCCTGCTACCGTTCACAATGATCTCCTATTCAAAACAATAAGGTTTTCATGACTTTGTAAATTGGAAAAAGTGGAAAATCAAGCCAAGTTCCTGTTAGACTGTGTACTGCTATTAGAAGAAAAATTTTGTGTGAATATCACGTACGATGTCGAATGCTGGTCAGCCTGTACTTTTTCTGGTAGAAGACGTTGATCCTATGTTATTCCGCTTCCAATGGCATCGCACCCCACAACTGGTAAATATCCACCTGAAAATTTACTGAACCGATCCGGAATTTGAACATAGTCCTTTCAGCATGGTTTGCTTTGAAGCCACGCATCGTACCATCGAGTTTCAGACTTACAGTACGTTCTTTGCCAGCAGCATCCTTAGTTTGGAATTATTTAGAACTAGCTGACCCGACGAACTTCATTTCGCCTAAAATTCATTTATTCTCTGCTTAGTTCTCGAGTTATACAGAAATTTCTGTTTCATTTGTATGGGAGCCCCCCTTTCCAAAGGAGGGAGGGGTCTCGAACCATGTTAAGAACCATTCCCGGCCCCAAAAACCACTGCATACAAATTTTCGCGCCGATCGGTTCAGTAGTTTCGGAGTCTATAAGGTTCAGACAGACAGAAATTCGTTTTTATGTATATAGATTACAAATTCGTGACATAAACATTACGTTTTTATTAATGATCAAGTTTTTTTTCATGATATTTTTTGTTTGTTTTATCATAGTTCCACCTAGTCTACAAAGTTCGAGTAAGTCTACATAGAAAGTCAACATCATATTTATATTGTGGCTTCGATTCAATTTAGGGTTTTCGAGGAATATTAGATATATTGTCAACATTTTTAACAGCAATCAGAAAATCCCTACCCGGCTTAGTTCCCATTTCAAACTCAATCTCAGCTCTGATGCGATGACGTTTTTGTCGCTACGGGAGAAAATCATCAACGGTATCGTCAGCGACAAAATCAACAGTACCAAACTGGCAGCAGTATCAGCAATCATAATGAATGCCAGTCGACTCTGTACGGGTATCAATATACCTACATAGCTCACTTTTCGAGCGCTGGTGGTTCCTACCGCATTTTGGAAGTATGTTTGTCCATGGGCTACTCAATCATGCGATTGGAGACAGAATGTTTCACCGAGATGAAGCTACAAAAGATTAATAACTATTTCTGTTTGCTATCGACGCGGTTCATGGTATAGGTTTTGTTTTTATTTTTCATTCTGCGATCAATTGTAACATACATGGTGTAGAAAAGTGCATAAATCATATTCTTGAAATTTAGGAACTACCATTTACTCGAGCCTATACTATTGAGTCGAATGACATTCTATTGAAAGGACATGTCCCTTCGACTAAACGTCCTTATGACGAAATGTCATTCCATCAAATGTTACTCGACGAAATGTGCCGATGCGCATAGGGGAAGTGCACCGGTTTTGGCCAACTTAGTGCCTAATTTGGCCAACACTGGAAAATACATATTTTTTAAAAATAATCCATCAGTTGAAAGCAGCGCTGAACCAGGAGGGATATATCTTTTGTTGGAACTAATAAAACCCTCGCGAATTGCTTTATTTTCGGAGTTATTCGTAAAATTGGCCAAATTAAGAACATGGCCAAAACCGGTACAGTTTCCCTACATATTGCATGGACATTTGGTCGAATGAACATTATATCGGAAGAAAACTGCAACATGGATTTTCCTATACTTTTTATGGACAATCTTTCTTCCACATAATACTCATAATTAGTAATTCGCTCAGTATGAAATTTACTTCCAATAACAATGCGTACGTGGTGAACTAAAAACTTTATTTCGACCTAATGTCCTTTCGACGTAACGTACTTTTGACCAAATGTCATTCGGCTAAAGGTTTTCGTCCAAAGATTGGCAAATGTAGTAAAATTGTACCATGGACGCTTTCTAATAACTTATTGAATAAATATTGTCTTACTGTTTTTCATACAAAGTTTTATCTCATTCTTTTCCCTCATATTCCTTCCCGAGCAGTTAGTAATAACAAAATATTATCACAATTATATCAATATGTGTTATAAATAACAACACTTGCAATAATGTAGAATATATGTCGGATAAATAGAAATTGGATGAAAAACGAAGGTACCTTCAACCTTGAACCTACAATCAAAATTGAACCAGCTAGACAAAGTTAATTGCCTACATTTCAATAACATAATTTGATAAAGTATAAGCTTTTTATACCACTTATTATGTAATCGAGTTATATTTTTGTTGAGTTATATGTTTTGTTGAGTTATATTTAGTAATATTTTTGTTAAAACTAGGAGTGTTTTTGTTACAAGTTTTGTTAATTTACCTACTAATGGTATATTTTTTATATCTGTGATAGAATAACAAGTTCTGATGTAAATCTATTACTATCTACTGGTCGGGTTCTTTTATTTATTATTCACACGTAGATTAGGGTGGCTCAAATTAATATGGAAAAAAAACTTTTTTCAAATTTTTTGATGAATGTCTATGGAAAAATTCTCTTTAGAGAGCTAATTATACTCCCAGCAACATAAAGTCGCATATGCTAGTCAATAAGTGTACAAGGTGAAGGCGATACAGGCGCATTTCTCCTTTTGACTGCATACAAAGTTTTCGTAAATAGCCTCAACTTTTACTTCGAAGGAAAATTTGGTCGAAAATTAATTCTCGATTAACTGATAACGTGAGACGTTTGATTTGAAATGAATTTTATACTGAATTAATTTTGTATGAATGACATATGCCGACTTGCAATTTTACTCTCCGAGAAGCCACCAAGTGTGATTAGTTTTCTCAACGTCGAAAGACACATAATTTATAGCGAAACAAAATTGGGCCGCATCCGTCTGTAAACACATGTAAAATTATTTGAATATAGAAGAATGATTTACTTATTGTCGATACATATTGTGATAATTTTCATATATCTACGTTAAGGTGGCTCAAAAAACACTTTTTCAAATTTTTTGATGGGCCGCCCTCTTATTCGTTTCTATTTGATGCCCTGATGCTCTGGACAAAATTTCAACCAAATCGGTCAACGTTTGGGCGGTGCTAAACTCGTTAGAAGTTTATATGAGAAAATGTATGCAGAAACATCGAAAATCAGTGAGACATTCAATTAACCTTCCGGTACCAGCCATCTCTGCATTGAGTGCTTGAACGTATGAAAACATATATATAGCACATTTTATTCGTTACAACTGGCTTTCCCTCAATATTTTCCCATATTTCCAAATGTGAATGATTCGAGGTATGTTTACAGTTTCGGTGTCAGACCATTTGGCCGAATGCCGTTTGGCCGAACGCCATTTTGCCGAATGCCTTCTTCCTTCTTCCTTCCTCCTTCTTCCTTCTTCCTTCTTCCTTCTTCCTTCCTCCTTCGTCCTTTTCTTTCTTCTTTCTTTCTTCTCCATTCTTTCTTCTTCGTTCTTCCTTCTTCCTTCATTCTTCTTTCGTCTTCCTTCTTCCTTCTTCTTCCTTCCTTCTTCCTTTGTCCTTCATTCTTCTTCCGTCTTCCTTCTTCTTTATTCTTTCTTCCTTCTTTCTTCTTCCTTTTTTCTTTTTCCTTCTTCCTTCTCCGTTGTTCCATCTTCATTCTTCCTTCTTCATTCTTCTTCCTACCTTCCTTCTTCCTCTTTCCTTCTTCCTTCTCTATTTTTTTCTTCCTTTCTCCTTCTTCCTTCTCTCTTCTTTCTTCTTCCGTCTTCCTTCACACACTTATTTAGAAAACGTATTTCAACTATTCGGCCAAACGGCATTCGGCCAAATGACCCTAAACCACAGTTTCGGTTCCACAGCTATTTCAACTTGACTTGGATCACTACATTGTGATTGTATGACATTTGCCAGAAAGCCATTTGCCAGAAAACCATTTGCCAGAAACCCACTTGCCAAAATGGACCATATGCCAGAAAGTCATTCCCCAGAATAGAACATTTGCTAGAATGCACCACTCCCCAGAAATAGTAGAACTGGAAATTCTGATTGTTATTTTGCATAACGGGGATTTGACAATGAATGGATTTTCGGTATAATTAGTTTTCATAAAAGGGATTATTTCTAGACTAACATTTAAAAAGGACGTAACAGGCAAAATTTATTATTTCTGATTCATCGACTCCATACATAGTTATATACGTAGACGAAGAAGGGAAAAGATTGGTTTTTGGCTCTTACGCCCTTTTCAAATTTTGGTCTAGATTTAAAATATTAAACAATTTTCAGAAAGACGTAGCAAAGCTAAATCAACAAAAATGACAGTTGTGAGCCGCCTCCGTAACGAATGGTGTGCCCCCGACAAAGCGAGCACTTTGAAGCTTGGATTCCGTGAGGAGTGTCCTTAAGTCTACTAGACAGCTGTTTGCTTTTATTGAAGAAATTATATCAACAAGTCTAGGCAAATGTCTACTTACTTCTAAAGAATGAATTAAATCCACAATTGCCAAGTAACACGGGCACGGGCTAATAACTTCTTCTAAAGAAAGGTTAACATCTACCCTTTCCTTACTCGGAGAAAGCGCTTTTCTTTAAAAAAAATGATCATATCCATTGCTTAATATCTAGCAAACGCTTATTGTTAAAGAAGGGATCACATCCACCATTGCCTTAATTCTGACAAGTGCCTACTTTTAAAGAAGGAATTACATCCACCATTGCCTTTATCCGGGAAAACGCCTTCTTCTTCTTCTTCTTCTTCTTCTTAATGGCATTACATCCCCACACTGGGACAGAGCCGCCTCGCAGCTTAGTGTTCATTAAGCACTTCCACAGTTATTAACTGCGAGGTTTCTAAGCCAGGTTACCATTTTTGCATTCGTATATCATGAGGCTAGCACGATGATACTTTTATGCCCAGGGAAGTCGAGACAATTTCCAATCCGAAAATTGCCTAGGCCGGCACCGGGAATCGAACCCAGCCACCCTCAGCATGGTCTTGCTTTGTAGCCGCGCGTCTTACCGCACGGCTAAGGAGGGCCCTACTTAAAACGCCTACTTTTAAAGAAGAAATCTCATCGCCCACTGCCTTAATCCGGGTAAGCACCTACTTTTAAAGCAAGAATTATATCCACCGTTGCCTTAATCCGGGTAAAAGCCAACTTTTAAAGAAGGAATCACATTCACCATTGCCTTAATGTGGGCAAGCACCTTCATTTAAAGAAGGGATCACATAAAACATTGCCTTAATCCGGACAAGCACCTACTTTTGAAGAAGGGTTACATCTTCCATTATATTAATCTCGGCAAACGCCTACTTTTAAAAAAGGGATCACATCCACCATTGCTTCATTTGCGCCAACTTTTAATGAAGGAATCCCAAGCAGCACAAGTCTAATAAAACTGGTTACAGCAACCGAATTGTGAGTAAATCGGGTCACATATAAGCTACTGTTATCTATGTACAACATGTGTGCTGCTCGGGATTACATCCACCATTCCCTTAATCCACCCAGAAAAAAATGAAAAGTTTTAGCTGTTATTTTTAATTTTGTTAATTTAATTTAATTTTTAATAATACCGTAAACAACAATGATTTTCATAAAATAACTTTCACCGCATGTGGTTTATTATAAATCTAATCATATCTAAGAACAGGGCGGACTCGATTTTCCGGAGAAAATATTAGCCTTGTTTGGCACAACAAAAAATGGATATTTGGCACATCAAAAATGGATATTTCACCAACGGCGGGCCATGTATGAATTACAACACCAGCTCCATACTCCTAGTAAGAAAAAAAAATTTCTGAAAATTCTTGTGATCACGGTAAAAACGATGTTTCGGATTTTCTAAAGGATCGATTAATGGCCATGGTGATCTATGCATAAGTACTCAGAATGTCGGACAATAACCCGCTGAAAATGGTTCTCGATAACGATCCGACGAGGACAAGAAAGCGAGGAGCACAGCGAGCAAGGTGGAACGATCAATGGAAGACGATTTGCGGAGATGAATGGAGACGGATTTAATGTACTGCAGAGGTCACTCTGGCCTTCGTTTGAATAAATGAAATAAAAAAATTTCCATCTTCAGAATGTCACAGCAAATGATGCTTTGCGATGAAATTAATATAATACAACATCAAACCCATACTCAGAATTTAAAAACAAATGCATCTACATAAAGGAATGCTAGTGCTTTACGATGAAATTTATCATTTTGTCTTTTTTGGGATCCTCCAGGATCCTTCCAGAGGACCACACGGTGGTTTTATGGCATCACAACGTCGAAGGTATAGCCGAAAATGCCGTTTGGCCGAAATGGTCGTTTGGCAGAAATGGCCATTTGGTCGAAAATGTTACTATTTAGCCGGAATGGTTATACGGCCAAAAGTGTCATTTAGTCGAACCGCTTATAAATTTCAGTAAAATATAAATAAATCATCAGTTCGGTCATGTGACCACTTCGCCCGTATGTCGCTTTCAGTCAAATAATATTTTCCCCGATTTTCCACAACGACACTTTTCCCGAGAAAATCCTCGCAAACAACCTACATAGGAATTTCCAAAGAATATCCCATAAAAATTTCAAAGAAATTCCCGTAAAAGCAGTATTTCTCGTTAAAAAATCGAAAAACTTGAAAAAATTTCCTGGGTTTTAGATTTTTTCGGTGAAAATAATTTCTCAAAATGTCTTGAAAAAATCTTTAGGAAACGAACGGAATAAAAAAACACCACGCCGCCGGTGGCAAAAAATGGCATCACGCCTAAAACGCCACTGACCAAAATTATGACAAACGGTGCACAACTTTAACGGGGGTCATAACCTATGAGCGAAACAACGGGATATTTATTAAGATTTTATTTTTGATTTTCAATTTGAGAAAAACTTATATATTTATTAGTAATTCCGATTATCCGGGGTGAATTTTTTTCCCAATTTTCCGGATAATCGAGTTCGCCCTGTACCTGTCAAGCTTTTTGTAAGCCTCTTTGGAAAAAAATACGGATTCCGTTAACGTATTTTGCCTTGTCAAGGCATAAACTGATTCATATTTGCGAAACAAATTGAAAATATTGAAACTAAAAGATTTCTGATGTTGTCACATTTCCTATTTTATCACCCCAAAATTCATCAGGAGAGGGGGGGGGGTGATAAAATCTGGATCTTACTGTATCTATTATATTTTGCTGCGTCATTGCACATTTTAGAACAAAATCTATTTTCTTTGCAAATGAAAACAAACTTTTAAATACAGCCAGGGCCGGATTTAGTCGAAAGGGGGCCCCGGGGCCGACAGCTTGTGGGGGGCCCTAAATGTACAAAAAAGGTTGGTTCTGGTACATAAGATTTGTGGGGGCCCAGGCCACGGCCCAGCGCCCCCCTCCTAAATCAGGCCCTGAATACAACTCATAGTCTTCTTGAAGCTGAAAAGATTAACATTTTTTATATTGAAGGAATTTTAATTTACGCCATGTTTCCCAGACGAAACTTTTGATGAAATGCAACTTTTGTTCCGCAATTATTGAATTCTTAGGAAAAGGCTTGGTTTGTGCCTACGCTTTAAACTATGAACTGGAGATCGTGGGACTAACAAGAAACTCTTTTATCTCCTACTTTGTATCTTGAAATAAAATGTCTTTCTTCAAATGTTTGAGAATGTCTCCGACTAATCTTATCCAGAGGTTACAAGGGCGTGGCTAGTCCAGATGTCCGCTGTTGGAGAATGCCTTTAATCTAAGAAGAAATGATAAGTCCCAAATAATCTGTGTCGGCGCTACCCTCATATAATGGTTTAGGTGTGAATCACAAAATTGTGCGAAAAGAATGCCAGTCAAACAGCTTTAGGATTCGTGCGAATACATATTCATAATTTAAGAATGAATATCAAAAATTGAATAGACGACATACGATAATGTTCTATAAACGATGGCAAAGGTTTTCTCAAAATGACAGTATATTTAAATGACGTTTATACCTCTCTGAAACACCCTATATTTAGTTACTTCCAATCTCACACAAAAAATCATCCAATAACGCCACAGACACATTTCCTTTCCACCAACCCTACACCTATCCATCCTGCATCGATCGAAGTCAGTGTGCTCTTCAGCAGAGACGGTGCTGACAGGATAATTGAAACAATAGCAGTATTTCCTAACATTTCCATTAGCTGGTTCTCCTCCCTTCCAAAGAAGTTATTGAGGTACAAACCCTGCGAAATCCTGCCATTATCGTTGGTACAGTAACAATACAATTCCGTCTCACACGCACCAGCAGACGGCACACGGAAAGGAACTCATCAAAAATCTGTCATGAACGTTTGCTCTGTTCTGTGCGCTGTCGGTGGAAGGATGCAAGCGAGGCATATATGGAACACACGTACCGACGGAAATAAGTAGGTATTCACTAGACCGTAGACTCTAACGACGGAATGTAATCGTAAATTGTCGGAATTGGAATAGGAGTACTTCTTGTGGTACCTCTCATGATGACGATGACACTTACATGTCTATGACATGAGATACAATACGCTTGTAGGATTAGAATTAGTTTCTTATTTAGGAAAATGACACTATAGGAGAAGGTCTGCCTAAGGTTGATTTGCTACACTTTACTAGAAGAAGTATTCGTTGATCCACCCAACCTTTAAGACTTGGTACACCAATTTCAGTTCAATATGATTGAACTAGATTGATCGTAACAACATTTGAGTAAATATGAGAGTTTGATCTACTCTTCTGCATTATTCTTTTTAATTTGCTTGAGTTCAGCTAACTGATTGTTTTGTGGCTTTCATACAGTTGTCATCCTGTCTATCTTAATAATTCTACTTTTATCTGGCTTCTTATTTTATCCATATTTTAGTGAAACCACATTTGAGTTATTGCCTTAGTTACAGAAGTTAACGAATGTTTGAATGCTATTTCAAAACACCATTGTAGTAAGACGTGAGTGCTTCAGTTACCCAAACTAACATAAACATGACCAATAAATAACCGTTTGTAACAAAAAATTCAGCTAAGAGCTCTTGAACATGCCACAAAGACGCATACGTAAAAACATATTGAAAAAAGAACATTCATTTTCCCAGTTTTTGTAGAGGATGTAAAGCGTCTACATGTTATCGAGCCATCACGCGATTAGGATTACTTCATACGAAGCCAAAGTTAAACTGACAGTCATGTCATCTATCTAGGCAGGATTAGAGTTAACTGACTGTTTTCGAGATTTCTGACAATGCAATGTGTGTGTCTATTGAGTAAGCTGAACGGGACCAAGAGAAAGACAGACATACTAAGGAAAAATCCATAAGGTACGTCACGCAAAATTTGCCCATTTGCTGCTACCTTTTCTCATTTGTCACGTTTTTTTTTGTACTAATTCAGTTGTGAGAATTGAGACACTTCTCTCTAAAAACGAGAGTCACTTTATGGACGGTCCCTGGTGAAACAGAACGGCAAGATACGAATGAAGAGGATATTAATTTGAAGCATCATAAAACGAAATTCAATCTCTTGCTGTACGCCAATCCAACAGACTCTCCTAACTGGCCGTGTTGTATTTCGGATTGCAAATTCAAGCTAACTCCAGTCGTTTATCTTGCCTGACTTCGACAAGTCCGGGATGTATTCTATACGCTTCACACTTCTATATCTTCACCGTGGCACTACTATCCCAATGGAACCTACGCCAAAACTCGCTTTGAGCTTTTTTTACAATTATCAATCAATCAGTTGATTTTATTTCAGACAACATTGTTTTTAATACTCAGAAATATTTTGTCTTCGAATTTTAAATTCAACGTAACTACTCACTATGATTACGACCACAGCTTATACATACATTAGTCGATATGAGTCCTAATGCCGATTGCCGCACACACTCTTTCCGTTGAAGGCTTCATCCAAAAGTCTGCCGCGGCCGGCAGCTCAGAAGGATGAAAGCAACGGAAAACCCCTGGATTGGTGGTCGTTCAGCTTCATAGAAAATATCGTCTCGAATTATGTGTAGAAACATTTGTTGGAATCTTCTTTCACTCATCGTTGTTGGGAGTGAAATGCCGCGCTCCACACGACTGCAGAACCGAGCTCCGGTATACGAGTGCACAGAAATGGATTCCACGCTTCGACGATTCGAACATCGCATATAGGACGACGAATAAGACCGATATATGTAGTATGGTTGCGTTAAATCGTCCCACATCGAATGCATGGAGGCTCCATTCTGATCCTTCAGGCGCGTAACCCTAATCCGATAGGGTATTAGGAACGACCATCATGCAGCAGTAGTAGCAGCAGCCCCGAAAGAGTCGAGTTTGGTCGAAAATAAGGCTTCGGCTGCACTGCTGAAACGCTCTCCATCGTTATCTCTCACCATTAGCCAGTGTGCCAATAATCCTCTATACGACAATGATGGCGAACTGGAAAAAAATGCTTTGTGTGAATGGTTGGGTTATGATACTAGTTGGCTCGACCCCTGATGGGGCATTTTAGTATCATAAAAATGTGATACTTCATCGGCTCAACTAGCCAACGGCAAGCTAGTCGACGAGAGGCTGAGGCTCCAATTTATGTCGAACATAACCGGGGTCAACTGGGAATAATCCCGTTTTGACTGTAAAATTAAATGAACATCATTGAGGAAATGAATTTCAGCTGTCGATTATTCTACACTTCTACGCATAACTGTATCAAAATCGTAGGAATTTAAGCAATCATGGCACCTATATTTTGCATATAGGGGCAGTGAGGTATATGGAAGATAAAAACGAGTAAGCGAAAAATAAAAAATCGTTAGTTGATTAGGGTTTTTTAATGCTTCCATTTTGACAATTTTGAGCACTTTTCCCTATCTTTGCATATTTTGATTTAAAGTTCCGACTTTTCTAAGGCTTGTACTGTTTAAATCAAGTTCGTAAATTTAGTGCAAGTAAAAAATCTTAATACTGAATATGCTTTCTTTCAATCAAGAAAGGGTAATTTAATCAGCTTTAGGGACCAAGTTGGAAGATTAACAAAACTAATTTGCCATAATGGCCAGATATTCTGTGCCTCGTCTTTCCGAGGGAACATCTTATGCAACACCTGCAATGCATCGAACAAAAATATAAATCATTAAAAACTTTCCGGCATGGTTTGAGATACTTTTACAGACCTCTACATAGAATGGATAGCCAGACGCGTGTCTGGAATATTGCGAGGTAAATTTGCTTCATGTAAACAAATGTAAGCTACCAATCATCATCCTAACTGGACTAAAGTATGGAATAGAAATGGAATCTAGCGTATATAATGGTAGGGTCGTGCCGCAATGGTGGAAAGGACGTCCATTTAAAGAAGGCATCGATTATGGGAACCCCTACGTATCTCTTGACAGATAACAGATGCTGTCATTCTGACAACTGTCATTTGTTTACTATAGTAACATGATGTTGTGCTCAATATCAAACCAAATAGACATCTCTACTTTGAACTACGAACAAATCAAATGTTTTTACAAGAAAAACAATGCGAAAGATTTTTTACCTTGTTCAACGTGTCATAAATTAAAATGATTTAATTGAAAAAAATGCCATCAAAATTTGAGAGCGAAAATGTTTTCTTCTCCTTCTAAAAAGGCTGCGAAATTCGGTTGCAGGCACCCTCATTTTAATGATTAATCAGTTTAATTTATATTTTCATTTATTTAGCTTAGCTAGTTATTGTACACATACTTTTTGGAACTAAGCGTTGACCGATTTTCTTGCAACAAGTTGCATTCGACTAGACCTGTGCGCCACTGCCGGCGCCGATCATAATTTTGCCAAGCCGATGACTAATCGCAATAAAAAAAAATCAATTAACTTGAGTCGAGTCGATTAAAATAAGAGACACTGAAGACGGCCTTACAGTTGAAGACGAAATACGTATTTGTAAGACAATACGTGGTGGAATTGATTGCAATAGTACTAAACTTGTGTTATGATTGTTGTTGTTAGTTAGTTGTTAGAATGTTGTTGAGGTGGAACTCGTCAGAATTCAATTTCAAATCTATCTCAAGTGGTGGTGCCTCCAAGACAGTGCACATTAGGCCACGTCGTAAAATTATATATTAATTATATATTATAAAGCCATTTTTTTAAATGATGGAAAAACCTCAAATTCCCTTAAATTCCCCAATACCAAAACATGCAGAGCAATCCTTAGCCCTTCCTCTGTCTAACCCAGGGAAAAATGGATCCCCCTTTTTCCCCCATTCAAAAATACAGGTATTTGAAAACAACGGATTTTTTCAAGAAAAACAGTGATATCTCTACAATCCACCAATGAATTTACTTGGTTATGTATCCAAAACGTGCATTTTTTTATGCTCTAAAACTTTGTAGAAGACGTCACTTCGATAAAAATTAAAACTGAAAAGTTACAATCAAAATATTGATTTTTAGAGTCACCCTAACATAATTATTTAAAATTATCATAACAAATGATACAAACGACGTACAACAATGGTTTCTTCAGCAAAGTGCCTCAAAATTAAATAAGGAACAACTTTCTAGAACATCGTACAATGCTAAAATTAGAAATATAGAAGTTAAAAAATTTATCTCAAAATGTAGTGGGGCCACCCTATTGCAACAAACTTCAAAATAAAGCTTAAATAATAAGCTTTGACTTTGCTGAAGACACTTTGATCCTAAAATATTATCATTATGGTGAAAATAATTTTTTCCTCCTAATTTCACGACGTGGCCCACTGTGCAGTGTGGTGACGAAACATTGGTAAATGAATAGGTTGGTTGATTAGTTGTGAATTTGAATAAGGATGTATCTAGTAGATTTAATCTACTAAGTAGAATAATACAAAACATGTTTAACTGGTCTTTGGAATTCGTCTAAGCCAAACACTCATGCAGTCGGGCGTTCAGAAATTCAGATATACCTTCTGAAGACTTCTTGCAAAATGTCGTGACCATCACCAGATGATCAGATATGAAAACAAAACCACCACGCCTTTAAACGATGTTCTTTACTGACAATCACTGCAAGCGCATCGTGACATGTAGAAGCTGACACCCCGAGCAAAGGCAGATAACTGAAATGATATCAAACTGATAACATGCTAAGTTATCCATTTTTGATATTCAGTTATCAATCATGTGATTAACTGATAACTGAATAATAACAAATTTTATTATCAATACAAATTTGCCATTTTCTTTAAATTTTCGCGTCGTTCAAATATTGTAATAAACATTCTATTCTTTCAAACAAACTAACTTGTGGGAGCAACTTCCCTATGGACATATTTTATGGTGAATGGTCATCCCAACTTGTTTAACACGAGGTAAAACTCTACCATATAAAACTGCGAATCTTTCTTTAATCAGATTTACCATACAGATTAGGATTAAGGTTTATCCAGCTTTCCATTCTCACCATAATGGCGGACGCTAAAAAAGTGAGACGAGAACTGTTTCTTAACACTGAGCTGAAATGTTCGTCTAAGCAGACGATGATTTTCCCTGTTACCAACGATATAGGGGGAATGACGGCTTTGGCAGGTTTTGTTCTATTATTGTCAGGGGGGTTTTTTATAACTGATTATGCTTAAATTTGGCCTTAACATTATTTGCATATTAAAGAATATTGTGACCAAATTTCATAAAATTCGGTCGACAAAAACCCCCTTGCCAATAATAGAACAAAACCTGCCAAAGCCGTCTTTTCCCCTATATAGATTCGTTTATTTTCTGGAATTTGCGCAAGAGTTCAAATTTTCTTATTTGTTTTATACTATACTTATTGACTTTACTTTCATTTCAGGTGTCGTTGAATAATGAAGTATATATTGAACCGGTGCCAGCGAAAGTGGTACATGTTACATTGAGTAAATTTTACAGGAGACGCATTTTTCCGAAAACTTCGAAAATAAAATTCAAATTAGCAATTTTCTGCATATCAACTGTACCAACGTGTTATGACTGATGTGCCTAAAGGTAGTAATGAGAAATATGCGAAGTTTCTTGACAAATTTCAAGTTTGTTGTTAACAAAATGCACATGTACCACTATTAATGGGAGCAAAATGGAACAGAAAACTAAAAACGTTGACAGTAAAAGTGGTACATATACATTTTTAAAATTATTTTAAACGGCAGTAAACCATCTTGAAATTCAAAATAGGGTTAAATTCTGTTGCGGAAACAACTATGTTGTACAATTTTCTTTTCAATAAGCTGTTTTTAGTGGGTATAACTGCACATGTACCACTTTTCCTGGCAACGAAATTGCCATTGTGATATATACCAGAAATTAAACAATGCATATCTCCAAATTTAGTTGTCAAAAATCACTTTTTCGTTATTCCCTTACTAAACCTTTGCTCCCAGAAGCAGTTGGTGTAAAAAACACAAAATCGACAAAAATGGTTTATGTACCACTTTCGCTGGCACCGGTTCATATGTATCTGAGAACCATACGATGTATCCGCAGTGTTCAAATATATGGGGAAGCGAAGAATTTAACTAACGGATAATCAAGAAATTCCAAAGATCTGGTGTGATTTGGAGAAAACAATCATGATCGCACTGACGTCGATCTAAGTGCAGCGCTGCAATATGCTCAACTATTGACAGTTTTGAACTTAGGTTTGAACGTAAAATACGAATCCGGGCAAAATCGTTATATGCAGTCAAACCTCCACGATAGTTAAGGGTCGGTCGACTCATGGAAATATCGAGATGTAGAATGGAAGATTATTAAGAAGGTGTACTGTCATCATAGTAACCCATAAAACAATTTTTAGTGTTGAAAAATTTGCTTTTATGAGTCGATATTGAGTCATAGAACATCGACTCCTGATCCTTCACTGCATATAAATAAGAATGAGTTGAGATTTCTATTGTCTACAAATAACAACATTTTTTCATAGATTAATTCTTTTTGGGATCAGCAGTTTAAACATGCATATGAAAACACAAACTTTCGACAGTATGCATAAATACTTAAAAATATTAGCGAAAAACTACGTCGTATCTATGATGAAATGATCGAGGAGCCCTGATTGGGAAAGCATGAAATACAGCCAATACAGTCCACCCCATTTTAGGCAACACATGATTTCTGTCTTATTTAAATTCTTAAAAATGACAGTTTTTCTATTATTAATAGTTTTGGGCCCCCGTTTTGGTTTGTTGGCATTAGAAATATGTTATACGGTTTAAAACTTTTCTAGAATCTGTAAAAAGTACAAATCAGATGTTCCCAAAATGGGGGAGCACTGTGTTTCAAAAACTAATAGACAAATGCCATAACAACCAAACTAGCAACCGTATCTTTGTGTGAGGAATATCTATACTAAAAATACCACGAATACTATTGCTGGACAATGATTAATACTATCGCAAAGTTTAGAGTTACTTGCCCCTTGAGAAAACATGTAACTCACTGCGACCTACAAGATTTTGGTTTTGTTTGAATAAATCCTAGCACTGAAATCGATTTACAGTGTCGCACTGCTAGCAACCTAATGATTGACAATAAGTGAGAAAAACTAAACTGAGGAAGATCGGGAACGATTGCCTAGTATTTATATATATATATTAAATTGGTCACAACTGAAAAAAAGTGTTCAATAAAAGGACGATGAACTGTATTTATCGTAATTGATTGTCGACTTGCTATTTTGAATTAAATTCGGTTTTCATTTTTATTATGTTAAATAGTAATTCAACCAAAATGATAACAATTCTAGTTATCAATATAATTTGATAATAAAGCTTGTTATTAATAAGTTATTCTGCTTTGCACTATGCATAGTGGACATGTCCAGCCAACTGTTATGGACATGGCATCATGATTTGATTATAAATAGTCTTCAGTTAATACAAGATTGTAGGAAGCGTAGTGCTCTTCTCTTTTGCTCCACAAGAAAGCGTAATTGGGTGAGTGCCCAGAGACGTCGCCGTACAATCACGTGACTCGAGTTCGAACCCCAGTGAACGCCACCATTTTTTTCAATGCGTAACGAAGTCGACAAAGAAGATTTAACTATTTTGGTCGATAAAACAGTGATGAGTGATAACTAATTGATAACTAAGTTAGTTATTTGAGTCAATAATATGTATAACAAAATGTGTTATCAACTTGGTATCAGTGATAACTTAATTTGTTTTCATTTAGTTATTTCAGGAGCAAAATTCTGGTATCATTTTTGTTATGTTGGCTGTTAATTCAGCCAAAATGATAACAAATTCAGTTATCAAAATGTCCGATAACCGGATAATAGAATTTGTTAGCAATAAGTTATTCATTTTTGCTCGGGACGTGAGTACCTTAGGTAAGCGTGACACCCAGATTGACAGCCACAAGCTGAGAGCCATAAAGAGCATCAGGTCAGTCAGCTGTCAAAAGTGCAGGTGAGCACCGTTATTGATTGATTTTGTTGTCGTTTGATTGGACTGACGTCGTTTTCAATTGATAAATCGGATACATCAATAGTTAAATTAAGGGTCATTCACAAATTACATAACGCTAAAATGGACCATTTTCAGCTTTCACCCACCATCTCGTAACGTATTTTGTATGGAAGGGTTCTGGGGCCGTATTTGTGAATGGCTTTAAGGGGTCATCCACAAAGTACGTCACGCTCTTAGGAGGAGGGGGGTTCCAAGCAGCGTGACGACTCATACAAAAATTTTAATAAAAAAAAGTGTGACGAAGGGGGGAGGGGGTGGTCAAAAATCGCCGATTTTTGCGTGACGTACTTTATGGATCTTCCCTAACTAAGTTTTTACAAATTTGATCCAGACTATCTTTTGAAAAAGGCCAAATTTTTTTTATTGATTTTTTCAAATGGATACAATCAAAAAACGACGCATCCTACAAAAAAATGTTATATGGGTGACTATCGCAAAATCAGTCAAAGTTTCTAATAAAGATATCGGAAACAATTCAAATTGAGCCCCACACTGAAAAAAATCAGTTTTAAAAATTAAAACTCGCCTTCAATTTGAATGAAATTGTGCCTCACGATGATTAGATTATGTTCCCTACCAACCGCCCATACATCGCAAGCTGGGCACTTTGAAGGAAAAACAGTTTTTCTAACAAAAACTTTTTCTTGTCGAAATTATTTTCAGTGTATTTTTATCCGTTGCGATTAGTTACGACCTAAATATTGTACTCTGCTTGACTGTACAGGAATATTTTAATATATGTATGTATGTATGTATACACTCCTTGACACTGAAAAAAAAATCAATTCCGACAAAAAACATTTTTTGTTAGAAAAACTTTTTTCCCTTAAAAGTATCAAGCTTGCGATGTATGGACGGTTGGTAGGGAACATAATCACCTATCTTGAGACACAATTTCATACAAATCAAAAAAAGCGTTTTTTCGCAAATCGAGTTTTAATTTTTAAAACTGATTTTTTTCAGTGTAGGGCTCAATTTGAATTGTTTCCGATATCTTTATTAGAAACTTTGACTGATTTTGCGATAGTCACCCATACAACATTTTTTTGTACGATTCGTCGTTTTTTGATAATATCCATTTGAAAAAATCAATTAAAAAAATTTGGCCTTTTTCAAAACATAGTCTGGATCAAATTTGGAAAAACTATGTATGTACTTTTCTTTTTACAGCACCTCTTAAAATATTGCACAAAAAGTGAACATAAACAATAATAACACTTAAATGTTCCCAAAAGTTCTATTTTGGCTTCATGCATTTTTATTACAGCAAAAATCCATTAATTTCCGCTAAGTGGATTATTCCATTGCTGACGAGCGTTGATTTCGAACCAAACACCGCATAGGTCAAGTGATCATCACGATAGTCAAGATGACACGGATATGACAACCACAACATCACGAAAGTTTTTCTATCATTCATGCTGGTGATCACAGGCAGAAGAAGTGAAGACATGGTGAGTGACCAAGCGCTAGTTGCTAACATGTCACTTTCATGGTGATCGTTTCACCAAGCATGTGAGATCAATATTGAGCATCACAATTGAGTACTTGACACATGACCTGGATTTTGTTATTGTCACGCTTTGCGTGACTTGAACGGTGACACTTTGCAGCACTGTCTGAAGATCCATCGCAGGAGGAGTTTTTAGGAGTTCCTAAGGAAATTGTTTCAGAATTCCAAAAAAATCTCTAAAAACTCCTTCAGCAATCTATTCACGGATTACTTCGGAAATTTCTTTCAGCTTTGGAATTTCTTTGAAAATTAATTTGTTATTCCTTCGGAAGATTATTTTAGGAATTTCTTCCGATTTTTTAAAGTAATTCCTCTAGGGAGTTTCTTAGCGAGTTCCTTGACAATTTTTCTTGAAATTCCCATAGCAATTCTTCCAAAACTCCGTTAAGCAATTTATAGAGAAAATTTAATTTATAGAGAATTAATTGAAAATTCTTCCAGTAAATTATTTTGTAACTTTATAAAGCTACCTTCAGGCACTAATAAAACAAGCTCTGTACACATCGTTGATTCGTCCAGTCGTCCTGTGCGACCATGAATCATGGACGTTAAAAGATGCAGATTATCAAATTCTCGAAGTGTTTGAGTTGAAAATACTGCGCTCAATACTTGGCAGCGTGGTGGAAAATGGTAAATGGCGCAGACGAATAAATGAATCACGAGTTAAGCCAAGTTACAAAAATGCAGACATAGGCAGGTTGATAAAATAAGGCAGATTACAGTGGGTTGGACATGTAGTGCGTATGCAGGAAGAGAGGTCAGCAAAAAAAACTTGCAGGGAACCTGGAAGAGGACGTTAGCTCTGGGGTGTACAATCGAGAAAGATGCGGGGCCTGCTGATGTATTTTGGAAATACTGTTAGGAATTCCTTCGAAAATGTCTGTGGGGATTTCCTCAAAATTTTCTTAGAAGTTTCCTACTACACTTTCCGTGTTTACTTCAGGAATTCTCTCGGAAAGTCCTTTAGAAAATTCTTTTAGGAATTCCATCAAAAAATAGTTCATTCTTTAATAAATTTCCGAATGAATTCCTGCAGGCATATTGCATGTTTTACTAAAGGAGTTTCCCAAAGAGAACCTGAGTGGATTATTCTTTCTAAAATCAAAACATTCTTCAGAACTTGTCATAGCATTTTACGAAGGAATTCTTAATGAAATTTCTTGAGCAATATCTGTAGGAATTAAAAAAAAGTCCTAGTTTCCTCCAGAAATTCCTTCAGGAACTCCACCAAAAACTTTGTTGGCATATTTAACCCAATTTCAGGAAAAATATTAGACTTTTTCTGAAATTAGGATTTTTTGAGATCAAAACGACTGAAGCGTATCAAAATCCAAGATTGGAAAAAACTTTTGAAAAAAGTTATTAACAAATTAGTTCTATGACACCGAAATCTAATTCTTAACACTTAGTGTTCACAAAAAAGTGAAGCAGGATTTATTGTTAAAATTAGACTAATCAAAATCAAAGAATAACAAAATAGTGGTAATTCAAATAACATTTCAATCAAAGATAATTGCCTATTTCCGGGGATTAAACCACCCGACTTGGACGTTAATTTACAATGTTATGAAAACTCATATGTGAATATGTACGTTATGTGGAAGATATTGATTTGGAAAATGTATTGGAGGTAACCACTCGAACCCATGAATTTTGAAATCAGGTATTAATTAGTATCGCCGGCAATTGACTATTTTGAATGTGCTGTTTGATGATCGGCAAACGCAGAATATTGCAATTTTACTCCAGTGAAGTCGGTTTTTATACGGGCGATTCCTACCATGTGAATCAAAACCGCGTTAATCCAAAAATCCACGGTAAAGTTGATTTTTTCAGCCATTGATTTTTTCATCCACGCCGGTTCACGCCGCCGCCATGACGCCGCCGCCGCCGGGTCAAAAGTGACCACCACGCCGCCACCGATGATATGACTGGCGCACACGTCTATTCGACGGGGAATCCTGTCATATTGCTTTCTATTGAAAATTGGTCGTATTGGACTATGGGATCAAAATTTATGGCAAAAATATTATTTTTTATATCAAACGAGAAAGATACCATTACCGCTAGGGCGATTAATCAGAATTTTATAATGCAATAAACGTTGATCAATGGATTTTTTTTTTATTTTTCTAAGAAGCTTTTCAGCCCATGGCTGGTTCGTCTCCGTATCTTTTCTTATGTACACCCGATTCTGTTTTTAAACGGATTTTTTACACGGCCGTGTAAAAAAAAATCTCATACAAAATTTTTGCATAGTTGCTCCATTTTGCATGATTCGTCGAGAAATCATAAAACTTTTTTTACATGGATTTTCAAATTTTGAACTGAAAACTTTTTTTCCACGGAACGCATCCCCCGTGTAAAAAAAGAATCGGGTGTAATTGTTTTCAATATCCTCCCTTATGCACGAGAAAGGCATGATCACTGCATGGTGGATTGATCTGAGTTTTTAGTGCCTCATGGCTATTAGAATAAACAAATCATTCCATTTCTTAAAATTTAGGTGAAAACTCCGTTTTTGCTGTAGCGGACTTGACATTAGAAATTGTTTTTCGTCATAGCATCTTTTCGGCTTATTTGCAGAAAATATTCTATGCTGTTTTACTAAATAATCATGTGGCAACCGTTTCTGTAATTTTGATCTTATGTTTTTCATGCCTCGAGGTTTATTGTTCACTATAACTTGTCGTAGCAAATAACGAAGGGAAGGGTTACTGAAAAACTTTATTGGTATTCTGAGCAGCATCCTCTCGAAATTTCGAGATTTTAAACAGAATCCGTCTGGAATGCTGAACAGAATCCGTTTTGGATTCTAAACAGAATTCGATTGAGATTCTGGAAAGAATTCGTTCGGGAATCTGAACAGAATCCGATCAGAATTTTGAACAGAATCTGTTTGGAATTCTAAAGAGAACCCATTCGCAATTCTGAACGGAATTCCGAACGAAATTCGGGGCGGTATCTTTTTGGAATTTGTTTGAAATTTCAAATAGAGTCCGTTTAGGATTCTGTTTGACATTCTGAACAGAATCCGATTGAAGGTAAGAAAACACAAACGAAGTTCTTACTGACATTACACCCCCACTGGAACATTGACACCTCGCTGCACCTCGCTTACGATGATACTTTTATACTTTAGGAAATTCGAGAAAATTTCCTAGACTGGACCGGGAATTGAAACCAGCCAACTTCAGTATGGTCTTGTTTTGTATGGCGTATCAGGACCCAATCCACATTTACAAAATTTGAATATTTTGTATCTAGTTTTATTACTAATTAAAATAATAACACACGTGATGGTAATGATTGGAAATGCAGTAATTTGTCCAAAATTTAATCAATCCTATTCCTCACCTTATTTGCAAGTTCCTGCTAAAATGTAAGCTTTCTCAGCATAAAGTATTTGCAACTTAACACGTGATTTGTTTAATGGTCCAAATCAACTGAACCCTTGCACGGAACATTTTCAACCGCCCAGCTCTCACTAGCCCCCGTTCGGTGCATGTACGTGCAGGTTATAGACATGATTCCAGCAAATAAACAAAACCCGGCGAAAAAAAATCGGATATCATATAAACACAACAAGCACGATAATACTCCACACTACTGCCTGGTCCTTGTCGAATGGTTTGTTGCTTCCCCATCGCCGCATCCTGGTCCGGATTCCTCGTAGCCGAACTGTCCAAAACCGTCAATTCGGGTGAAATTAACAATTATTAAAAATTATCAATTCAATATCAATTATTGAAAACGAAGCAAATTGTAATAATTTTGCATATTATTGATGATGTTAATTTGTTATTGTTGATTTAGCTCTTATGAAATTAATACTAAAATTATTTAGATTCACCTAAATTTACGGTAAACTTCTAAACATTACACACAAAAAAACCCGACGCGCATTATTAGCCGCTGGGAGTGTGGGGGTGGAAGATACACAAATGGCCCGTAGCATAAACTCTCCTCTCATTGCAAACCGCACGTCTCAACTGCACCAACAAACAGCATCAGCCGCAGCAGCAGCACGTTGCCGCTGAACTGATGGATGATGCAAACAAAAGCAACCCCCCTGTGCCTGGTCGATGAAACGGTTCGAGAGCATTGGATCTTGGTCAACGACGATGGAACGGAACGACGCGACGGAGCGACAGAGTGAGTGCATAATATGAGCATAGGCGAAATATCATACCTCTTGGTCACCATCTTCATCCGTGTCTTGGTTTGGGGTAAGCCGAAGTGGACACCGCCGTACCTTCAACATCTACATTCTACCGTATATCTCACTTGTTTGTTGGGGTAGGAATCAGCCCGGTGCAGTGCACAGCTTGAAAAATTTACATAATGTGCTTGGTTCAAGCACCGGATTGTGTGAAAGTGCGTCGGTATACACCTGGATGCCGTTTGGAAGGTGTTGTATGGTTAAGCATAATTCACGTGAA
The DNA here is from genome assembly GCF_024139115.2 of Armigeres subalbatus. Taxonomy (NCBI): domain Eukaryota; kingdom Metazoa; phylum Arthropoda; class Insecta; order Diptera; family Culicidae; genus Armigeres; species Armigeres subalbatus. The sequence continues at coordinate 297,073,463 of NC_085141.1, forward strand.
CCAAGACTTGAACGGTGCTGTCCGTGTAATGATTATGATTTTTATATGAGCGATTACGAGTGGATCGCATGGTGATTAATTGTTAATGTTTAACTTTGCATTCTAAATTCCTAATGTTTAGCTTTCCACTCAAATTTTCAATTGGATTAGGGTTTTGTAAAACAATTTGAGAAGGCAATAGAAAAAATTATTTAAAAAATCCAAAATGTTGAAAATATTTTCAATATTTCAAACAAAATCAAGACCTATCCTCCACCGAATGGTTATCTTTCGCAACCCGTGCAGTCAGTGTCTCACAAGTTAATTCATGTCAATCACCATCCTTCCGTCGGTGAACTCCCTATTTGAACGGCGATTCCATGTGCTCCCTTTAGCCTCTAACTACGTAATCCCGTGAATCATTGCACTCTGCCACGAGCAACAATTTTCACATTGCTCCCGATTTAAATTAGTTTCGGTATTTGGTACCACCTACCATAAACCACTCCGGCGAAAACAACAAAGAAAAATCCAATCGTGCCGGCATTTTACCGACCGGCGCGCGGACGACGGACGTCTAAAACGAAACCAACGACCTTAGTAGAGAGTATACCAATCACGCGATGCCTTCACTCCTGCGCCGTTGTTGTTATTTTGCGGGCATTTACGTGTTCGTAAACGCCTGTGCTTTGTCTCGGTGGCCGTTCCGTGCGAATTGGAAATCCCAAGCTGACAAGCTCTAAATTACTGCTGGAGCCTCACCGTGTCACAGTGGCGGGGGCTCCATCGATAATTCGGACGAAAATTATTCGAGCACTACAAGCGTGGGAACTCTGATAAGTGTAAAAACCTGCACAGTTATTGACTGCGATGATACCTGATGCCAACAAGATAATACCTTTTTGCCCAAATTAGGTCAAAACAATAACAAGAAGATATCTCTAATAAAGTACCGTTAATAGAACCGAGCCACCTTCAGCATGGTCTTGCTTTGAACCCGCTAAGCCCCAAATTCATTATTGACTGTGACCCAATTGATTTCAAACTTACAAAAATAAGTCATCTGAATTCGTAAACAAAGATTTTAATTAACTTATCCTATCTGCACACACGGATAGAAAACTAAAATGGGTTTATTTTCCTTTATTGAAGTGATTTGGAACATCACTACACTCAAAAGTGAATGCAATCCATACCACATTGAAATGGTGTGCGATGAGCCAAACTTGAGTTAACTTGAGTCTCTTGAACTTGAACTTGAACTTGAGTCTCTTTATTTAAGTGAAGAAAAACATGTTATTCAATATTCTGAAAATTCCAATATTTCGGGAAACTTTTAGTACGAACAATCGGTAATAATGAAAATTTAAATTAATTCAATGAATAAAATTTTAATACCATTTTTTCAAAACAAGAATCAAAATGTGAAAATGATTAAATTGCAAATTCAAAATTTGAATTGTCCAATTGGGTCTTAAACGAAGAATCGATATTCGACTTTCTTTCAGGAAACAATGAAGTTAATCATCCTGAATGCGTCCGTAAAACACCGCAGGCCACTTGACAGTGGCCTGACGTTTTGGGCTGATGGTTCATTCGTTCTGGAATGTTGCACAGCCCAAAATTTGCCTTAAAATGTCTTAAACATAAAACTATTATTTTTACTGATTTAGACTTTTACCAGAATTTTAATAACGAGGTAGGGCTTTAGGACCCAATTGTACATAGATTGGTTCTAGAATACATAATAGTGATTTTTTGTGGCGAATTATTTGACAAAAAGTCATTTAGCATGGCATAACGCCAAAAGACATTTGGCATAACGTCCATAACACCAATGCGACTGCTCAAACTTCTTGAAAACACATCAGGAGCTCAAAAAATTATGTTTGCAAATGAAATTGACTTTCTGAAATTTTGGCCAGGGCCGGATTCAGGGATGAAAATAAGTAGAACAGGGGCTATAACACCAATTAAAATGAAACTGGGCATGCGACTGCTCAAACTTCATGACCATGCATACTGAACTCAAAGAATGCTATTTGCAATTGCAATTGACATTCTGAAATTTCGGGCCAGGGCCGGATTCAGGGGTCAAAATGGGGAGAGCAGTGGCCATAGCACCAATTTGTACAATGAAACTGGGCCTGCTGCTCAAACCGCATGAACATGCATACGGAACTTAAAAAATGCTATTTGAACTTGAAATTGAATTTCTGAAGTTTCGATCAGAGTCGGATTCAGGGGGTCAAAATGGGGGAGATCAGAGGGCATAACACAAATTACAATAAATACAATACGGCTGATCAAACTTTCGAGCCATGACATTTCGGTTCTTCATCTTATAGCTCGCAAAGGTAAAGAAATACAATTTGATATGTTGATTATGTTTGTAATTTTCATTCTGCGCTAAGCTCACATGTTTGCACAATAGAACCGACAAAATTGATTATTTTTTTCACAATGCCATCTTGCGAAGTCGAATGACTCTACTCTAGGGTGGCTCAAAAAACACTTTTTCATTTTTTTTGATGGGCCGTCCTCTTATTCGGTTCTATTTGATGCCCTGATGCTCTGGACAAAATTTCAGCCAAATCGGTCAACGTTTGGGCAGTGCTAAACTCGTTGGAAGTTTATATGGAAAAATGTATGCAGAATCCCAAAACAGTGATTTGCAGTTGGACAGCACAATTTACGATCAAGAACCATGATACTCATTCAGTTCTTGTAGAATAAAATACAGAATGTTATGCTTAAAACCGCGAGAAGATTAGAGTTTATTACGCAAAGATATTAGCATTTTACTGGAGTGTTGTAGGGGTGAATTTATTTCTTTTCAAAGGCAAAAGAAACGAAATTTGCTCAAACCCCACTGCAGAGAAATGCTAATAACTTAGCCGGGCAAGCTCGAATCTTCTCGCGGTTTTCTGCATAACATTCTGTATTAAATTCTTCAAGATCTGAATGAGTATCATAGTTCTTCATCGTAAGTTGTGTAGTCCAGCTGCAATTTACTGTTTTTGGATGTTTCTGCATACATTTTTCCATATAAACTTCCAACGAGTTTAGCACCGCCCAAACGTTGACCGATTTGGCTGAAATTTTGTCCAGAGCATCAGGGCATCAAATAGAACCGAATAAGAGGGCGGCCCATCAAAAAAATTGAACAAAGTTTTTCCCATACTAATTTGAGCCACCCTACTCTACTCATTTAATTTTTTTTCCAGCGATCATGACCCCTGAATGCTAGACATCATTTCAGAAGATCAATTTCAAATTAAAATGGTTGAATTTGCATTGCTGATGTAATTTTGTGAAGTTTGAGTAGTTGCATTAATTTTCTCATTCAGTGTTGTTTTGTTGACCCTTGATCCAACAATTATTACCCCGGAATGAAGCATTGGACATCATGCTGGATAATTCATTCAATTTTGAATTGAAATGATTCTAATTCTGATTCTGAATTGACTATACGATTGAATTATATTTATTCAACTGCTAATCAGTTTCTAATTTCACAACGAGTTTTTATCTACCCTACGTTTCGCCACGGGAGTTGTTTCGAGAAAAAGACACAATTCCCGTGTTGAAACTTCGGGTAGATAATAAACTGAAATTGTGAAATTGTAAGGCTGAGTAGCCGTTCAATACATATAATAGTTCATAGTTTTAAGTTTGAGCAGCCGTATGACCAGTATGATTGTAATTGGTGTTATGGCCCCTGTTCTTCCCCATTTCGACACCTAAATGTGGCTCTGATCTAAATTACAGAAGGTCAATTTCAACTGCGAACAGAGTTCTTTGAGCTCCTTATGCATTTTCATGAAGTTTAAGCAGCCGCATTCCCAGTTTCATTGTAGTTGGTGTTAGCTGGCAAGAGAAGGTGCCTTCTCTTGCCATTCTAACTTCTGAATCCAGACTTGTCGAAATTTCAGAAGGTCAATTTCAATTCCAAACAGAGTTTTCTGAGTTTCTTATGTATTTTAATGAAGTTTGAGAAGCAGCATGCCCAGCTCCTTTGTAATTGGTGTTATGCAGGGCTGGTAGCGACTGAAGCCACCCAAAATAGTGACTTTAGTGACCAAAGCTAACGAAAAAAGGGACCAAATAGTGACTTTCAGTGGCAGCAAAAGTGACCAAATAGTGACTTCCAATTTCAGTTGCAAGTTCGATGAGACGAAATCAGGCGTTTTTGGGTCGAATGAGAATATTTTTTCTTAATTTGTGGCGGAAAACATCTTTCACTCACCACTCTTTTCTCTTAAAACGAACTCAGAAGAGAAACGAAAATCGTACTCGCTAACTTTTATTTACTTTGTGACTAAGTAAATTTGTATTGCCCTCACTTTTAACCAAACAGAAATTTTACTCAATATTTTTAAAAAGCAGGACAATTCAAAACTATGAGTAGTCTGTAAGCAAATCAAATTATTACGCCAATGGAAGTGTGCGAAATATGGTTTTCACTCTTAACACCTGTTTTTCTTTTCTGAAAATTATTTCTCGGCGACAATCTGCGTGAATGAGCATTCTCTTCTCGTGAGAATGAGTGAAAATTTCGATCATTGGATTAGCTGAACACCTACTTAAGAAAGATGCAGAGAACTCTACGATTTGTCATAGGTGAAACGGATATTTTTTGAATTTTTAGTACGACATGAACAACAGTATTATGGAGATTCATGTACAACGAGCCTGGGATTGAACCCTCAACCTCCTGCTTGTAATGAGGACCATGCTCTCTGAACTTTTAAATATGTTTTCACCAAAATACGCAGGTTTTCTAACTTGCTGTGCGTATTCATGAATGATTTTTGCTGTGGAATTCGACAGTGCATGCAATCTTCGAAATTGGGGAGACTTGATGATCGCCTTTCTATGATATCTATGATACTCAATAAATATTTTTTTTAGAGCAATCCCATCTGTCAAATCTACATTTTTTAGACAAATTTTTATATGGATGCCCTACACACTTAACTCATTTCACAGTATTCGGTAATTTTTACCGAAATCTCAACAGCAGAACTATTCGGTAATTATTTTACAGATTTTTTGTAATTTTTTCCATTGCTCAACTGTCAAAATCACCGAAAATCAGTAAAATTATTTACCGAACAGTTCTGCTGTTGAGATTTCGGTAAAATTTCACCGAATTCGGCGATTTATTTTAAGTGTGTATGCTCTAATTGAGGCAACAACTTAAAATCCAAATATCCTAAAATTGTGGTGGAATTATGGCATTTTTATCAATGAAGGTCATTTAGCATATTTATGGATTTGTGCTGTGAAAAAATGATAGCATTTGGTCATTATTGGGAGAAGTTGTTCTAATTTTGCGTGGCCACTAAAAACATCTTAAGGAGGAATAAAACACAGTAAATAAGGTTGTCATTTAAAAAAAAAATCGCAACATAACGATCATATGTCTAGAGGATCTATTATAAAAATACGCTATAACACTACTTTAGTGCTTGGTAAAACAGGGAAGAATCAAGTCTCCTCACCATCCTCTACTGCATAAAATTTGAGTTAAAATCGAAATCGACAGGTCTCCTGCTTGCATGACTGTATACCAATTTAAAAATTGTGACGTAAAACACCTTCAATTAGCTACTGGTGAAATGCCAATAAGTGCAGTCAGTTAAATGGCTGGCGAAGTTACAGAGCGATCATTTTTCCATGGTCATTAATTTCATTTCCGCCATAAACAAAGCATCTTCCGATGGATACATAAAGCCTTATAAAAAAAATCTTAGTCAATAGTTTCAAAATAGTTGAAAATAGTAGCTTTTTGCGAGAAAAAGTGACTTTAGTGACTTGAGGTCAAAAAAAGAGACTTTTTAGTAACTAGCCCGAAAAAAGTGACCAAGTCACTAAAAAGTGACCACTAAAACTAAAAAGTGGCACCTGCTCTCCCATTTCGACTCCTGAATCCGGCGTTGGTGAAAATTTGATAAGGTTATTTTTTATTTTCAATTGCAAACAGAACCTTTCAAACTCCTGATGTGCTTTCATCAATTTTGAGCAGCCGCATGCCCAGTTTCATATTTATTGGAATTATAGCCCCTGCTCTCCCCCAATGGGACCCCTGAATCCGGCCCCAAATTCAGTCAATCCAGCCCTCTCGAGTTTCCATCCCGGGACATCCCGGGACAAAAAATCCCGGGATTTGGGAAAATTCATCCTATTATTAAATTAGTAAGAGAGGAACAGACATGAAAATATCGGAGATAGTTAATAGAACACCTTCACAAAAAATATAAGATTTCACTATACCACTCAATGGAGGGCTACTGACTGATACTTTTTCCAGCAGCTACAGCTCTCTATTATTAAAACGACTAATATCAACAGTACAAGATCAGCTACATCTATTTGGCGCCTGCTTACCACCCATCTCCCGTCTACAACGAGGTTGTGTACACTAGCTGATATTCGCCTTGCTAATCTCCTAGCGCCGCCCAACATTGAGTCTGTCTTCCTGAGCTTCTTGTCTCTAAAACAATTCTTGATCCAATTCATATCCTTCCAATCGACGTTCGTATAACGAACTTTCCAGCACATGCGCAAGTACAAGTGGTCCGACCCCGATGCTCTGCCTTATTTTTTTGGCCTTCCGAACTCCGTCTAGGAAACGATCTGTTCAAGATTAGGAAGAGCTGCAGCTTTTGGCAAAAGTATCAATTAGTAGCCTGCCATGAATTGTGTTTTCTTTGTGAGGGAGTTCCCATATCTCCAATAGGTTATGGACCCAGTTCGATTCTACTGCGCATCATCCATCTTTCGTCACTAGGGTATTGAATGCAATCCCAGCAACTGTCTAAACCCAATGCATATTTAAAATAATGCAAACAGTCAAGTCGACTTCAACCGCCAGCAAACCCTTCTTCTCGAAGTCGGAGATCATATATTCCAAAAGGGTACTCTACCTTCCGAGAGAAACGTTGCTTCTTGAAGTTGTTTTTTTTTCGAAAGATCGGTTCAAATTAGAATTGAATTGAGTTCTAATTTGAACTCTGTATTACCTGGCGTTTCTAAAATATGAACTTTACCCCTGAACATTGAATAAAATCGTTTTTAAATAAAAAAAAATTTCTAAGGAAACATCGAAAAATCCCGGGATTTCCCGGGATATACGAACAGGTTCATTCCGAATCCCGGGACAACGAAAATGGCCGGGAAATGGAAACTCTACTTAAATGGTGAAACCATCGGAATCGACCACGTTCAGAACATTGAGGTTATGTTCGAATTATAGGAAAAATTAGTAATAACTCGGATCTGATCAAGAATTTCGGCCTGAAAATGTAACAGGGCAAATAAATAGCTGTTCCCATTGAGCACAAACAAAGCCGCAAAGAACTCCGAAGATCAGATGCTGAATGCGAGCCATTTGGGAAAAAAAATCCGTTAGTCTTGGGTCTTTGAGGATTAATTGAAAAATCAGGTCTGCCGTACTGCCGTAATCTGAAAAAGTGACCTTTTTACCATTTTCCGAAAATGGTGTTAACGAGTAGTATTCATTGTGCTCTTTAACAGAAAAATGAAAAACTAGTATGTTGTAATTTGGCGCATACGTCACTTTTTCAGATTACGGCAGTGTAGGCCTGTTATGCTGTAAAGTCCAATCGGTAGAAAAACCCCTGATTCATCCACTTAGCGGTGTTTGTGCCTTTCTCGTGCATTATATATATACTAAAAAGACTTGAGTGAGATTTTCTTAGTATGCTTTTTGTATAGGAATCGTATTTTGGCCATAACTTTTGATCCCATAATCTAATCTGGCCAATTTTCAATACGAAACAATTGGACAGGATTCCCCGTCGAATGCAAATAAATCAGATCAAGATAAGTGCCTAAAAGATGAGTGAGTTTTATTTTGCGCACATACAGACATCATCTCAATTCTTCGAGCTTAGTCGAATGGTGTTTAACACTATGGGTCTCCGGGCCTTCTATCACAAAATCGTCTTGGAAGTAAATATATGCCTTTTCGTTGCACCTTGGTGTACGAGAAAGGCAAAAAAAATCAAAATAGATTTTTTTCAAGAACTGCATCAATGCATTCAAATGAATGCAAATAAATGTGAATTGATGATAATTACTGAATCTATCTCCCAATCTCTTATGTGCTTTTCTCGATACATTCTATAAAATACGAGAAAGGCACTATCACCGCTAGGTGGATTATTCTGGGTTTTTAAAAGTAGACATTTGTCTGGACTAAGGCAATGATGGATGTGATCCCTTTTTTGAAAGTAGGCGTTTGCCCGGGTTGAGAGTAAATTAAGGACGTGATCCCTAACTTGGAAGTTGATCTGCCGTTGTGTTCGTCCGTCCTGTTCGAAAATGACTACATACAGTCTAAATTTATCAGAATACATCCTTAATCTATTTTATTGAGTTCAGTGCGTGATTTCTCTTGTTTCGGACTGCAGAACGATCGCGCGATCGGCCGAAATATTTGTTCTGCATTGCGCGGCCGGTAATAAAAATCAGTTCGGTGCGTGATTTCTCTTGTTTCGGACTGCAGAACGATGACGCGATCGGCCAAAATATTTGTTCTGCATTGCGCCGACGGTAATAAGAGTAGCTATCGAACAAGTAAGTGCAGTGCGTGTTTTAGTCGTCGGGAAAGAAATAAAGTATCTATCTTGTGTTCGGTGGCTCATGCGCATGTCGCGCGCGGTCGAAAAAAGCGAGTTCTTCAATAGTTTGCTGTAGCCATCGAACAAGTGAGTACAGAGTGCTGCGCTTCCGTGCGGTCGTCCAAAACGCGAATCTCCTTAGCTTTCATATGCCACCGGGCGTGCATGTTTTTTAACTTTTAACTCGTATTAGTGTCATTTCCCATCCCATAGATCGCATCGCTTACCAAAGTGAATCCAGATAAATTATCCTTTGTAACTAAGACGATATCCTATCCCAAGACAATCGTGGAGATGCAGAGGTATACTCGGTCTCTAGTAGCAACGAGAGTCGGACTAACAATCCTTCCATTCCTATATGACCGTAAGGACGTGACCGGCGCCGTTATTGACTTTAAATATTTGAGCTCCCGAAACGTGTACATTGAGAATGGGTAGCTAATCCCAAGCCCCATTCATTGTGTTCTCTGTACAATTTCGCAAGTTCAGTCAATCACGGAGTAGGAACTACGAATTGTGCGGTCATAATGCTCATGCTCATGCTCATACATCCTCAACCTATTTTATTTATGTTAATAATCACATCAAATAACCCTGTCTTTTTCATAGTTTCAAATTATGCCAAATGACTCACACTTTTGTTCCGATTCAAAACTATGCCAATGGGCTTATGCCAGATGGCATTATGCCAAATGACTTTGAGCCAAATGATCCAGACCCGTGATATATTTATATATTTATTTGTATATTTATCATCGTACGGATTTGGGCCAAAAGGCGTCATATTTGCATGAAAATTTCTTTACAAACAAAGTTTCCGTTCCGAAGCACCATTTTTGTTCATTCTCATTCCAGAGTTTTGACCAATTTGAAAAAAAATCCAGATGTGCCGTATAAACATTGACATTATTGGACATAATTGGATATGAGAAAAAAATTAAACTATCACAGCTGTTCGACCACTGCGCTTCCATCATTGCCATCTATCGCGTTCGTCAGGAGCGCTCCCGGCTGGCTGGCTTGGTGGCCCCTATTAGGATACGAAGCCAGCCCGGACACAGCAGCAAATATCCCACGAAGGTGGATGTTTATGAACAGGAGGATCGCGAAATTAATCTTCTGACTGACGAACATGAAAAATCATTAAAGCGACCAAAAATTCCACCGAAATCCACCTGAACAGAGCAAGCACGGAAATGGCTTTTCGTTTCCCGGACATGCAGCAGTACCCGACCGTTCGATGAATAAATAAAATCCTGATCAACTAAAATCAGTAATTAAAACGAGAATAATGAAAATTTGTGTACATCAGTCGCCACTTTTCCATGGATGTTGTGTTGTATTATAAGAATTTCTAATGTTTACCGACATCACGAATTTGTATTGAGCAAATTCCAGCTATATGAAAAGTAATAAATGGAAAAAGATCTGATTCGAGAAGATTTGACTTCTCCTTTCTCTGTATCTTATTAAATAATTGAGTAAACTTGATTACGCTTCCTGGTGTGCTGACATATCCTTTGATGATGCCGTTGTTGATTATGTTGACGCTGATGATGTCAAACTACATCCCCAAAATAGATAAGCTCAACCGCACAATAATTCCAACAAAAATCGCATTCATACGCCTACAGCGGATGAAAAAAGGAAGTTTGGTGAGTTTTATGGAGATACCAAACGGGGTACGATTAAGAAACCACGAGATCCGGCACGGTCTTCCCAGCTAACTTTAGTTAGATTAACTGTCCCATGCCGTATCGATACGCCGTAGCCAACGCGCACGAACGTCTTCGACCGTCCGATGGCAAGGATATACACACGGCTGCTAAGTGCTAGTGGTGTAGGTATTTAATTTTTCCAAACAACGTTATTTGACTCGGAAAATGCTTGTTTTTTTTTCTTCTTGGCACGCGCTACCCGGAGACCAACGCCGCTAGCAGTGACTGCCAGCCTAGACAGTGATTCACGAGTCGAGTGGGTTTGCGTTTCCTGCTTGTTATTAGTGTGAGCTTCGCTCATTGCTGTGCACAATGGAGGCTAGTTAACCTAATTTCAGCCCTTGATTGGTGGGGCGTTGCTGTAGGATGGGACGACAACGAGGACTATAATAATGGTTTCCTGCTTCATGAAGCCAGATTATTAATTCAGCCAATTCCAGGAGCTGTTTTGTAAAATGCAAAGCAGAAATAGAGCGTGGCGCTGTTAGAGCTGAGGGCCTTTGAAGAAATAAAAGAAAATAGTTGTGCCTAATTGGAACCACTGTTTTATTTTTTGATTGCGCTACTCTTTACTGAAACTTGAATGAAATTTAAATTATTACGCGATGAAGGATTTCAACGCGCTAACTTAACCTGTAAATGTTTTCCGCTTTAAAAAAATGTTGGCCCAATAATTATATCATGACTTTACAGAGTCTATGGCAAAAGAAGGAAAGATAACAATGAAAACGAACAATGGCAGTAAGTAGATTGTACAGCGGCAATAGTGACTGCAGAAAGATTTAAATCGCGAAGTGGTAGACCATTCCCCAGTGATATGTGATTAGGAATTGGCAGCAGCACTACGAAGAGACTCTTTTAAGGCGACGAGGCACACAATGAGAGTTGTATGGTAACGAACCTGTGCGCTCAGGGTAATGTCCGGATTCCTTACTTCCAGAAGTCAAGAAGGGTTGTGTCTCGTAGATAATCCTTCTGATTTTTTATTGCGTTTGCTTCTTAAAGGTATTTTTCTAGATTTTTTCGGGATATTTTCCAGAAAGTTTTTTTTTTTGAATTTCCACATGATTTTTTATTAAATTCGCTCAGGAATTTTTTAAAGTTTTTATGTGAAATTTTATTGCAGAATTTTCCGGAATTTCCACTGAAATTGTTCAGAATTTCTACTTATTTTTTAATTTAACGAGAAACGGAAAAAATTTCGGAGTTTTTAAGGTATTTCTTTGGATTTCTTCGAAATATTCTTTGTATTAACCATAAGAGGTTATTCCACGAAAAATTTTTCAAAAAAGGGAAGAGTCGTTTGGCCGAAAGCCATAAGCCTGAACGTCACTCGACCGAATAACACGTTAAGCCGGAAGTCATGTAAGTGAATTCCATTTAGCTGAATTGAACGTTCGGCTGGAACGATTCATTCATTTGTTCGTATATTTAGCACATATAAACAGATTACACTGAATCAACGATTTGACGGCACAATACACGGTTCGAGGCTACATCTCTCCATCCTCGATTGCGCCCATCTTGGCGTTCTGTACCTGGTCAGCTCATCTCGCACGTCGACATACGAACTGATAATTTGACAGGAAAAGCCTTAGGCCTGGCCTAAGGTCTAAGTCTTATGCTAAACAGGTGACATGACCAAAACGTCGCCCCTTTAGGTCAAACGACTATTGCGGCCAAATGAACTATTCTGCCGAACGGTCAAAGAACCAGTTCGGCCGAACGACATTTTTGGCCGTATGTCCATTTTACCTAAATGACATATTCAGTCAAATGGTCCTTTGAGTTAAACGACCATCCCGGCCAAACGGGCATTTTAGGCCAAACGAATTTTTCGGCCAAATGACCAGTTATTCATTTCGACTAAATAATTTTTTTTGCCTAATGGTTTGTTCGGCCAAACAACTTTAGGGTTTATGGCCTTCGGTTATATAGTATTCTTCTTATTGACATTACATCCCCCACTGAGACATTTCCGTCTCGCAGCTTAGTGTTTTCTAAGTAGTTTCACAATTATGAACTGCGAAGTTTCTTAGCCAAGTTACCATTTTTGCATTCATATATCATGTGGCTAACATGATGATATGAAAATTCGAATATGACGTCGACTAGTTGTTGAGATTTTTAGAACACCCCCACGTCACGCTTTTTTATATACCTAGTGTATGATCTCTAACAAATACTTAGACCCCCTCCCCCCTAAAACCTGTGACATCATTATTGAACGGCCCATCATGCCCAAGGAAGTCGCGAAAATTTCTAACCCGAAAAGATCTTAGACTGGACCGGAAATCGAACCCAATAACCTTCAGCATGGTATTGCTTTGTAGCCGCGCATCTTACTCCTCCGGTCATATGGATTTCGGCCGAATAACAAATGGTTTGTCCTAAAATTTCATTTTGCTGAAAGCGACATACCTATCTTGTAATTTGAACTGAAAAAACGTGTGCCCTGACAGATCATTCGGATCTGATCATTCACAGACTAATTCGGTAAATATGTTGTTTGGCAGGGGGCCCTCCGTAGCCGTGCGGTAAAACGGGCGGCTACAAAGCAAGACCATGCTGAGGGTGGTTGGGTTCGATTCCCGGTGCCGGTCTAGGCAATTTTCGGATTGGAAATCGTCTCGACTTCCCTGGGCATAAAAGTATCATCATGTTAGCCTCATGATATACGAATGTAAAAATGGTAACTTGGCTTAGAAACCTCGCAGTTAATAACTGTGGAAGTGCTTAATGAACACTAAGCTGCGAGGCGGCCCTGTCCCAGTGTGGGGATGTAATGCCAATAAGAAGTTGTTTGGCCGAATAGGTCATTTGGCCGAAAATGTCATTTGCCAACGCGTTTGGCCAAATAATAATTTATGCCAAACGACTATTTCCGCCAAACGACTATTTCAGCCAAATTACCAATTACTCAGCCAGACGACTTTATCGGCCAAATGACTTATTCGACCGAACAACATTTTCGGTCACCCGAGCAGCACAAGTCAGTCAAAAATGGTTTCATCATCTTGATTGTGACTAAATGTGGCCCCATATAGCAATAACCTATGTGGAACATGTGTACTGCTAGGACATATGTCAATTTCGAAGACTTTCGACCAACTAGCATTCTGCCAGATGGGATTTGGCCTAATGTTTTTTTCGGTCAATTGGCATATTTGGCCAAACAAATTTCGGTCTATTGGCCTTTGGCTACTCAATCGATTTCCAAACGACCCTTTTCTTCCGTTCAAACATTTTATGAAAAATTCTTTCAAGGAAATCGTAGGCATTTTCCAGAAAAAAATCTTTGGAGTCTTAACGGGACGTTTTGGGGATATCAATCGAGCCATTCTACGGAAATTACGCTGGTACTTCGGAATTTCCAAGGAAAACGCGGAGGAACTCTACAAATTAGATCAGCGTGAAAATTATAGATCAGCGGCTTAACATATTTAAAACAGCGGCGTGCCAATGCAAAAATGTCGGCGTAGCGGAGCACATCTTCACTCGCAAGGTCACTCCAGAGGAAGCCATCCGAAGACGGCAAGAGGGAACTAGGCAGGTCAGAGAACATGTCTGACGACGGAAAAATTGATGGGACTACTATCATGTAGACGAAAGTGTTCAAACCAAAAGAAGGAGGGATTGAGTCAGAAGATTGATATGATGACGGACATTACGGACGTGATTGTATTCTTCCTCGATCATTGCTCGAATTACAGCCGGGACTTCAAGCATGCTGTATTGACCTTCTGGGACTTGGTTGCAGTGGCAAAGCAAGAGTGGGAGTCCCTGCTGGAAACCAGTAAAGAGGCAGAGAGAAAAATTCGCCTCCTTACTGAGCAGAAAAAGTTGGCGGAATAATGACCTCCACCAGTGCAACTTCTAAGTCAATACCACCTACTAGTGAAGGTGACGAAGTTCGTCGTGAGTAGGCCTGCCCTGCACGGAGATCGCAAATCACAAGAATAAGAAGACTAAGCTGAGTAAGGACGTGCGGAATGAATCTATACAATTTCGTCGAATGACATTTAGTCGAAAGACATTTGATTGAAAGGACACTACGAACATTTGATCGAATTGACATTTAGCACAAGTCAGACAAAAAAGGTGGCAGCAACTTGATTGTGACTAGATCTGGTTGCTTATGAGTTGCAGTAACCTGTGTGAAATATGTGTGTTGCTAGGGAATCTTCTTACATTTGATCCAATGACGGTTGGTCGGAACTGGATTTTCGAATGAATATTCTTGGTACATGAGGCCAAATGACGTTCTATCAAATGGATATTGGAAAGAAAGAAACTTTAGTCAATAATAATTATAAACATAATTGATTTATTGCGGTGTTTCAAAAAGTTACATAATTATAGCTCCAATATTGTCCAAAGAATGATGGCTTCATAAAAAGAATATATAAAAGGAAAACGGTGAATATTCCCGACAGGATATTGACTTTGGCAATCTCCTGTCTAATCGACTACGATTTATCTATACCACCTGGTTAAAATATAACTAGTCTAAAGATGACGTGACGCAAACGTGACCTTTAAGTGGTCTTGTTATGTTATTACGCCTATCTAGAGAGTAGGATGTTGAGAGTTCGAGTCCCTCCAAGCTCGTGGATTCTTTTTGGAAATTTTATATAAATTTGTCCATTTCGAAACATGTGCGGTGTATATGAACAGCCAAGATATTTAACAAAAAAAAATTGTTTTTGTACGGTCGAGTTGGCGAATGAAATATGTATGCAATTATTGTAGTCTAAAGATGTTTCTTCAAATGACACTTGGTCCGAAAGACATTACGTCGAATAGACATTTGGACGAAATTTAATTTTCGTGAAGTGAATTTTATACTGAACTAAACATTGTATATTGAAAGAGTTTCAATGAAAATAATAAGATAACCATTTCCATTCGACTAAATGTCTTTTCGACTAAACGTCCTTTCGACTAAATGCCATTTGACCAAATGTCATTCGACTAAATGTCAATCAACGAAATGTTCCAAAGTCGACTACGATGCAAAAAACATTGATATCATTGGTTTTGAACTTGTACCAAAAAATAGAATAGATGGTATTTGACCATCAGTACCTAATATTTAGCTATTTCTGTAGGTTTTCAATGTTTCTATAGTCCACCAGCATCTCCAGAATTTCCGTTTCTCAAGTGAAAAATTCTCATTTGCTTCCACATTCGTCTCTTCCGATGCTGATTGAACTTCCTCATGTCCACTGAATTCCTCTAATCAGTTCATCAATGTATCTTGTGGATTATTTATTCAAATTCACCCAAAAATCTATTGACGAATTATCCAGTCATACCTATTATAGGGTTGTTTCGGAGATCCTGAAATATTTTCCGCGCCAAATCCGCGCCGACTAAAATCTAATCCGCGCCATTTCCGCGCGACATGAAATCCATTTCGTACCAAATCTGCGCGATCCAGAGCTAAATCCTAAGCAAATACACGTTACATATCAATTTTTGTATAACAATTTATTGAACGTCTTTTCTTCAAGTTCGTTTTTCATAATATTACTGATTTCAAATATGATTTTAAACTGCAATATGTGTTTGTTATAAAATGCTAATAAACCGCAGTAATAAAATTCGGCACAAAATACGTTGATATACAAATGAATGTTAAGGCCAGATTTGATCATAATTGATTAAAGATAAACTTGACAAATATTACAAAATCTTCCAAAGCCACAATTTCTTCTGAAGTAATTAATTATTCAACTTTGTTGTAGTTATTGATCACAAACAAACCTGCGTAGATATTAAGGAATTAGACAATGAAGCTCCGTTTTTAAACAAAACTTCTGTAAAACAAATATTTGAATTCGAATCAAGAACCAAATAATAAAAAATCTAACGATGTTGCTCAAGCTCCGTTGATTTTTAAGTCAGAATCAAGCGTAAATTCCTTCGGAAATTCCAGTGGAATATTTTCAGAAATTTCGGAAGAAATTTCTTTGGAAATTCGGCAGAATAATTTGCGAAAACTCCAACAGAAATTCGTCCGTTATTTTTCCTTAAATTTTTGTAACAAGCTTTTCTAAAAGTTCATGCAGAATTTTTGTTGACCATTCTTACTGGTATTTCATCAATTCATTTGGGAAGTTTGTCGGGAGTTCAAGTAAATTCTCTAGAAATAACCTGCGGAAAATCTTCAGAGCTTACTTGCAGTAAACCTTTCGTGAATTCCTACGGAAATCGCTTTAGAAATTCCTGTAGAAATTGAAATTGATTGGTGACTTACTGCGGAAAATCTCCTGGTGCAATTATTGAGCACTTATTACCGAATTCAAGTAAATTCAAGACGGCATTCTTTTGAAAAAAAATCCTGACGAAAAACTTTTGAAGAATGATATATTTTATCATGCTGAGTGGTTCATCGTAAAAGAAACTGACAAATATCCTGGAATTACAAAGTAATTGACAAGACGAAAATGGGTGTTCATGTCCTTCAATAGACATGGTTTGTGTGCGTCGTGTTTTAGAATTAAAAATGATAACAAGTGGCGTATCTCTCCTCACAACATTTATCTAAAGAATGCTTGAGAGTGTAATGCATGCTATTAAATAAGGACTTGGACATATCCGAAAAATAATGTTAATAACCTTGAAACGTAAATTTGTTCTCAACAACAAACTAATTTTCAAATAAACTTCCTTAGCATTTTATTTATCAAATTTCCACCTTAAACTAAATCCGCGCCAAATCCGCGTGAAACGGGCTTGGTGATCATATGGCTACCGCTTCTGCCTCATACGCAGGAGGTCGTGGGTTCAATCCCAGGCCCGTTCCATTCCTTATACTTAGTATCTTTTCATAAATTTCTCATACTGGAAATGGGCTTTCATACCGTTTCCATCTTCTATCCCTATACCTACACAACTTGATTAGTTCTAGCAGGTAACTGTTAGAATTCGAAATGAGCAAAAAAAAGCTCGTTTCGGCATCCAATTAGAATATACACCATCCTTTCATTCCTATCACATTGGCAACCCGTTAACCAAGACGAACATCTTCCTAGAACCTAACCCCCAGATTCCAATAAAATTCCGCAGGAACTCGTGGCGAGTGCAGAGGTGTTCTCGGCTTGCAGTGGGCGAGTAACTGCATCATCAATTCCTTCCCATCCCCGATGACCGTGAGGACGTGGCCAGCGCTGTTATCGACCATCCAAAATACTAGAGCTCTCGGGCTGTGTACATTGAGGTTGGAGAGCAAGTCCCATGCTTTTGCGATTGTAAATCCGCGAAAATCGCGAAATCCGCGTAGTTGTAACAACCCTGCTATTACCGACTGAAAATCGCTTTCAACATTCGACCAAATATTCATTGGATTAAACGTCATTCGACGAACTGTCCCAAAGCCCTGCGGGATCCATGTCACCGCAATTCTATTACGAAGGAGTTTTACTGAAACCTCCAGTCAGGGTTGTAAATATTCGACAACACTGGATGAAGGTAATGTTTTTTTTATTTTCTTCCTTCCTTGAAATCGATCTCACATTCCCAAAGAGGGAGAGGAGTAACCAACAGAACTCACATCACCCAGTGCGCCACGAATAAGAAATTCACCACAATCAAATGTACACATTCACCCAGCAAATGACAAAAAATCATTACGCGTTTAAATGGGCCACTCACATTCATGCGGTAACGCACGAACTGAGCAGCCTGTCAGAGCGACTTGTGTTGGGTTGAATGCTAAATTGAATGGTTGGTGCTGGAATGATTTTTTGGCTGCCCTACAGTCGCACTCACTACGACGGCAATGAGATTGACTGGATAATATGCTGAGATCCACGTTTTTCACTGCATTGGCTTTGACATATTTCAACCCTGCCTCCAGTCGAGTCCCTTTTGTGAATGCCAAGAAGATGCTGGATAAGGTCAAGCTGGAGGTAGGGTGGTCAGTATACCTAGTAAGCATACACCAACCACTTCAGGTCTGTTTCAAGTGTTCCAGTTACGACCATGAGTCATTTGCGTGATAAAGACCGGACCGTAGGTAGCTATTCCGGAGATACGAAGCTGAGGGACACAAAGTTCACACCTACCAAACTATACCGCGGTGTTCGGCCTTTAGACAAACCTGGACATGCAAGCAGCACTGCGAGACAGCTCAAATCCTGCTACAACAGTCGGTCACTGAGAATAGAACTAATGTTGCCTTGCTGTCTGACTCGTACCACATCCCTGCTGTCTGACTCGTACCACATACCTGCTGGCAACGGCAGGTGAATTGCGGATAAGTTCAAAACAGCGTCCACCTGGACGTGCGGGTGATATATCCATGTAATAACATCATCTACTGATGACGTAGGCTTCGTTATAGCAAAAGTCAATGGTGAACCGGCTTAACTGGTGCATTCAACTCTTGGGCGGTTCACTGGGACAGCCGTTTCACAAACGCCAAGTGTGAAATCTTCTTAGAAGCGCTAACGAGGTTGAATGTGTTTTTATCTTCTCTTAACGATGGCCAAGCATCGACGATCAGAGGATCAACAGACGTGACAATTTGCAGTAAAGGATGGACAACCGAACAAGGATGGAGTGTTGAAGAGGGTTATACGTCTAGCGACCATCATGAGCTTATGTATTGATTATAGCATTCGTGGAACCGCAAGACGGACTTGATCCCACGCTACTTGCAGAGGTCTTGTGCTGGAAGGTAACCATGCTAAGTGGAACGGGAATGACCGCCATACTGACAAGAACGTCTTACGTGTGCATACCAAGGAAATACATCATAGGGGTGGCCGTCACTGGTGGAACGACACGATTGCGAGCCAGACTGAAGTACACCAGTCGCTACTGAACTACGAAATCAAGCAAAGATAGTGATGGTTACAATTAAAACCGCACCTCAAGAGGAAGCCTCGGAGATGATGGCCAGAATATTGGACGATTTGTTTCGTTGCCGCAAAAGAAAACTTGAAAATGGACATGGCACCGGTTCCAAATGGGATCCCCAACCTTGTCCTCAAACAAGCGATACTTGCTGATCCGGATATGTTCAGGAGTTGCCTACAACGCTGTCTAGACGAAGGAAAATTTTCAGAAAAAGATGCTGAATATTTCAGGGTTAGATACACGATAAGAGTGCGACGAATCGATCAAAAGTTGGTGGACCTATACACTGATTCTGATCTTTTTGAGACAAAAAGTCAAATTATCTGGGCAATAGTTTTTAAGTTAAGTAGGAGTAGCCATTAAACGGTAATCTGGAAAATCGGAGAATATCTTATGTTTAGCAGTAACAAACGTACCCGTAAACTTTTAAACGAAATAGACTCGTTTATTGTAATTTACCAATCAACCAGTCGGTTTTATCTATCGAGCTCTCCCGCCCTGTTACTATCAAAAAGTTCATTTCTGTGTGCAATTATTTTAATTTCCCAACATCCCACTCAGTCCAGTAGTGATGAAAAACATCAAACTGACTGCATTTACTGCGCAATGATGCTGCATTACACGTACTGAATGATTGTTTTGTGGGTAACATCGCATTACAGTGACTGCCAGAGGGGGGAGAAATAGACTGAAAGTAGAGTTTCCATTTCCCGGCCATTTTCGTTGTCCCGGGATTCGGGATAAACTTGTTCGTATATCCCGGGAAATCCCGGGATCCCGGGATTTTTAGATGTTTCCTTAAAAAACTTATTTTTTTGATTTAAAAACGATTTTATTCAATATTCAGGGGTAAAGTTCATATTTTAGAAAGGCCAGATAATACAGAGTTCAAATTGGAACTCATTTCAATTCTAATTTGAATCGATTCTTTAAAAAAAAAACTACTTCAAGAAGCAAATAATATTCACGTTTTTCTCGGAAGGAAGAGTACCCTTTTGGAATATATGAGAAGAAGGGTTCGCTGAGTCCGAGAAGAAGAGTTGGCTGGTGGTTGAAGTCGGCTTGACTGTTTGCATTGTTTTGAATATGCATAGGTGTTCTGATAAGAACTATCCAGACAGATGTACATCAATATATGTACGCTTCTACCGCCGATGCATGATGACTTTTTCTTTGTCAATCCTTCTTATCGTTGGGATCCTAGCTCTAAAACAATATTTGATGCAGCGACCTGCATTACTGCATTCTAGGCATAGAGTACCTGCACCGAGTAAAAATACTCTCAATGAATTGGTGAACTAACCTCGTCCCCTATTCAGTATGATTCGATTAGGCTGAGGAATTTTGTCCTCACTGTTGGTCATAAAATAATCGTTTAACTGGGTGTTTTGCATCTTCAAAATATAAATTTGGTTAATCATACTAAATTAAACAGTTAAGACATTAAAATATTCTCAGATTATTTACTATGGAAAACTAAGACTCTGTAAGAAGCATCGGGGTTGGACCACTTGTACTTGCGCATGTGCTGGAAAGTTTGTTGTACGAACGTCGATTGGAAGGACATGAATTGGATCAAGAATTGTTTTGGATGCAAGAAGCTCAGGAAGACTGACTCAATGTTGGGCAGCGCGAGGAGATTAGCAAGGCGAATATCAGCTAGTGTACACAACCTCGCTGTAGACGGGAGATGGGAAGGAAGCAGGCGCCAAATAGATGTAGCTGATCTTGTACTGTAGATACTTGTCTTTAATTAATAGTAAGCTGTAGCTGCTGGAAAAAGTAATAGCCCTCCATTGAGTGGTATAGGGGAATCTAATATTGTTTATGAAGGTGTTCTATTAACTATCTTCGATATTTTCATGTCTGTTCCTCTCTTACTAATTTAATAATAAAATGATATCGATTGTGCATCACAAAGAACCTTGGCTCCGTATACATGCCTGAGCCTCCCAAATAAACGAACTAGGAAAAAAATCATGTCTGATGGAAGGTATAAAAATATGATATGAGTTTATTACCTAAGATGGGTTTCGCGTTCAAAACAAATAACTTTTGTAAGAAGAAAAATTACATTGTTTGCGAACCGGAAATGAAACAGTATTTCTTGTCCCGGGTATCCCGGGATTTTCGGGATTTAAAAAATAATATCCCGGGAATCGGGAAATCCCGAATTTTCCTAAATCCCGGGATTTTTTGTCCGGGGATGTCCCGGGATGGAAACTCTAACTGAAAGCTTACTGGGCTGCAATATAATTGCTATCTGGACTTCTTTCCTCGAGAATGAATCTCGTCGTTCCACAATGCATATGCACAAATTGTTTCTTTTTACTTCTACCAATCTCCCGTTTGGATCCTTTCCCCCTTGTCACGACCAACAAACGACGATCCAACGGGGTTCAGCTTTGCGAGAGAAAAACAAATAAACTAGCTCTTTTTGATAGCATCGATTCTGGCATCGGACTACGGCGGACGTTGTTACTGGGTACCGGTCGACAGACGCGGCCATCGGTGGGTGGTGGTGTGGCAGTCAGTAGTGAATCGCGTTGTTGTTCCTGATGAAAGGCAAAGTCGTTGGAAAAAATCGTTCGCTTTCCCAGCTACGCCCTTCTTTTCCGCGGGTGCCCTCCGTGCCTCATCCCCATCCAGAATGGCCACTTTGCTCTATTCAAAGCCTAACTGCATCAGAGCGCTGCGGTGTAGTGCACATCTCGGTCTTTGTGTACTATAATAGTGGAATCGCGCAGTCAGCATTTTTTGTTGTTCGCGACATATAAGCACAATGGATCAAATTAGAAATGCTTCAACTTGCCATTTTCATACACTTCTCAAACACATTTACTAATTATTTAATAAAAAGGGATCTGCTAAGTTAATTAAATAAAGACTCAAGATACCAATTTGACTTGGAAAAAAATAATAAATATCGAAGCTATTAGAGGTGAATTTCGAGTTGCGTCCCATAGTGCTGTGTGGGGGCGCAACGCTGGAATCGAAGGCGAAAGAACCCATTGAAGTACACTACTAGTGAGCCAGACCGGCGTGCACAGTGTCAGTGAGTGAGTTTATAAAAGCAGCGCTGGCTGGTTGCAATGGTGCTCTCGCGCGGTTGCACAACGGCACGAGCGCTCTTTCACTATGTATGTACGACAACGACGACGGCGGCGGCGGCGTCCCAACTATTATTATGGCCGATGGCCTATCCCGTACTCACTGCCTCTCACTATCCCAGGCCCAGTCAGAACACATCTAGAGTAAGTTTGTTCGTTCGTTTGGATCGTGTGCTGACTTTCATGGTAAATTGTGCTGCCCTTCTCGACAATGACGACGACGACCAAACCGTGTAGGAGCGCAAGCAATGACGATGAGCCAAAGAAAACGCGTCGTATATACAGTTCTATCCTCTGTCGCCAGTCGCTTACCCCCGCACCGAGGGCCGACGAAAAGGATAACTATTTCCAAACTACTTAGAGAAAAGTTTTCTGAAACAACAAAATGCACAAACATAAATAAATGTTTTAACGAAATCAGTTTGTGCGCGCTTCAAGTGTGTTTTTGTCTAGCACCTCGCTTCGCTACATTAGACCGGTCCGGGGTGCCGCGTGCCATATCGGTTCGTGCACAGAACAGGTTCGCATCAGGCAACTCGGACCGAGTGGCAGGTCGAAGTTTTGAAACATATTTACCTTGCACGCGAACTGCTGAGTCCTATTAATTCTAGACCAACATTTGAAAAGGGCGTAACAGCCAAAATTTATTCCTCCTGATCCTTCGTCTACATATAAAGCTCTATATGTGGACGAAGAATCAGAAGGAATAAATTTTGGCTGTTACGCCCTTTTCAAATGTTGGTCTAGAATTCGGTTATTATTTGAATGGCTTCCGTTAGTTAAGTTTTGGAATAATTTGGCTGAATATAAAATAATGGTGCAAGGTGACTATATATGCCGTACTTTGAGAACTTTTTGTTTACGTTATAAAATGCAATAAATAGTAGAATGAAATAATAAAATAAAATCGAGTTAAAGAACTGAAATCAAGATATATTGTGAAAAAACACACCATCCAAGGGAGAAGATCTCTCTAGGCACCCCAATTCCGGTGTTCAATGTTTATTACTTCTCCGCATTTCAACCTAATTATTTGCTTATCAGGAAATGTTTAGTCTCTGTATACTTTCAGCGATGCACAAAAAATAAAAAAATAAAATGATTTGGCTAGACTGCGCCTGAGGTGATGGCAACGGACGTGATGTCCCAGCCCAAGTAGAGCTTCTTTCTACCTCCTAGCAACACACAGATGGTACATTACATTACAATCAAATTAAATCCCATTTCAATTGCTGCAACCAAATCGATTGGAATTTTGCTGCAAGTGGATGAAAACCACAAAGGCAACACTCGTATTTTCCCGAATGATAAATGAGAAAATATAAAAACCAAGATCAATCCACCTTTAGTGGTGGAGGTACCGACCGATCTGATTGATTTTCAGCGATTCAACAAGGATACCATCATTGAATTGCTTATCTATGTACATTTTATTGATTAATTCTAGAGTGGCAACGATAAGCAGATACAGCTAGTGTAGTTTGAGTAGTTCATTTTCTCGAATGTAGTCCAACAATCAGTATTCCATCCATATTTCAAAAATCATTATCAGTTGGAAACGAATCCACCGCAGAAAAAAGGCAACACGAAGAGAGTGTGATAGCTGAAGCGCAGGAGAACATGGAAAGAAACGATATGCGGAGGCTTTACGCAACTGTCAATGGCGCGCGGCATAAGACTGCGCCAGTGCCGGCCATGTGCAATGACCGAGAGGGGAATTGGCTGACAGACAAGACTATGGTGGCAGCCAGGTGGAAGGAGCACTTCGAAGATTTGTTGAACAGAGAAAATGAAGGTGCATTAAGGAGCATGATAGACATAGTCGGCGACGGTCAAGCTGTGGAACCACCAACGCTGGACGAGGTTAAGAAGGCTCTAAACGAGCTGGAAAACAGTAAAGCTGCTGGGAAGGACGAGATCCCGGTCAACCCTCTCAAACACGGAAGTGAGCAGCTGCATCAACCAATCCACCACATTATCCAGAAAATATGGGAGGATGAAGTACTGCCTGCCGACTGGTTGGATGGCCTCATATACCCAATCTATAAGAAAAGGCACGGGCTAGAGTGTGCCAATTACAGAGGGAACACCCTTCTGAACTCGGCGTACAAAATCCTGTCACGTACCATGTTACAGACTGAGACCGCTTGAGGAGTCCTTCGTTTGCGAAGACCAAGCAGATTTTCGTGAGGGCCGATCAACGAACAACTTGTAGACTCACCATCTGTTCATTGATTTCAAAGCAGCGTACGATTCAGTGAAGAGAAATGAGCTGTGGCAGATAATGTCCGAATATGGTTTTCCGGCAAAACTGATTAGACTTATTCCTGCAACGCTGGATGGCTCGAAATCAAGTATACGGATTGCAGACGAAGTGTCGATCTCGTTTCTGACCTTAGACGGATTGAAGCAGGGTGATGCACTTTCGAATTTATTGTTCAACATTGCACTCAAAGGCGCTATTAAGAGATCTGGCGTGCAGTTCATCACACACACGCATATGCTCCTGGGTTTTGCGGACGACATCGACCTTATTGGAATCCATAGCAGAGCAGTAGTGGAGGCTTTTGTCCCACTGAAGAGGGAGACGGCGAGGATAGGCTTAACCATTAACTCTACCAAGCCAAAGTACATGGTGGCAGGTAGAGATAGGGGAAGACCTAGTGGTGTTGGTGCAGAGGTAGTGCTTGATGGGAATGTGTTTGAAGTTGTTGAAGAATTTGTTTATTTCGGAACGCTTGTGACATGTAACAATGACGTTTCCCGTGAAGTGAAAAAACGTATGGCTGCTGCGAATAGGACCTTTTACGGATTACGTAACCAGCTTAGGTCCCGCAACATGCAGACGGAAACGAAATTCGCTCTATACAAAACTCTGAATCTACCAGTTGCCCTTCATGGACATGAAGTAGGGACATTAAAAGAGGCGGACCGGAGATCTTTCGGGGTTTTCGAGCAAAAAGTGCTGAGTACAATGCTCGGAGGGAAACTAGAAAATGGTGTATGGCGCAGTCGCATGAATCATGAGCTGTATCAAGTATACAAAGAAGAAAATATTGCTGGGGACATCATGCAAGCCTTGGTTGATTCGGCAGACCATTTGATTAAAACTTAATTGCAATTTGGAGAGCTTAGGACAAATCATATGCCTGGATTTAAGACAGAAGTGAAAGACAAATACTCGGAGGACATAATTGGGTTGATACCGGCTGGGGACATCATGAAAGCCTTGGTTGATTCGGTAGACCATTTGATTCAAACTCCAGGACGATTTGGAGATCTTACTTCATCTTATATGTCTGGATTTGAGACGAAAGTGAAAGAAAATTACTCGAAGGACATAATTGGGATGAAACCGCGGCTGAGGAGTCTAGGGAATTCTTGGATCACCAGGAAAAAAACGGCTGCTTAAGGCATATTGAGTTTGGTTTAATAGATCATATAGAGCAGCGGTTCTCAACCTTTTTCTTGGGAGATACCCCTTCTTGTTTTTGTATTCATTGAGGTACCCCCTATTTCAATAAGCATAACTCATAAGATTATCTTGGAAGAGTGCTTTTGAACCTATTGAAAAAAGACTTTTGAGCATCTTGAAATGACGTTTCTGAACCTTTTGAAAGTAGGCTTCCAAGCCTTTTGAAAGAATTATTCCGAGTCCCTCAAAAGGGAATTTCCGAGGCTTTCAAAAAGAGGCTTCCAACCCGAGTAGACGAAAATAGCTCAATAATATCAAATGTTGATAAGATAGCAAAATGAGATATGGACATGATTGATATAAGAGATAAAAGATCAGACGATAATATCAAAATTTTGCACTAAAATATCATCAGAAGATCAAGTTATGCTATTTGTAATAAGTGATCAATATCATGTGCCATTAGTTTGTTCTTATCCATAGCATATATTGATATTTAAATGATATTTCGGTGCAAATTTTTGATATTGTTGCCTGTTCTTTTATCTCTTATATCAATCAAGTCCATATCATGTTTTGTTATTCTGTTCATGGCTTCTGCTCGGGAAGCCACATGGAAGGGATTCGAGCCTCTTGAAAGGAGGCTTTAAGGATCCTGAAATAACGTTGTTGACCCGTGACTTCTTAAAGGAAGAATTCCGAGCCACTTGAAAGGGGGCTTCCGAGCATCTTGAAACTGGGCTTCCGACTCTTTTGGCTAAAAGAACTCCGAGCCCCTCGAATGGAGGATTCTGAGCCCCTTAAAAGGGAGCTTTCAAGCCTCATGAAAAAGGGTCTTTAAAATGAGGCTTTGGGAATCTTGATATGACATTTTTGGGCCTTTTTAAAGTAGTCTCCTAAGTTTCTCGAAGGAAGAATTCCGAGTTCCTCCAAAGGAAGTTTTCGAGCCCCGGAGGGGCTGAAAGGGGGTTTGCGAGCCTCTTGAAAGTAAGCTTCTGAGCCTCTTGTAAGAAGGCTTCCGACCCTTTCAAAAAGAGGCTTTCGAACTACTTGAAGAATTCCGAGCCCCTTCGAAAGTTGGTTTTCAGCCGTTGCTGAAGCTCGTCCAAGCTTCTTGGACGAAGAAAACCGAGCCCCTCGATTGGGTTTCCGATCCACTTGAAAGTGGGCTTCCGAGCCTCTTTAAAAGGTGCTTCCGGGTCTTTTGAAAGAGGGCTTCAACCCATCTGGAAAAGGGGGATTGTGACCTCTTAAAAAAAGGCATCTGAACCTCTTAAATGAGGCCTTCCTATACGTTTTCAAAGGGGGCTTCTGAAAAGAGGCTTCCGAACCACTTCAAAGGGTCGACTGAAAGAAAAATTCGGTCTCTTGAAAGAAGGCATTGAACATCTTAAAATGACGTTGCTGAGCCTTAGGCTTTCAAGGAAGAAATCCGAGCCCCTCGAAAGGAAGTTTCCGAACCACTTGAAAGGGGGTTTCCGAGTCTTTTGAAAGTGGGCTTCCGAACCCCTTGTGGGGATTGGCTGAAAGAATTCGGAGCCTGTCTAAAAGGGGGCATCTTAAAAGGAGGCTTTCAAGCCTAAATAAAGGGGAATTTCCAGCCTCTTGAAATGGCGATGCTTTTAAAAATAGGCTTCCAAGCTTCTCGAAGGTAGAATTCGGCCCCCCTTTGAAGGAAGTTTCCGAGCCACTTGAAAGGTGGCTTCCGAGTCTTTTGAAATTGGGCTTCTGAGCCTCTTGAGAGGGGGCTTCCGTCCTTTGAAAAGGAGCTTCCAACTCTCTTAAAAAGGGGGCTTCCGAGTCTCCTGAAAAGGTGCTTCCTACCCTTTCTAATAGAGGCTTCCGAACCACCTGAAAGGGGGCTGACTGAAAGAAGAATTCTGAGTCCCTCGCAAGAAGCTTCTTGCTTGTTGCTTTTGAACCGCGTAGAAGCAGGATAGGGGTAGCGGGGGTAAAGTGAACAGGTGGGGTAAAGGTTTGTTTATCTCATGTTTATGGATTTCTCGTATTATTTTCCATGCTACATCATAAATTAAGCATTTCATGCTCTCCGAGCTATTTCAAACCATGAAATATCTATTTAACAGCTGGATTTTAGCAAAATTCTGCGCGCTCTCGCAAAATAGTAGTTTGATGTAATTTTGGCACTGTTGCATTTAAGCGATAAAAACTCTGAGTTAGTAGTTCTAAACCAAAATATCGTTCAGATCGTTCATTTTGCTTGTTATGAAGCGGAACTGGTTGATGGAAGATATTTTTTTAACTTTTTTCTTAGTTTAGGTGTTATTTGAAAAACATGTAGCTATGGGGGTAAATTGGTCATGTTGCCTGGGGGTAAAGTGAGCAATGTTCTGACAAAGAAATGGAGATAAACTAGCTCAAATTTCAACCTTAATCGGTTCGGTTGACAGTTCGATCATCAATCAGGAGGTAAAAAAAGGGGGATCTGGTCGTTTACGCTCCACACACACATTTTCGTACAATTTCGACATTCCTGAGCGAATATTTCCATACAACACACCTCGTTCATGGAAACATCCATATCTCAGATGTTTGTCATCCGATCTGTGATATCCATATATCAATCAACTCAGTAAAAACTCTAGTTTCAGTAAAAGAGTATAACAAGGGCCAACATTTCATCCATTTTAATAATATAGGCGCACAAAGTCTAGCATTTTTGACATTCCCTCAAATAATCCGGAATTTCTCCTGAGGCCAGAGCATGATGTTCAACCCGTTTTTCAAAACTATATGAATTTCCTGCCGAGCCAAAATCAAAGCAACCTGGTAATATTTCACAGAGCAATTGTCAATTGAATATTGAAAAAAAATCTCGCCCCATCATTTTGAATAAGCCCGGTACGTCTGCTTGTCTGTGATATAACGAAGGTTTTATACCTGTCAGCTAAGATTTTGAATATTATTAAGAATATGTATTTGGTTTAAAATGTTTTGATCATCTTATTTGCTTTATTTACAATATTGTTCACTTTACCCCACCGCCTGACCATTTTACCCCGCCCAAAACAAAATTGAAATATTTTGGACTAATTTTAAATGTTCAAAATAACATATTTAAATATTTTTTCAATTTTTTTTCACAACAGGCTATGTTAACCAATAAGATAAGCTTCGACACACCTGCATTGAACAATGCAATTTCTTGATAGCCACTTGATAAACAGCAGCAGTTCTTAGGGTGTCCAATTTACCCCCAGCACCCCTACCAAGAGTTTTTTTTGGAAAAAAAAGCCTTAGAGTAGAGTGGGGCAAGAGTGCGCGTGGGGTAAGAGTACGTTTTCGATTTTTTGAAGTAATAAAAAAAGATTAACTAGCAGCACTGCATCAGTTTGACAGGTAGTCGGGCCAACTATTATCATGTGTAATTGTTAACGATTTGAATAAACAACAAGGGAGATATGGAGTTAGATAACTTTTTGGTCATTTTGCTAAAAATAATTGGATTTCCGCAACTAGTATTTCATTACCATATATACGTTCAATCAGGTGAACATTATACCATTTCGATAACCTATTGTATGAAGTACTTTATGGTTCAGAACACCAATCTGGTTGGTTTTCCAAGAAGTCAAAACAATTACATGAATGATTTTTGGGACTGTGGGGTAAAAGTACGCAGTAACAGGTGGGGCAAGAATACGCATATGAATCTTCAAGTTATGATGGCAAACCCGTATCTCCGGCCGAAATTAGACTTCTTCCAAAGCGTAAAGATCCACAACTAAGAAAAAAGGGATAGAATTTGAAATTATTACAAGTTTTTAGGATTAGTTGAAGTAATTCGGTGTTAGAAAGGACTTAGCGAACAAAGCACTGAAGCGAAATAATGAAATTGTATTAGGACTTGTTGTACACCTAAACATAGTACGAAAACACAATTTCATCTAAATGATAATTTCATTTAATCAAAAGAAACATTCATAAATTACGCAACGTTTAGCTGGGAGGGGTTGTGAGATGTGTGACGATGTGTGAGATGTGTGATCCATATAATTTTTAGATGATTCATTCAGATAGTGTAAGATAGGGGGGAGGGGTGATGAAATAGCCAAATTTTACGTTACGTAATTGGTGGACTTTCTTTAAGGAAAATGCCTTTGTATACGCCACGCGACCTGATATATATTTTTACCTTTGTAGTTTTTTTATATTTACTAGCTTTATGTACCCGGCCTTGCTCGGAATTGCCAGTTTGGTTTTCAATTTTTTTTTCACAATAAAAAAAGATAAAACCAATTGGTCAACAGAGTAATTGTGTTAACTTATTGATACTTCATCATTTGATTAGAAGAAGGCTTTTGGAAGCATTGACTGAAAAAGGGGCTGTTGGTTTGAATAGCCTTATTCCGGGCAAACGTCAATTGCTAAAGAAGGAAAAACATCCATCGATGCTTTATTCCGGGCAAACGCCCATTTTCAAAGAAGGGATCACACTCACCATTGCCTTATTCCGGGGCAAATGCCTACTTTTTAAGAAGCAATCATACATCCACCGTCCAGAACAAAACACATTAATCATTGCTTTTCACTGGGCAAACCATGATTCCGATGAAGGGTAACAATTATCATTGCTGTATACCCTGCAAATGCATGCTTTCTATGAAAGATTATTCTGATGCTGTTCAAAATTATCCCAAATACCCTTCACGTCGAATGACCTTATGCCAAATAGTGTTATGTTGATGTCCTGCTTCATTCAGGGATATATCATTTTCAGGGAAATGTCATATTCTGGGATATGTGTATCGGTAAGAATCATTTTTGGGAAATATCAACTTCGTTGAAGTCATTTTTGGGGAAATGTTATTGTTGAGGATTTGCTATTTTTGAGGAATTCGGGAAATTTGTTTTCGAAGCATTGTACAATGTCAGAAACCTCGAAACCTCGAACTAAATAAGAGGGATTTTAAATTAAGTTGTTTTCTAAACAATACCCAACCCCAATAACCTTCCGCATTCCAAAAGTTTCTCCCAGTCACTCTATAATAGTTTCCTTTGGGTAGAGAATACGTGTTTACAAATTTGGCTTGAATTGTCATCTGCGGTAAAAAGGTATACTTAACTGTTTGTTTAATAAATATACTCTCTCTCATTCAGCTATAACACTCCTATCCAGTCTGATATAGTCTTCCTTACACAGAGAATATGGATATCAAATTGGGTGGACATCGGTAAATGGGCCAAGAAGTTATACTGAATTGATCTATAACTAAACAATACTCCTATATCACACCTCCCCCTCCCCTTTTAAAATGACCTACCCATCCACTAAAATTGTTTCCTTAGGAAATACAATATTTGATACAAATTTGGTTCAAATCGGTCATTGGGTTCAAGACTTACATTGAGTTGATCGATTGCTGAACAAAACCCCTCCCCCATACCCCCCCTTTTTCGAAGAACATTCCCAACCACACTATCGTCGTCTTCTTAATATGAAGAATGTGTGTTCCAAATTTGGTTGAAAACGGCCAATGGGTTCAGAAGTTACACTGAGTTGATCGATATCTAAGTAATACCCCTCCCCTCACACCCTTCCCGCTTTCCAAAGAACATGCTTAACCCTCTATCGTCGTCTTCTTAAGATAAAGAATGTGTGTTCCAAATTTGTATTAAATCGGTTAATCTCGCTTAACTTTTCAAAAGGACCTAAGTAACATTTTTTTCATGAATTAATTTGAATACAGCAACCAATAGGTTTCATGTTGTTCTGTTGTTTGCGCTATTCAAATTAATTCATGAAAAAATGTTACTTAGGTCATTTTGAAAAGTTAAGCGAGAAATGGTTCAGAAGATACACTGAGTTAATCAATAATTAAGCAATACCCCTCCCCCACACCCTCCTCCTTTTCCAAACAGCATTCCCAACCACCCTATCGTCGTCTCCTCAAGATAAAGAATGTGTGTTCCAAATTTGGTTGAAATCGGCCAAGGGGTTCAAAAGGTACACTGAGTTGATCAAAAACTTAGCAATACTCCTCCCCCCACACCCTCCCCCTTTTCCAAAGAGCATACCTAACCCCCCTATCGTCAACTCCTAAAGATAAAGAATATGTGTTCCAAATTTGGTTGAAATCGTCCAAGGGGTTCAAAAGGTACACTGAGTTAATCAAAAACTTAGCAATACTCCTCCCCCCACACCCTCCCCCTTTTCCAAAGAGCATCTCAAACCCCCCTATCGTCAACTCCTAAAGATAAAGAATGCGTGTTCCAAATTTGATTGAAATCGTCCAAGGGGTTCAAAAGGTACACTGAGTTGATCAAAAACTTATCAATACCCCTCCCCCCACACCCTCCCCCTTTTCCAAAGAGCATACCTAACCCCCTATCGTCGTCTCCTCAAGATAAAGAATGTGTGTTCCAAATTTGGTTGAAATCGGCCAAGGGGCTCAAAAGGTGCACTGAGTTGATCAAAAACTTAGCAATACTCCCCCCACACCCTCCCCCTTTCCCAGAGAGCATCTCAAACCCCCCTATCGTCAACTCCTAAAGATAAAGAATGTGTGTTTCAAATGTGGTTGAAATCGTCCAAGGAGTTCAAAAGGTACACTGAGTTGATCAAAACTTAGCAATACTCCTCCCCCCACACCCTCCCCCTTTTCCAAAGAGCATACCTAACCCCCTATCGTCGTCTCCTCAAGATAAAGAATGTGTGTTCCAAATTTGGTTGGAATCGGCCAAGGGGTTCAAAAAGTGCACTGAGTCGAACAATAACTTAGCAATACTCCTCCCCACACCCTCCCCTTTTCCAAAGAGCATCTCAAACCCCTATCGTCAACTCCTAAAGATAAAGAATAATTCGATAAAGATAAAGAATGTGTGTTCCAAATTTGATTGAAATCGTCCAAGGGGTTCAAAAGGTACACTGAGTTGATCAAAAACTTATCAATACCCCTCCCCCCACACCCTCCCCCTTTTCCAAAGAGCATACCTAACCCCCCTATCGTCGTCTCCTCAAGATAAAGAATGTGTGTTCCAAATTTGGTTGAAATCGGCCAAGGGGTTCAAAAGGTGCACTGAGTTGATCAATAACTTAGCAATACTCCTCCCCCCACACCCTCCCCCTTTTCCAAAGAGCATCTCAAACCCCCCTATCGTCAACTCCTAAAGATAAAGAATGTGTGTTCCAAATTTGGTTGAAATCGTCCAAGGGGTTCAAAAGGTACACTGAGTTGATCAAAAACTTAGCAATACTCCTCCCCCCACACCCTCCCCCTTTTCCAAAGAGCATACCTAACCCCCCTATCGTCGTCTCCTTAAGATAAAGAATGTGTGTTCCAAATTTGGTTGAAATCGGTCAATGGGTTCAGAAGTTATGCTGGAACATACATACAAACATACAAACATTGAGTTTTATATAAGGTACCCCGGGGCAAGTGGGACCTAAAAAAACGCTAGTTCAGAAAAAATGTTAACGCATTCTTAGAAAACATGGTATTTCAGGACATTAACCACGGATACTTCATCATATGCTTCCGTTGTTGAAGTGTGGACTTGTTGTAAGCCATTTATTCAGTTATAAAAAATATTGGTAGTGACAGAAATAAATTCACCTGTGGGACCCACTTACCCCTTCAAACGGGGCAAGTGGGACCTATTCTGCTTTATACTGTCGAACGAAACTAATTATAAGAATGTAGATATAATGTTCATGTAATTTCTGAGTTATAGTATTTCATATCATGGATGGAGGTTTATTGCTTGTCAGACTTTTGTTTTTGCAAAAAGGGATAACAATGTTAGCAGATATAAAAACAAGACAACACCCGGTTCACTGTTTAACGTGGTTTAACTGACTGTTGCCTGGCTTCTAATAGCTTACTTTCTTAACAAATGTGTTAGATGGAAAGTATGAACAAATCTTTGTTCACTTTTCGAATGAATGTTTCTCTGTTTGGAACACAAATTAGTACATAAATTAGAACTTCAAAAGCAACGTTTTCATTCAGGCGATGCGCAGTGTTTTAAATATGTAATAGAACGATATGGTCAATTTATGTCTTAAGCACTTTATTTAAGTAAAAATCTGTGAATCTGATGCGAAGTTCAAAAATAACAAAACACAAGACAAAACCTGTTGATCTGTTGTAGAATAAATAGATTATTTGCACTGTAAACGGAAAAATTCGTATAGTCATTGCGTTTTCCTAATTTTCAGAAAGTACACATACACATTTGGTAAATCAACTGTACACTACTTCTTAACAACGGAATCAACGATATCAGTTGCATTTGATTCAAATCCATATGATATATGAGTGTCGTAATTATGTTTCACTAGACAACAATCTAAAAATAGGTTAAATAGCTATATCGAAAATGTTGTTCAAATATGTCCCACTTGCCCCATGTATGTTTAAACTCAAGGGCAAATGGAAATTGCCGATTTTGGCTTTAATCAAAACTTTTAAATCGTTTTCGATGTCACACAATTATTTAATTGCTCAAAATATTCACTTCCCTAATCAATGATGAATTTATAAATGACTATTTTGTTGTAAATCCATTGAATTAAAATAAAAGTAATAGATTTTGCCGGTAGTTCAAAGTCATGATTGAACAATACCATTAGTATGGTGCCGTAAATGTTTTTGATTCCAAATATTTTTGTGTCAGGTGAATTCGTTGATAGTTCTGCTTCATCTTTCTAGAACATTGTTATCATTAAAAACGTTCACCGATTAATCGGCAGCCATAGTACCCACTTACCCCGTATTTTCACTTGCCCCGGGGTACCTTATATAGATAGATAGATAGATAGATAGATAGATAGATAGATAGATAGATAGATAAAAAGATAAAAAGCAACGGTTTTTCATATGAAAGTGCACATTTTTAGAACCCCCTCCCCCTTCAAGAGTTACGTAATCTTTAGACATTCCCTAATACATGCTCATTAAACATCAATTAAATGTTATTAACTCTTATTTATGTTAATATTTACTTAAAGCACATGATTGGATAAATGCGTACTCTTACCCCACCCGATACGCACTTTTACCCCACCGGTGGGGTAAGAGTGCGTTTTTCACTTGTCTTGCAATAAGAGTTCTACTATAACGAATCTCAATAATTTCAATATTTTTTCCACTGGGTAACATAAAGGAAGAGTATATGAATCATCGACACTGATTTGATATGCAGAAGCTTGCTTGATAAGGGCCACATGATCGATTGAAAACTAAGTGCGTACTCTTGCCCCACTCTACTCTATGCCTCAAGGCTTCTGAACCTTCAAATTAAATATTTTAGTTAAGAAGTATATTCTTAACATATTTCATAATTTTGTTTCGATTAAGGACTGTTCAGTTTATAAAGAGGACACGCTGTATTGTCGATGTTTTTTGAACCATCAATCTTTTTAAAAATCTGTTTTGTTTCGTTGAATATATTATCTGACCTTCTAGACATGAAATCTAATTATCAACGAAACAATTCTAACTCAGAAATTTGAGATATTCATAACAATCTCAATTTCCCCTGTCATAAGACGAGTTTTAAACAATCCCATTGAATTCCACCACTTAAGTGGTGGAATTCAATGGGATTGTTTAAAACTCGTCTTATGACAGGTGAAAACATTCCACTAAAAAGCTCAAAATAATTTTCTTATCAATCTCAATTTGTTGGATTTTCAACAGCTAAAACCGTTTATATTCCGTTTTCGGGCTGCCACAGGCTCTCATGTTTCTGGATATCGACAAATCATTGACAGTGTGTTTCTTTCTGATCTTCTTAATGATTTTGTTTACATCCAAATTTTCATTTTTTTATTATGATTGTTTATTTAGCTTATAAAACAATATGTTGAGAAACTTATGTTTACGCGAAATTCGAGAAGCTTTGACAATAGGCGCCATTTTGCTGGATATAAACTGTTTTACCTCTTTTCAAAAATTACAGTTGATTGACAGTGTATTATAATATACGATAAAGCAAATTATAATATACGATAAAGCAAATTCTATCATAATTGGCCAATCTGTCTGTTTTATATCGTCATGTAAAAGTGTCCTCTCAATAAACTGAACAGTCCTTAAGTGGATTGTTTTTGAAGATTTTTTTAATCTTTTGTCCCACAGCCCTTCATACACTGCCTGTGTTGGCTGTGGTGGATATGGTTCGATATGTTTTAATTTACTGCATATTATGTTTAATTCAAAGTCTCGGAATATAAATTTATACAATTATTATAACTATAGCAATATTTTTTTTTAATTAGAATTGTAATACGTCCGCCATTGCGCAATTTCGTCCGAGGTACCCTCAGGGGTACATGTACCCCAGGTTGAGAACCACTGTTCTAGAGGAATTTCCGGAAGATTTCCAGGGAGAACTTCCGGAGCAACTCCAAGGGGAATTTCCAAAGGACTTCTGGGGAAAAATTCGGGAGGAATTCTGGACAAACACTGTGGGAAGTTTCCGGACGAATTCCTGGGGAAATGCTTAGAGGAGCTTTGGGAATGTGAATGTGATTTCCAGAAAAATTCTAAAGAGAGATTTCCATAGGAATTCCGAGGGGTTCGAACTCCGAGGTGAATTTCCGTAGAAATTCCGAGAAGATTTTCCGCAGGATTTTTGAAAGATGAATCCGGATGAATTCCGGGTGAAATGGAATTTCCCAAGGATTTCCTCCATACGAATTCCGAGAGTAATTTCGGTAGGTATTCCTATGTGAATTTTCGTAGAATTCCGAGTAGAATTGCCGTAGGAATTACAATGAGTATTTCCGTAGGAATTTTGAGAAATTTCCGGATGGAAACCGAATTTCCGAAGGAATTTCCGGGATAACTTCTACCCAAATTTCTTGTGATTTCCCGAAAAAATTGTAGGTGGAACATTCGGAGAAACTCCAGGGGAATGTTTAAAGAAATATTTTAGGGAATTGCCGGATTATTACTGCGGAGAATTTCAAGAGGAATTCTGGGGAGTTACCGGAAAAAATCTTGGAAGAATAACCAAAGAAATTGTGGGACGAATATTTAAAAAAATCCTGGGAGAATATCCGGAGTAATTACTGGAACAATTTCCGAAGCAATCTCGCAGGTATTTAAATTATTTTAAAATAATTTTAGGATTCATCAGATAGGATAGCCTGATGAGTTCCAGGAGAAAATTTCAGGAAAATTATTGAAAAAGTTTTAGGATAATTCCTGGAGGAATTTTCCTGGAATTCCTGAAGAATTTTATT
Organism: Armigeres subalbatus; assembly: GCF_024139115.2. Taxonomy (NCBI): domain Eukaryota; kingdom Metazoa; phylum Arthropoda; class Insecta; order Diptera; family Culicidae; genus Armigeres; species Armigeres subalbatus. Next base: position 297,110,419 of record NC_085141.1, read on the forward strand.
AGAGTCCTGAAGTAATTTTTAAGAGAATGTCTGAAAGTGTTTCGAAGGGAATTTTTTGAAGATTTCTTGAATGAATTCCCGTCAAAAAATTAAAAGAATTGCACAAAGCATCGATTTTTAAGATAATTGATCTTTGCGGTTTCACTTTTATTTCCACTATTGCTACCATTACCCTAAATGACTCAAGACATTTGTTATCAAAACAATCTTTCTAAAATGTTAAACCCCTTCTTAAAGACTAGTAGAGATATTGACAGAACATTTTTAATGAAGGTATAAAATAAGTTCGTGCTGACTGCTGATCCACGTCAGCGCGCCGTTTCCGACTGCAAATGGCGTAACGCCACCGGCTAGAAATGATGTATCATGCTGCCGTCGACAATAACATGTAAATCAGCAAACACGGTCTAACCGTAATGACATTTCTCAAATGAAACGAAATAATTTATTCCTCTGATACCCTTTGACGCTCAAATCACTATTTTGTTTTCTAAAATCGACCTGAAGACGTTTTGGTTAATTAAAATTTTGAATACATTTTTAATAACGCGATATTCTCATGAATAGTTGACAATTAAATTGCAGATTATCGAGGTTTGACTGTATTATATTTTCATTATTGATTTATCTTGATAACATAGGGGAGGAGGTTCGGTTGTGGGCACCGTTCGGTTATGGGCACCCCTATGTATCTTTTGACAGATAAGAGATGCTGTCATTCTGACAACCGTCATTTGTTTGCTATAATAGCACGATGTTTTGTGCTCAATATCAAACCGGATGGGCATCTCTACTTTGAACTAGAAACAAATAAATTTTTCGTACAAGAAAAACAACACGAAAGTTTTTTGGCTTTTTCAAAGTGTCATAAATTAAAAAGTGAGTTCTAATGCGTATTTACACAGTAAATTTAATCTATTTTAAGGCCCAATGTCGATTGCCATCAAAATTTTAGCGCAAATTTTTTTTTCTTCTCGTTCCAAAAAGGCTGCGAAATTCGGTTGTGGGCACCCTCATTTTATTGATAAATCATTCAATATCGTTTTACTTGTCCCTTAACTTATTTTAATAACGTTTTAAGGCAGTTTTTATAATTAGTTTGACATAATTGTTCGAAATAATGAGTTTATTTAATATTTTTGTTCTTTGGGCATGTCTAGTCATTATACACACACTTTTTGGAAAAAAAACGTTGACCGATTTGCTTGCAACAAGTTGCATTCGACGGGGAATGCTTTCCCATTGTTTCCCATTGAAAATTGGTCAGATCGGACTATGGGATCAAAATTTATGGCCAAAATATATTTTTTTTGAAATGAACGAGAAAGGCACTATTGCCGCTAGGGTGATTAATCAGGATTTTTTCTGACTGTGATGCATACCAATAAAACGTAAATCAATGAAAAATTAAAACCCATTTACATAAATTAAAACCCATAAAGTGCTATTTTAGACCTTTCTTATGTGATTTTTTTCAACATCCTCCTTAATGCAGGGAGGCATCATCACTTTTTTTTTTAGCGTCTCCTGGCTTTTAGAATGAATAAACTATTCCTTGTCTTTAAATCTGGGTGGTTTTTATTCATGCTTCTTTATTTTTAGCTAAGTTTTCAAGGGTGCCCACAACCGAACCACGAAAGGAAAATGTCCAAAAATGTCAAATTTTCTAAATTATCAATATTTTTTTCTAAATCGATGAAATCATATTATTTCTTTGCTAGTAGTAAGGTTATAAGTTTAGCTTTCGATTGCTATGCAAATGTCGACATAAGATCAACCAGGGCCAAAGTTATGGACTAAACACAAAAGGGTGCCCAGGTCCACAACCAAACATCCTCCCCTACTTATAAATTTGTTATCTATAATCATATGGCAAATGAGCCTTCCAAATAAATGATAGTTTTAAAAAACTTTGTCATATTTATTGTATTATTTGAATTTTAATTTATTAAAACTGTATGTACTCGCCACTTTATTATCTCTTTCGTCTGTGGAAGCTGTTTCGGTTCCGAGTGCATCAACAGACAATCATAACATAAAAAACTTGTCGACGTGGCCAGGTGTGTGGAGCAAATCTGGTCCACCTAATTGTAGATTGTGGCAGAATTTATAATGACTGTGGATATGTTAATCTCTGCAACACCATCTATGTTATGCTATGCTATTAAAATTTTTAATTTTATTTATAAATGTGTAGAACTTTTAAAATAAATTTTAAAAATGATGTCATTTGAAATTCATGAAGTTTGATACCCATACACCCCCGGAAATAATTATAACGCATTCGCTGATTTCAATACAAAATGGTCATGTTTGAGGATCAAAATCTCGGTTTCTAGCGATTACATCGAGGACATATTTGGCATCCCATCCTAAAATGACCTAAATTTTCGATTAATGGTTTTTTTTTTTTATGCATGTTTACTGACAAGGCACGTTTCAATTTCCAGGGGTGTATTGCCTTGACCGGATCGGTTCTATTTTTGGCAGCTAACATCACGGGCAACATCCGTAATCAACCGGTTTTCCATCTTCAGGCCTTCTGAACGATCCTTCTTCTCTAATACATAATGCCTGGCAATAGTGGCCAGGAATTAGAATTATTTATTTCGTTACACTCAAGAAACCATAACTGACCGAATTTGACTCAGTGACTTCTGGAACAACACCGACTACAGGAACATTTTCGTACACATATTACGTAAGCATTTGTGGGGGAAGGGGCGTTATCTTACGCACCATATAAATAAAAAAAATCATATGCATGAAAGAAATCGTACAAGGGACGGAAAAAACCAGAAAAATTGCTTAGGTAATAAGTGTTTCGTTTTTCGATTGAAGTGCGTAGGTCAAATCAGTAATTCACAATTTACATGTGAAGTTATTTTGTATGTTCTGACATTTTTAACAATGTATTTTATAAGGTGTAGCTTATTAAAATTTCAGCAATACAGTCGGTAACGGAGTTAGTAGCGGCATTGAATCATTCCACCCGGTATGCTGCTTTGTAACCCCTTTGTAGTTCTGTCATTTTCGTTGTTCAAATACGGTACATATATGAAGTCTGAAATGACACACATAATAAATTCACCATAACCCCACCATCCCAACATAATATTGCACCGATTTCGAGAAAATTGAAAACTGCTCTAAACCAAAACCGACCGGGATCATAACTTCAAATCGGCATGGTCCGAAGAGTGACCCGAATACTGGATCTGCAAGGTTCCGCGAAGCGAAGGCCCGCGCAAAGTCAATTTAGGAATGTAATATAGCTTTGAGCAATGGAACACGATTTATTCATCTTATCTTACTACCGGTTGTTACCGGGCACCGCGCTCCGAACGTGATATTGCCGTTGAAATTAATGATAGACATAAATTAGACAGCTTGTACGCGCGCGCGCGCCTCCGAACCGATCCAAACGTTCTATGTTGGTTGGTATAGCACGTTTGGAAATCGCAGAAAAAAAAAGCTCACGACAACACGAGCAGCACCGCCACTCGATTCGAATGGACCAACAACCAACCATTCCGATGCGAAGAAGCGATTGGATTCTGCAGAATTGGCTGGACGTCTGCGATGATGGTGGTTTTGCTGCTGCTACTCGCACCCGCATTGTATGCCAATTTGAATTTGTAATCGAACGGGTATTTGTAATTTGATTGCGCGCACGATCGGATTTACATTTTCCATGCAGAAGTCCTATTGCGGTAGGATTGCGGTTGCGGTATTGGTACTATTTTTGTACAAGAAATGGGATTTTGGAAAATTGTTTTCAGAATTTTGTGTGTTTGAAGTTCAGCGAAGCATCTGAATATGAGATATCGTTCGCGCTCAAGTTTTGTGTTATCAATCACTAAAGTTTTATGTTTCATATCTTGGAGTTGCTAGATAATGATTCTTTTGTTTGGTATCAACGCCAACGCGATTTCCTTGGAGAATTCCATCAATAGCTTGTTGGTATTACATTGTAATGAGAAAATAAAGTAAATGACATGCAATAAAAACTGAAAAACCAATACCCATCTGCAATTTAACGGGGTCCGCAACACTCAACGAAGTAACGATCCGATCAGAGCTAGGAAATGGGAAAATCATTTCGTTCTCTTAATTCGACATCGAATGCTTAACTTTTTTTTCCATTACAACCCCATACTGCCACAATCTACCACGCTGCTATGACGGCTGCAAAACTTTCATCGACGAGAGGCCATGATTGGTGACTCCGATGGCACACCGATATATTCTCTCTCTTATTTCTGTCGAATCCAGCATCAGCCGTCTATATAGTGTTCCACCACCGCCACCATGGGACGACGACGACTACGACGGATAGGGAAATGCATCGTGGGGGTGGCAATCGGGGTGGTGACAGGACGACGTCACGAGGGACAGCCCAGATGACAGTTTCAAGCGGAAATGAAACTTTATTCGAAATGATTTTCCCATTTTTCTCCAATCATTTGCACGTCATATTTCGTTTATCAGATTGACTTAATCTAATAAACTTTTTCATCGCTACGCTTGATAATAACGTTCGCTGCGCTGGTGCGCGCAGATTGCTCGTTGTCGTTAACGTCCTCATCACGGCCAGTCGATGCATAGTGGTTACAAATGGGATTTTATATCATATTGTGGCTGTCTGTCTAGAGGATTACTATTTTTATGTAATTTAATTTTTTTTAATCAAATTGCAAAAAAAAACTTCAATCTGTGATTTTGCATTCTTATTCCAAATGACCAAAACTAGAAGCAACACCTATTACAACATATAAGTTTCCCATTCGAACCACTATGCACATATTTTCCAATAGCTAACGATATCGCTCGAATTGCATCAAAGTTTCTGGATCGGGCCCGGAGAAGTGCTCATCAGTGTGCGAGAATTGATGCTGCCGATTTGCATAATAATTAAAATCAATGATATTCATGACCGACGAGAACTGACATACACACTCATCGACCTCTCTTCACCCTTTCTTCGAAACTTCTCTACGGACCTGACCATAAAAGCAACTGTATTCCAAACAAATCGCCATCCACTTACCACTCGCATCTGGGACACTTTCTTGTAGCCCACGTAGGAGAATATGTGACCGAGAATTTCGACGGGTAGATCCAGCAGGTTCAGACTATCATCCGGTGGCGTACTGTGCTGGTGTGAACTGAGCGCCACCGGTACCACTGCCAAGCCGCTGCTACTACTGGTGGCGGCGGTGGCATTTGTGACACTGATGCCATTGTTGTGGCTTTGTGTGGAGGATCTGTTCGTCGCGGAAGGCTGGCTGGAGTTGTTGCTGCTGCTGCTAGTGATGGCGGCTGATGAGGAGCGAAACAGGTAGAGAGTACATTCCTCCGTCGTGGCACCGGTCATCTGACGAGTGGATACCATCGTAGTTTCGCTGGAAAGGGAAAATTAAATGTTGGTTTTATTAGTTGATGCGATAATCAGGAATGGCGTATGGAATTGAAAACAGAATTTTGAGTTTATTCGGGAAACAAATTGAAATATGATATTCAAATTAATGCCTCAAATATCAGAAATTAAATATTATATAACTGGCATTTATCCTCAGGATAAACCAGTCGTTCCGAACGTTTTCGGGATCGCGAACCACATTACGATTAACCAAATGGCCTACGGCCCCCTGAATATGACATGCTGAAATCAACAACAAACACATATTCTTAAGTCATTTTATATCAGAATGCTAATAATTATAATTGAACGTATTTTGCATAGAACGCAAAGCATTCGCGAAATCCAGGTTTATGGTTCTGTTTTGTACGGTCGGTAAGTCAAAATTTAACGAGTTCGTACAATTCCATTTAACTCCAGCACTTGTTTGTACCGTTGACAAAAACGGTTTTTCGACCTCAACAGTAAGGCCATCTTCAGTATCGCAGCAGCAGGGGCAGCAGGGACTATGTCCAAGGGCTTGACGATTCCTCCCCATGCCATCTGCGAGTTGTGGCGCCTGCCTAGGATGTGGTGGGGTTTGACAGTGGGCCCTGTTAAACCTCTATAAAAAGCTGCATGTATCCGCAAGTAAGCTCCGCCAAAGCGACCGTGTGCCGCTCAAAGCGCACAAGCCCAAGTCCTGGTGTTAGGTGGGACGCTAAACAGCCCTGACACGACGGCCCTCCGACAAGACAGGAGGTTTGCGCAGGCCCAATAAGCCGCCTTTAAAAACAACTATTACGAACGACATAGAAGATAATACGACTCGATACAATCGGCAACGACCTAGGCGACGAATAAAGGATCACGATTGGAAGCTTGGAACATGGAACTGCAAGTCGCTAGGCTTCGCAGGTTGCGACAGGATAATCTACGATGAATTACATCCCCGCAACTTCGATGTCGTAGCGCTGCAGGAAATCTGCTGGACAGGACAGAAAGTGTGGAAAAGCGGGCATCGAGCGTCTACCTTCTACCAAAGCTGCGGCACCACCAACGAACTGGAAACTGGCTTCATAGTGCTGGGCAAGATGCACCAACGCGTGACTGGGTGGCAGCCAATTAGCACAAGGATGTGCAAGCTGGAAATATAAGGCCGTTGCTTCATCTATAGCATCATCAACGTGTACTGCCCACACGAAGAGAGATCCGACGACGAGAAAGAAGCGTTCTATGCGCAGCTGGAGCAGACATACGATGGATGCCCACTGCGGGACGTCAAAATCGTCATCGGTGACATGAACGCTCAGGTAGGAAGGGAGGAAATGTATAGACCGGTCATCGGACCGGATAGTTTGCATACCGTATCGAACGACAACGGCCAACGATGCATAAACTTTGCAGCCTCCCGCGGAATGGTAGTCCGAAGCACTTTCTTCCCCCGCAAGAATATCCTCAAGGCCACATGGAAATCACCTAATCAAGTCAGGGAAACCCAAATCGACCACGTTCTAATCGACGGTAAATTCTTCTCCAACATCACGAACGTACGCACTTACCGCAGTGCGAATATTGAATCCGACCACTACCTCGTTGCAGTATGTCTGCGCTCAAAACTCTCGACGGTGATCAACACGCGTCGGAGTCGTCCGCCGCGGCTAAGCATTTGGCGGCTACAAGACGGTAGACTAGCCCAAGACTACGCGCAGCAGCTGGAAGCCGCACACCCAACGGAAAAGCAGCTAGGCGCAGCATCTCTTGAAGATGGCTGGAGAGATATTCGATCCGCCATTGGAAGCACCGCAACCGCCACACTAGGCACGGTGGCACCGGATCAGAGAAACGACTGGTATGACGGCGAATGTGAGCAGTTAGTTGAGGAGAAGAATGCAGCATGGGCGAGATTTCTGCAACACCGCACGAGGGTGAACACGATACAAACGGGCGCGGAACAGACAAAACTCGATTTTGCGGAGGAAAAAGCGCCAGCAGGAAGATCGAGTCCGTGAAGAGACGGAGGAACTGTACCGCGCTAATAACGCACGAAAGTTCTATAAGAAGTTGAACCATTCACGTAAGGGCCAAGTGCCACAGCCCGATATGTGCAAGGACACAAACGGGAACCTTCTTACAAACGAGCGTGAGGTGATCCAAAGGTGGCGGCAGCACTACGAAGAGCACCTGAATGGCGATATGGCAGACAATGATGGCAGTATGGTAACGAATCTCCAGGAAATTCAGGAGGAGATCGGCTGAAAACAACAAAGCCCCTGGAGTTGACCAACTATCAGGAGAGCTGTTTAAACACGGTGGTGAAGCACTGGCTAGAGCGCTGCATTGGGGGATTACCAAGGTTTGGGAGGATGGGGTTCTGCCGCAGGAGTGGATGGAAGGTGTCGTATGTCCCATCCACAAAAAGGACGATAAGCTGGATTGTAGCAACTACCGCGCAATCACATTGCTGAACGCCGCCTACAAGGTACTCTCCCAAATTTTATGCCGTCGACTAGCACCAATTGCAAAGGAGTTCGTGGGGCAGTACCAGGCGGGTTTTATGGGCGAACGCTCCACCACGGACCAGCAGAGAAATTCGGAGACGCATCATGGCTGCAAATCGTACGTACTTTGGACTCCGCAAGACGCTCCGATCGAATGGAGTTCGCCGCCGTACCAAACTGATAATCTACAAAACGCTCATTAGACCGGTAGTCCTCTACGGACACGAGACCTGGACGATGCTCGTGGAGGACCAACGCGCACTTGGAAGTTTTCGAAAGGAAAGTGCTGCGTACCATCTATGGTGCGGTGCAGATAGAGGACGGTACGTGGAGGAAGCGAATGAACCACGAGTTGCATGAGCTGCTGGGAGAACCATCCATCGTTCACACCGCAAAAATCGGACGATGCGGTGGACCGGGCACGTAGCCAGAATGTCGGTCAGTAATCCGGGCACAAGAAGGTGAGGTGCGCAGCGGGCAAGGTGGATCGATCAGGTGGAAGATGACTTGCGGACCCTCCGTAGACTGCGTGGTTGTCGACATGTAGCCATAAACCGAGCCGAATGGAGAGACTTCCCATCCAGGTTTAGCAGGTAACTCTCGACTTTTAGAAGCTCGGTCGGGATTCCGTCCTTTCCAGCGGTCTTACTGTTCTTTAGCTCTCAAACAGCCTTTCGCACTTCGACTAGCAAGGGTGGCTCTTTTTGTTGTCTATCATCATCAATCCTAGTTCTGTATATGTCCTTTCTGTCCAATTATCCATTCAATCACGGGCTTGGTTGTCTTATGGCTAGCATTTCTGTCTCATATGCAGGAAGACGTGTGTTCAATCCCAGGATCCTCCAAAAATAATGAACACCCTTCAAATATATGAGGATAATGGATGACCGGTAATATGTCTAAAATACGAATCAAGTTCGTTTTATTCGACTTCAACATTTCGTGATGTTACAACGCAAGGTGCTCTAAAAACAGGTTTTTCAATGCGTTGTAACGTCACAAAACAGTATACCACTTTAAAATCAATTTTAGCGTTTTCGATCCGTATAGTATGATATTGCACCAAAATGAAAAAGATTTAAGTTCAACAATGTATTAGATGAAATCCTGGTTTTTGATCAATGGCACGGAGCGTTAATTCCAATGTCCAGATTTGCAAACTAGAACATATACATATTATGGCTTCTTTTTAAGATTCCACCAAGTAGAAACAAAAAGCTGATCGTTTGAGCATAATACACAGTGCTTGGTCTTATGTAAAAATTGCGGCATAACTTTATGTTCAGGGTTTGCAGAAATCGCTCTCAATAGATAACGAACAACGATAAAAGAGAGGCAAAAACTGTTCCGAATCATAACAAGCCATGATAACAAATTTATGCGAAAAAACAGAATCGGATAGGCAGCCCCCACAGAAAAATGGTGATTCTCGCTTTGTTTTCGCTCCTTTCGTGTTGGTTACGGAACAGCTGTGTAGAACAAGCTGAAATGCATCATCAAGCTTTCTAAAAGGAATTCCATGACAGCTTGCGAAAAAAGTTTCTCGCGATATGCTACATATCGTATATGTATACAGAGATGATAAGTGAGAAACTCGCTCTTTCTCTTTAGGATTCAATCCGTGTTTATGTTAGTACCTTTATTTACTTTACAGAGAATAATTCATCAGATTTTTTACTTGCCCTGCATATACTGACGGAAATGGGTGATATCGCCGAAATACTACTTCACCTTATGTCACATCGACTGAAAAATTTGCTTACTGTATTTATATTGATATGTTCATCCTGCAGCTGAACACAAATTGAGCCAATTTGTCCAGATATCTTACATGCTCCGTAGGCTTTATGACTATGAGGAATATTTTTCCGTGACGTTACAAACAGAAACTCAAAACCAAAACAAAGCTTTTTTCGAGCACAAAGAGTACAAAGCAATTTTAAATTAAAAGCTTATATGTACTTCTCAGAAAATTTAAAACAGTCAATTTTTCGTGACGTTACAACGCTTTTTTGTGACAGATTTTACTTTGGCAAAATTCAGATTTCTTACAACTTTAAATCAAATTTTTCATAGGGCATTGATTCTATAGTTTTTCATCTTTGAAAAGGTGAGAACAGATTGCAAATTGATGCAGCAGAACCTAAATACGTATTCCCATGGTAAGACTATCTATAATCATCTAACCGATACTGGTGGTTTCTATCCTGTTTATTTGTTTATTGTTTACGGCTGCAAACCAGTTGGCTCAAAGGTTACCCGGCCTACGTTCAGCAATGGGTATCTTCGCCACGTGAACCACGGCGAGGACATTGCAGGAATCAATGATCGATTGGCTGAAGTGGATCGTGCAGCAAACATCCGTCCTACCGGTTGCATCACATGAGCGTGAGACACACGGTGCCGAATGCAGAGCAGCGTTGGGCCATTCAAGAGCCACTCGAAAACCAAAATATCGAATCTCATAATAAATAGACTGCGTGACCACAGACATAAATTGATTGTTTGGAATTATCATCAAATCACTTCTTGAGTATTCTAGAATATGCTTAGTTTTGCCTTTTTGTGCATGAAAAGTAAATGAAAAGCTAGGTTCACCTTGTTTATATAATAACGACTCCACATAAAGTTTAAATCACACTGACAGGATGCAATTTATTCGTAATCAAAATTCCCATTATCTTGGAACAAGTCAACAAGCTTTCAAAATGTAAAATCATCGCGTAAAAAAAGTAAATTCCAGCTTCGGAGTAATTTACTAAGCATAAAAAGCAACGACCAAAACGACGTCATCAAAGCTTAACTCCATAGTTTCTTCCAGAAAGAAGACTTACGAAACGTCCAGGACACATGCAATAACAACCCCATCACGGTTTCTCCTTAGCTTAGCGGCTCCGTGCCGGCTAATCACGTATTCGTACACGTCACGTTTGCACAAAGCATGGCATTTAAATTTCATTACCTACTGTGTTGTAGCAAATCTTCTACATATATTCCGTTACATGCCCACCATGCTCCGCTGGCCCGGTTAACCGGGATGATGACGCTTGGGTGGCCAGGAATCTAAAAGCGTGCAAAATATAAAAGGTAAGCGCTACCATTCCCATCCGCCCGTACGCCCACGTGCCGTCAAAAAGTCAAACTCGTCGTTGGCGCTTGCAACCGAAGCATGACGAAACTTCTACGGCGTCATCCCTCGCCGAAATGGGGGATGCTACTCATTCTGGGAAATTCCTTCTTTTTTTTGCTTCCCTTTTGCTGAATCGAAATTTTCCGAATCATGTCTCCGTTTCGTTGGATTACATGCGTCTTTACTGCGGAAGAGGTGGAACAAAGTGTGTTAAAGTTTTATACCGATCAGATCAGCAAGCAAAAAAACAGATCCAGCAAGAATTAAGAAGTCACCATAGTTTGTTATTCGCCTTTGTGATAATACCACATATGGAAATTAGGAAAATTGCTTGGAATTTCCATTTCTGTTTTTATATTGCGATTAAATCCCTCCCAATCATATTGCTTTTGGCGAAAATAAAATCGATCAGAGTTCGCATTTTTTGGAGAATGCAGAGGATACTCTCATTGTGCAATTGCATACAACAATCAATGCCTTTTTATTCTCCAAATTAATTTGCAAATCGAATGGTTAGCAATTGCACATTGGTGATAAAATCTACAAACTACAAATCTGGATCCAATTGTGTATTGTCTACACCTGTCTATATGGCGATTTTGTGCTATTCCATTCCAAATCGATTGGCCAAGTAAAGTCCGAACCATTAAATATGATAACACTGTTGAGGTACTGTTGAAATACTCATTAGTAAAGTTGCAACGGCGTAGATAAAATAAGTTTTATAATTTAATTCATCTAACATGCCGGTAGTTGGATTGAACTGTTTATACGATTCATGCAAATTATTTGATGTTTCGGACGAATTCTAACATGAATTTGTAACCGTGAGATAAAAAATGTGGCGATTCCCTTATATTTTATCGTTCCAATCTCCCAAAAGAAGCAACGAAAATTTACTATTCCTGTAGGAAAAAACCTCGTTACTATACCACATTGATTGTACAGCAATCTGAAGCTGAAAACCGCTAATGCAAAAATCATTATTCATTTTGATTTCTTTGGTGTAAATTTTATTTCTACAATTTACTCCAGGCTATGCTCTCGTGCAAACTTTGCCGTTGCACTCGAGTTAAGATGGATACGCTAGAAAAACTATCTCCCGGAAAAAAAAGTCGTGCCCATATATCCCAACTGTGAGTTGCAACTTTTGTCGCTTCTGTAAGATGGGAGGACAACCCCGCCTCCGGAGCAGTTACCTGTTCCAAATTGCGGAAGAAGCGATCCGGTACCATATTTATATTGCCACCTAACTTTGGCGGATAGCATCTCTCAGCCAGTGAGTGTGCGCCGCCAGTGCAGATCGGAGGGTGGGCTGGGGTACTTCATTTTCCCGATGTGACACTCCCAAGAGCCGTGAAAAATGATGGGAAGAACCTCAATTTAGGATCGAAAGTTCTTCCACGTTCTCATCAACCCTGCATGTGCAGCAGCTAGGCAGGATCGAGACTCGGGAGCAAACTTTCCCGTTCACGTTTACTCGAGAAATCCCATAGCAGCACAATTCAGGTAAGTTGGTACATTCTTCTACAGCACCGTGCTTCTACTTACCGCAATACCACCCGCAGCTCGGTGGTAGGTTTGCTTAGTGTGTACCGTTGCTGGATAGGATAGCATGAATCAGACACAACTTTTGCTCGGTTCCATCTGTGTTTGCACCGCTACATACCATCGCACACGGTGATCCCGAAAGGTTACAAATGTAGTCTTTCTCGATTCTTTCAGGGAGGAGAAACACCCTTGAAAATTGAATCCTAAACTAAATTCGCTTTATTTCGAGATTAGAATTCTTTAATTCAAATCAAGCATGATTTTTGGAAACGTCGTATGTCCAAATGAGTGACTCTCTTTCATTACTCTTTTTTTTTGCTAATATCTAGGCAAGTTTTGCATTTGTTGCCATAGGTTCACCTCAGTAGCTAGACAAAGTTATTTTATAGATCTATGCTGAAAATTCCAAAGTAAATGTAAGTATGATTATGCAAGAATGAAAAGAGAAAGTAAACAAAGAGAACCTCTCTATATGACATTCGATATTTTCAAAAATCAGGCGAGAAATGCTTTACGTTACCTAAATATTGAATAGCTACCCTGGGGCCTCATAGCGCATCTCGACCCGACAGCACTTTTACACAACAGTTTACATGGTCAGCTCGCTTCAAGTCGAGATGCGCAATGCCACCTTCAGTTTGAAATACCTATAACTAAACTATTGACTGTGTGTTAGCTGTCACACATTACAAATATATCAGCTTACCTGGATATTTTTGTTGCTCTACTAGCACAGCAACGCTCAGATATGCAGAGTAAGCTGAATGACTTGACCAAACGGTCTTCTACGGCGGCGGATCCGACCATCAACGTCAACAAGACCAAATGTAAAAGCCAAATCGTTTGATATCAAGACGAACAACAACTCAAACTTCAAGTCCACCTCGCACATGGTCCATGTTTCATGTCCGTATAGGAATACCCCCAAGTAACCCGTCTCTCCGCATGACACCTTCTAGCACAGTGTTGAACAACAGGCACGAAAGTTCATCTTGTCAGGGGTCGTTCAACAATGATGTCACAGGTTTTAGGGGGGGAGGGGGTCTAGTTCATGGCGGGATTCGAACGAACTGGAGTGTTCGCCCGAAATCTTCACAGGGAAGATCCATAAAGTACGTCACGCAAAATTTGGCTATTTTCAACCCCCCCTCCCCCCTTCGTCACACTTTTTGTATTAAACCTCTAAAATTTTTGTATGAGTCGTCACGCTGTTCGGAACCCCCCCCTCCCCCCTAGGAGCGTGACGTACTTTGTGGATGGCCCCCACACAGTTTTGCACACCATCTATCGTTACTATGATCAGTCTGGTAAGCTTCCCAGCAAAGCTGTTCTGGTCCATAATTCTCCATAGCTCTACGCGGTCTATACTTTCGTATGCCGCCTTGCAATCGATGAACAGATGGTGCGTTGGGATCTGGTATTTTTGAAGGGTGTACGGCAATAAAGATCTAGTCCGTTGTCGAGCGGCCGTCAACGAAACCAGTTTGATAATTTCCCACGAAGAAAGATGATCTGGGTCTGGGATATCAATTTGTAGGCGGCATTAAGAATGGTGAACCTTCCTTCCACTCCTCCGGTAGCTGTTCACACGTCGCCAACCACGCAGTCTACGGAGGGTCCGCAAGTCATCTTCCACCTGATCGATCCACCTTGCCCGCTGCGCACCTCGCCTTCTTGTGCCCGTCGGATCGTTATCGAGAACCATTTTCACCGAGTTACTGTCCGACATTCTGGCTACGTGCCAGGGATGGAATGCTCCTCAGAGCAAATCAGGAGAAGAAAAAAAATGCTCACTGCTCTCGACACACGAATCTTTGCTCTTCTCTTTTGTACTTTTGCGTTTCTCTCTTTTTCGGGTTGCTCCGAAATATATTCATTTCTCAATGATAACTAAATGGTTTGACTCAATGAGGTGAGGAAAAAGTTGCTCATTGAGTATCTTTGAGCCTCTTTTCTCGAAGGACGGAATCGGTGGTGGCGAATAAATTTATGATAATTAGTTGGCTAATCTAAAGGGTAGCCAGTAGGTAATTGTATTTATCGTGTTTGTTTAGAAAACAATTCAATCACTGTCATAATGCGGGTTAAGGACTGCTTCATTTTATTTTTACACGTTGAAGACATTCTCTTGAAAGAGCTTAGTATATTTTAATCAAAATTGAAGCAGTCGAACAAATCTTGTATTTATCGGTCAAAATGGTATACACTGGGGTCATGCGGTTTAATAAGACCGATTTGCAAGATTTCCTCACCAATCGATTCGGCTTGGGCTCCGCTGTGTATTCAAAAAGTTTGCAAATCTGGTGGGGGAGCTGGAAAACTGTCTAAATACAATATTAGGGCCAGTTGGGAGAAAACCCAATGCGATCGCACATAAAATGATCTAGAGTGCGGCGCTGCAATGAACACAACAATTGACAGGAATGCAAAATAATACAACCCCGAGCAAGCTCGGGTACGTTCAACTAGTCTCTATATACAAAAATGAGTTTGCATTTCCTTTGAGGCAATATAAATCACGAAGGAGTGGACCAATTTACAAGATTCTCTCAGTAATCGATTCGTCTTGGGATCAACTGTATTTGTACATACTAATAGCTGATCAATTTGCTGGGGAAAGTTGGGAAGTTGTCTAAATGCAACGGATTAATAAGTTCTGAAGAAAGCCATCAAACTCGGAACTGAAATCGATCTAGAGTGCGACGCCTCAATCAACTAAATGATTGACAGATCAAAAATAAAACCCGAGAGAGATCGGACAGTTCGTCTAGTATAAGATAATTTTGTCAATAATCTCTTTGCACTTCAAATTGTAATTGCTAACCAGATAAATGTTAAATTGCCTACATCAAGCTGCCTGTTGCTTAGAAGCAGTAAATAATTAATGTAAAGATAGAATGGTGTTCATTTCTACCCGTTCATGGATGCTATACACGGTCCCTATTCTTATGCTGGTCTCATAAAAGTACGAATGTGTAAGACTGTTGTGCGGGTAGCGATGGTATGACAGAAGTGTGCTTTCATTTAACTTGACGTTCAGTTGGAAAGAACAACAAAAATGATGCTCCTCAAAGAGGCTCATTGAGACAAACGGTTTCTCTCAAAGAGAGCCGCTCCTCATTTTTCCCACAACGAAGAGCATCTTTTTTGTATGTTTTGATCATATCCGTGATATGTTGTTGCTCACTTTTGATGAACTTTTTTTTGCTCATTGAGCTCATTGTGCGAGCAAATGCCAAGCCTGCGTGCCCGGCCCACCGCAGTCGTCCGATTTTCACGGTGTGAACGATGGATGGTTCTCCCAGCAGCTGATGCAACTCGTGGTTCATTCGCCTTCTCCACCATAGATGGTACGCAGCACTTTTCTTTCGATAACTCCAAGTGCGCGTTGGTCCTCCACGAGCATCGTCCAGGTCTAGGTCTAGGTCCAGGTCTAGGTACGATTTCCAGCCACTATGCGTCTCCGAATTTCTCTGTTGGTATCATTTTCGGCAGTCACCAGTGAGCCCAAGTACACAAATTCTTCTACCACCTCGATTTCGTCGCCAACGATGCCAACTCGCGGTGGGTGGCTCACATTGTCTTCTCTTGAACCTCTTCCTATCATGTACTTTGTCTTCGACGTGTTAATGACTAGTCCGATCCACTTGGCTTCCCTCTTCAGTCTGATGTAGGCTTCCTCCATCTTCTCAAAGTTGCGTGCCATAATATCTATGTCGTCGGCGGAGCCAAATAGCTGGACGGAATTATTGAAAATTGTACCACTCGTGTTAATCCCTGCTTTTCGTATTACCCCTTCCAAAGCGATGTTGAATAGCAGACACGAAAGACCATCACCTTGCCGTAACCCTCTGCGCGTTTCGAAGGGACTCGAAAATGCCTCTGAAACCCGAACTACGCACATCACCCGATCCATCGTCGCTTCGATCAACCGTGTCAGTTTATCCGGAAATCCGTGTTCGTGCATTAGCTGCCATAGCTGGTCCCGATCGATTGTATCATATGCGGCTTTGAAGTCGATGAATAGATGATGTGTGGGAACGTTGTATTCGCGACATTTCTGCAGTACTTGGCGAATGGCGAACACCTGGTCTGTGGTGGAACGTTCGCCCATAAAACCTGCCTGGTACTGCCCCACGAACTCCCTTGCAATTGGTGCTAGTCGACGGCATAAAATTTGGGAGAGTACCTTGTAGGCGGCATTCAGCATTGTGATTGCGCGGTAGTTGCTACAATCCAGCTTCTCGCCCTTTTTGTAGATGGGACACACGACACCTTCCATCCACTCCTGCGGCAAAACTTCCTCCTCCCAAATCTTGGTAATGACCCAGTGCAGCGCTCTAGCCAGTGCCTCACCACCGTGTTTAAATAGCTCTCCTGGTAGTTGGTCAACCCCAGGGGCTTTGTTGTTTTTCAGCCGGCCAATCTCCTCCTGGATTTCCTGGAGATCCGGAGCCGGTAGAATTTTGTCCTGCGCGAGTTCTCCCAGGTCCATCACCATACCGCCATCTTCGTCTGCCACATCGCCATTCAGATGTTCTTCGTAGTGCTGCCGCCACCTTTGGATCACCTCACGCTCGTTCCTAAGAAGGTTCCCGTTTATGTCCTTACACAGAATCTATGACAAAAGGTCGAAAGACAAAAGGTCGAAAGGACAAAAGGTCGAAAGACAAAAGGTCGAAAAGACAGAAGGTCGAAAGGACAAAACGTCGAAAGGGACAGAAGGTCGAAAGGACAAAAGGTCGAAAGGACAAAACGTCGAAAGGGACAAAAGGTCGAAAGGGACAAAAGGTCGAAAAAGACAAAAGGTCGAAAGGGACAAAAGATCGAAAAAGACAAAAATGTCGAAGGGGACAAAAGGTCGATCAAAGGTCGATTTTGTGTATTTCAAAGGAATTTTTGAAATGCATTTAACTTCAAGCAGAAATAACACTCATCTCATTAATCAAAGTTGAAGAATGAGCAATTTTCAAAGAAGGAGTAATGACTATGAAACAATATTATGAATATCTAGATCATGGTTTCCCAAACTGTGGGTCCCGACCCCCAGGGGGGTCGCGTGCGGATTGTTGGTGGGTCGCGCAGAACAAATATTAATTGCAGCTCGAATGCCGAACCTTTTGATCATTTTTTTCAGGAACATTATTTCAAGTTCAAACCGCATTTTATTTTAAATATCCATCACCACGCTATTTAATTTAAACATTTATGCCTAAATTTAGGGGGTTTGGTGTCAGGCCCTGCAAGCCAGCCTTTAAAAAATCATAAGCAACGAACAATCAACAAGAGAGTACGGACCGGAACCATCGGCGAAGACCACTGCGACGAAAAGGGACTAGCGATTGGAAACTCGGTTCGTTGAACTGCAAATCTCTCAACTTCATCGGGAGCACACGCATACTCGCCGATGTGCTCAAGGACCGTGGATTCGGCATCGTAGCGCTGCAGGAGGTTTGTTGGAAGGGATCAATGGTGCGAACGTTTAGAGGTAATCATACCATCTACCAGAGCTGCGGCAGCACACACGAGCTGGGAACAGCTTTCATAGTGATGGGCGATATGCAAAGGCGCGTGATCGGGTGGTGGCCGATCAATGAAAGAATGTGCAGGTTGAGGATCAAAGGCCGGTTCTTCAACTTCAGCATAATCAACGTCCATAGCCCACACTCCGGAAGCACTGATGATGATAAGGACGCATTCTACGCGCAGCTGGAACGTGAGTACGACAGCTGCCCAAGCCACGACGTCAAAATCATCATAGGAGATTTGAACGCTCAGGTTGGCCAAGAGGAGGAGTTTAGACCGACTATTGGAAAGTTCAGCGCTCACCGGCTGACGAACGAAAACGGACTACGACTAATTGATTTCGCCGTCTCCAAGAATATGGCCATTCGCAGCACCTACTTCCAACACAGCCTCCCGTATCGGTACACCTGGAGATCACCACTGCAGACAGAATCACAAATCGACCACGTTCTGATTGATGGACGGCACTTCTCCGACATTATCGACGTCAGGACATATCGTGGCGCTAACATCGACTCTGACCACTATCTGGTGATGGTTAAACTGCGCCCAAAACTATCCGTCATCAACAATGTTCGGTACCGACGACCGCCGCGGTACGACCTAGAGCGACTGAAGCAACCTGATGTAACCACTGCATACGCGCAGCATCTCGAGGCAGCGTTGCCGGAAGAGGTCACTCTTGAAGGGGCCCCTCTTGCAGACTGCTGGAATACAGTCAAAGCAGCCATTAAAGACGCAGCGGAGAACAACGTCGGGTATGTGGGAAGAAGTCGACGGAACGATTGGTTCGACGTAGAGTGCAGACAGATCCTGGAGGAGAAGGACGCAGCGCTGGCGGTCGCGCAGCAAGGTACTCGGCAGAACTTGGAACGTTATAGACGGAAGCGGGGACAGCAGACCAGCCTTTTCAGGAGAAGAAACGCCGCCTGGAAGAAGCGGAGTGCGAGGAGATGGAACAGCTGTGCCGTTCTCAAGAAACACGCAAGTTCTATCAGAAGCTCAACGCATCCCGCAAAGGCTTCGTGCCGCGAGCCGAAATGTGCCGGGATAAGGATGGGAGCATCTTGACGGACGAACGTGTGGTGATCGAAAGGTGGAAGCAGCACTACGAGGAACATCTGAATGGCGCTGAGAGTACAGGCAGTGAAAGTCAAGGCAGCGGAGGAGATGACTACGTCAGTTCAGCGGACGATGGAAGCCAACCAGCCCCCACCTTGAGGGAAGTTAAGGATGCCATCCAACAGCTAAAGACCAATAAAGCAGCTGGTAAGGATGGTATCGGAGCTGAGCTCATCAAGATGGGCCCGGAAAAGCTGGCCACTTGCCTGCATAAACTGATAGTCAGAATCTGGGAAAACGAACAGCTACCGGAGGAGTGGAAGGAAGGGGTTATATGCCCCATCTACAAGAAAGGCGACAAACTGGAGTGTGAGAACTTTCGAGCGATCACCATCCTTAATGCCGCCTACAAAGTGCTATCCCAGATCATCTTCCGTCGTCTGTCACCATTAGTGAACGAGTTCGTGGGAAGTTATCAAGCCGGCTTCGTTGACGGCCGCTCGACAACGGACCAGATCTTTACTGTACGGCAAATCCTTCAAAAATGCCGTGAATACCAGGTCCCAACGCATCATCTGTTCGTTGATTTCAAGGCGGCATACGACAGTATAGACCGCGTAGAGCTATGGAAAATTATGGACGAGAACAGCTTCCTGGAAAGCTTACCAGACTGATCAAAGCAACGGTGGATGGTGTGCAAAACTGTGTGAAGATCTCGGGCGAACACTCCAGTTCGTTCGAATCGCGCCGGGGACTAAGACAAGGTGATGGACTTTCGTGCCTGTTGTTCAACATTGCGCTAGAAGGTGTCATGCGGAGAGCCGGGTGTAACAGCCGGGGTACGATTTTCAACAGATCCAGTCAATTTATTTGCTTCGCGGATGACATGGACATTGTCGGCCGAACATTTGCAAAGGTGGCAGAACTGTACACCCGCCTGAAACGTGAAGCAACAAAAGTTGGACTGGTGGTGAATGCGTCAAAGACAAAGTACATGCTTGTGGGTGGAACCGAGCGCGACAGGGTCCGCCTGGGAAGCAGTGTTACGATAGACGGGGATACCTTCGAGGTGGTCGAGGAATTCGTCTACCTCGGGTCCTTGCTAACGGCTGACAACAACGTTAGTCGTGAAATACGAAGGCGCATCATCTGTGGAAGTCGGGCCTACTACGGGCTCCAGAAGAAACTGCGGTCGAAAAAGATTCGCCACCGCACAAAATGTGTCATGTACAAGACGTTAATAAGACCGGTAGTCCTCTACGGACATGAAACATGGACAATGCTCGAAGAGGACTTGCAAGCACTCGGAGTATTCGAGAGACGGGTGCTTAGGACCATCTTTGGCGGTGTACAAGAAGACGGTGTGTGGCGGCGAAGAATTAACTACGAGCTCGCCCAGCTCTACGGCGAACCGAGTATCCAGAAAGTAGCTAAAGTTGAAAGGGTACGACGGGCATAGCATGTTACAAGAATGCCGGACAGCAACCCTACAAAGATGGTGTTTGCTTCCGATCCGGCAGGTACGAGACGACGTGGAGCGCAGCGAGCGAGATGGGCAGACCAGATGCAGAACGACTTGGCGAGCGTGGGGCGTATTCGAGGATGGAGAGATGCGGCCTCGAACCGTGTATTGTGGCGTGAAATTGTTGATTCAGTGTTATCTGTCTAGATGTAGACTAAATAAATGAATGAATGAATGATTTATGCCTAAAAGCTGTCCCCTTAATGAAGTAAAATGAAAACGCTTACATTTTGACAAACAATACCATGTTCGTAATTTTTTGCATTTGTACATGTAAGGTAACGTGAATATTTTTATGTGGAAGAAGCCGAAACAGATGACATTCTGATTCAATTAATGCTTAATACTACTTGGTAAAATGCATTTTTTCATAGGTGGGTCGCGAGACATATAGAATTTTGCCAGGTGGGTCGCATACCCAAAGGTTTGGGAAGCTCTGATCTAGATAGTTCTGTTAGAGATAAAAAAGACGCCTGCATTAAAAATTCACCTGCGTGTAATACACATCAAAATGTGCGGCGTGCACCATTTTGACAAATCGAAGAGACATTTAGAAAACTCAAACATCCATCTATTAGTTGTACTCACTGAATGAATTTTATTCAATTGTTAAAAATTGTGAAAAATAAAAGGGCAGATTTTTTGACAACTATGTTACTCTGGTGAGAGATTGATTCTCCCCGTTACAGTTTCTTGTCTATTTCGATATTTTGTCCCTTCGTCTTTTTGATCTTATTGATATTTTTTTCGTTCGACCTTTTGTCCCGTTCGACCTTTTGTCCCTTTTGACGTTTTGTCCCTTTCGACGTTTTGTCCTTTCGACCTTTTGTCCTTTTCGACCTTTTGTCCCTTCGACCTTTTGTCTTTCGACGTTTTGTCTTTCGACCTTTTGTCCTTTCGACCTTTTGTCTTTCGACCTTTTGTCCCTAACCCCCTTACACATATCAGGCTGTGGCACGTGGCCCTTACGTGAACGTTTTAACTTCTCATAGAACTTTCGTGTGTTATTAGCGCGGTACAGTTGCTCCGTCTCTTCACGGTCTCGATCTTCCTGCTGGCGCTTTTTCCTCCGGAAAATCGAGTTTTGTCTGTTCCGCGCCCGCTTATATCGTGCCTCGTTCGCCCTCGTGCGGTGTTGCAGCAATCTCGCCCATGCTGCATTCTTCTCTTCTACTAACTGCTCACATTCGCCGTCATACCAGTCGTTTCTCTGATCCGGGGCACCGTGCCAAGTGCAGCGGTTACGGTGCTACCAATGGCGGATCGAATATCTCTCCAGCCATCTTCAAGAGACGCTGCGTTTAGCTGCTCTTCCGTTGGGAATGTTACTTCCAGCTGCTGCGCGTATTCTTAGGCTAGTCTACCGTCTCGTAGCCGCCCAATGTTAAGCCGCGGCGTCCGACTTCGACGCGTGTTGTACACCGTCGAGTTTTGAGCGCAGGCATACTGCAACAAGGTAGTGGTCGGATTCAATATTCGCACTGCGGTAAGTGCGGACATTCGTGATGTCGAAGAAGAATTTACCGTCAATTAGAACGTGGTCGATTTTGTTTTCCGTTTCTTGGTTAGGTGATCTCCATGTGGCCTTGTGGATATTTTGCGGGGAAAGAAGGAGCTTCGGACTACCATTCCGCGGGAGGCTGCGAAGTTTATGCATCGTTGGCCGTTGTCATTCGATACGGTGTGCAGACTATCCGGTCCGATGACCGGTCTATACATTTCCTCCCTTCCTACCTGTGCGTTCATGTCACCGATGACGATTCTGACGTCCCGCAGTGGGCATCCATCGTATGTCTGCTCCAGCTGTGCGTAGAACGCTTCTTTCTCGTCGTCGGATCTCCCTTCGTGTGAGCAGTGCACGTTGATGATGCTATAGTTGAAGAAACGGCCTTTAATCCTCAGCTTGCACATCCTTGCGTTGATTGGCTGCCACCCAACCACACGATGGCGCATCTTACCCAGCACTATGAAGCCGGTTCCTAGCTCGTTGGAGGTGCCACATCTTTGGTAGAAGATAGCAGTTCGATGCCCGTTTTTCCAATCATTCCTAGTTTTCTTAAATTTTCTTGACATGTGACTTCTCATGTAGTTGCGATATCATAAAAGGCGGATTAAATCTAATTTTTGCTAGATTGAAATACAGCCATTCCGTTAAAAACAATAGCAAATGTATTCTTTCAACTATATGTACCTTTTGTTAACATGCTGGTAGTTTAATAAATAATGCATGTTATAGAATATGTCATCTTTGTTCTAAATTAGCCGGCTTTTATATTTCGGTTCGAATGACCGGCTGGGTTTATAATTTTGTTGAACACATGATTTTCTTTAATTATTTGGAAGCAGTACAATATCCGGAAAGTGTTAATATATCAGAGTTATGAAGTCGCATATCTTCATTTTATAACCAACTAGTGTTCTTGCAGTTTTATTTTAAAAATGTCAACAAATAATAAGCAGGAAGTAGGTAAATCTATTACAGATTTGTTTTAAAAATTTCGCTTGCAGAAAAGAACCAACCTTTCGAAAAACTTTAAAACTAAGTCTATATCAAAAATACAGCACACACTAATAACTATTGGAACCATTTGTTTTCTTTAGTCTGCTAAGAACTACTGGTTGGTTACATGTTTGTAGGAATGTTTTCATGAATTATCATAACAAAAAGGCGTAATTTCAACTGACTGCTTTCCAAAAATCACGTTTAACCAGCAGAATATATTCAATGCATAAGCCACGGGTTGAACGGACGGATTTATGTGAAGTCAAAAACGTCAAAATTGAGCACCATGACCTTCGAACACAGTGTTTTTTGGGACACCCTAGTCTGCACTTTTCGTAGAAATAATCGAACCGTCAACTTCGTCTCAAATATCCGATGTTGTTTTCCGCTGCGTCGTTAACGGCTGCTTTAACTGCATTACAGCAATCCTCAAGAGGGGCCCTATCGAGCTCACCCTCTTCCAGCAACGCTACCTCGAGAAGCTGAGCGTATTGCAGTGGCGACATCAGGGTTTACGAAACATATGAAGATACAATCAGCTGCAAATTATTTTCGACTGAATGTCCATTCCACCAAATTTTCCTTCGGTTAAATGTACTTTCGACGAAATGTCCCAAAGCCGATGTTTTCCACGGACTGCCAGCTTGAAAGTCTCTTAGCATCGTAGATACGAAACGACTCGATGTCACGAGTCCTATTCTCTTAGGGTCTTCTATAGCACTGATTTTCAACCGTTTCTAACCGCAACAAGAACTCCACCTCCTGTGGTTTTCTGCTGTTGAGGATCCTAGCGATAGACATCATAGTGAGAACACTAATGCGATAGTACAGCCAAGAGTAAACTGATTCCACCAACGTTTTGGATTAGATGAGCGGTCTCCTGGCTTCCAGGCAGGACAGAGGCGTTGATCCAAGAATGGCTTCGACTGGGCAGGCTGAGAATATGTCCAAAAATATCTGATAATGGCATGAAATTATCGATTTTGTATTACCTACCTATTTCAGGGTCTCCAAAACGGCCTGGAGTTCAGAACATACGATCTACCCGATCAACCAAGCCCTGAACGATGTATTTGTGCACCGTTATACATCCCAGCAAATCCATTTAGTCGATAAGATTGCACTCACTACTTTTCTAAACTACTACAGGCCGTTTTGGTTCTCCAAAACGTCATGGAGTTCAAAACATGCGATCTACCCGATTAACTAGGTCCTGAACGATGTACCGGTGAATTGCTAAACATCCCAGCAGGCCCATTGAGCCGACAGGATTTCACTCAATACTTTTACAAGCTGCTACAGGTCTTTATGATTCTTCAAACCACCCTGGGGTTCAAAGTGCGATCTACCCGATCAGCAAGTCTGAACGTGTCCGTTTAGCGCTAAACATTGCAGCAGGTCAATGAGCCAATATGATTTCACATTATTCAGCTACATATGATTCGATGTTCTATGACTCGATGTCGATTCGTGGAAGAAAATATGCCATACTGAAAATATTTTCTGGTTACTCTGACGGTTCTTCGAACAATTTTCAAGGATTTCTATTACACATTTCGAGTATGCTTGAGTCAATGGTCCTTTCATTAGCGATTGATAGAGATCGACTGTATAGGCCCTGTGCGCGGATCATGTGATTTATGAATGTTGTATGATATGATCTACTACTAGTCCGTGAACGCAGAAAATTGCAGGATAACCTATTGCTATTTGCACCTGGCACAAGATCATTTTTGAGCACATCATGTTCTCATGGATCTCATGTTCATGGATTGGTATAGTATACAGATGACCGATGATGAAGATATTGCGAAAGTCTCGATTGATCTGGTAGATACTATGAACTAAACTCAAGAATATTTTGGAGTACTTTGAAGATCCCGTATTTACAAAAATTAGGTTTGCATGATGCGTATATACCTATTGAATAGGATTGAGGGTTTACCGACGATAAGGACATTGCAAAATCCTTGATCAATCCGGTAGATACTCTTATTAAGAAATAATTTTGAGCTTTTTAGTGGAATGTCTTCACTTGTCATAAGACGAGTTCGTACTATCCCGTAGATACGTATTGCAACCTCAACAGTAAGGCCGTCTTCAGTGTCTCCGACTTAGTCGACTTAGTGGAATTAAATGGGATAGTACGAGCTCGTCATATGACAAGCAATGGTTAGATTATTAGCTCCAGAACGATTAGGTCTTAACCATCTCGTTTTCAAGAACATAAGCTTTCATCATGCGTATATGCTCATTGAACCAGATTGGTAGATACCGGCGATGAGGACATTGCAAAACCTTGGTTGATCCGGTAGATACCGTGTGACTCCAGAACGGTTTTGGAGTACTTTGACATCTCGTATTCAATAAAATTGGGGTTGCATGCGTATATGCCTATTGAACCGGCGGTGTATACCGAAGATGAGGACACTGCCAAGGAAGATCCATTAATTACGTAACGTAAATTGGATTTCAACCCTTGTGGATTGACAACTTTCCCTCCCCTTAACCGTTACGTAATGTATGGAAGCTCCCCAAAGCCTTAATTGATTCAGTAGATAGCGAGGGCTGAACTTCAGAACGTTTTGGAGTAGTACCATCATTAAGGAAATGGGTTTGCATCATGCGTATATGTTTTTGAACCGGTGGATGCACCGACAGTGAGGAGCCAAATCCTGATTGTCCGGTAGAATGAGAACTCGAGAACGTTTTGGATACCTTGAGCATCTCTATTCATGAAATTAACCTCAAGCATAATGTTCAGGATGGCTCAACTTGTCTGAGTAGCTAGAACTATCAAATAATGGGATTTAGGATTCAAACATGTCAGATTCATTTGCATGCCTTAAGAAGCGAAATCTTCTCAATGTTTCGGATATTTGGGTCTTCAGGGTATAGTCAATGTTTTTGATATTTTTCCTGCAAAGCCGACATCCTGGTGAACAGTGTTGGTGAAAAAAGTGGGGACCTATCTTTCTTCTGTGATATTACACAGTCAATCTAGCATATATGATCCATCCGTACTGAAATGGTGATTTTTCTTACAGAATTGCCAGAATTGAAGATTTGAAGAGGCTCTCGTTATTTCATACATGCCTGAGCGAGAAAGTTGAAGAGCCCCCTCAAGTTCCGAACACAGGAACGAACGACTTGATGGCATGCGAAAACTGCTGTTCGCTGTCATCTATGTCTAGTAAATCTTGTCGTTGGGCAATGTTTATCATAACACGAAACTACGTCGTGGGTGAATCGGACAACAAACGATCATGTTCCAACTTCGATTGTGATTTTTAATTTTTTCGGCCATACGGATGGCGGGCCGTTCGCTCAAATCCTGTAATCTCTACTTTGAGAGAAAAATACAAACTTCTAAATCAGCGTCTTTATGCATGCCGATGGGACTCTGTTTTGCCACTTTAACCATTTTTGACAAGGTTAGTAATATCGTAACGTTACGAGCAACCGAGACAAGTATAGCAAAACTTCTCGGTGGTTCATCCGATTCGACTTCCGACTTCCTTTTCATCTGATTTTTGTACCTCCAAAATCTTAAACTCCTGCTTTTATTATTTGTAGTACGTGATGAAACGTTTTATGTTTCCCGAGACGAGAACTAATTTGACGTGTGGTTGGCAGCAGATTGAGAATCCGTAGAATACGCAGAAATATGGAATTCCATGAAAATGCTCAGGATTTGACCATGTCAGGCATACAATATGTCTTTAACACTAGGATACATTCGCTGAAAAAAAAACTTTCTTACTTCGTGCAGATAATCATTGTAACCAAATTTTCAAATGGCTAGATCTTAGCGGTTACGAAATATTGTGCCTAGGGGTGTTCAATTTTTCGCTAGAGCTGTGGGAGTAAAGCAACGAACTTAGAAAAAATGCGATTTTCGTGATAAAGTTAAGTTTCGTTAAATTTCGGACACTGAGACAATGTCCAATTGGTTTTTGGCCATTTTGTCTCTTTGGACAAGAATGAAAATCCGCTGAAAGAATAACATAAAGCCGAGAGATTGATCTCTTCAGTGGTTTTCCTGGAGCTTGAAACCAATGGTCTACCGGACCAACCATGACTACGATACCATGATGTCCCCTGAGCCGTGGTATCAACCCAATTATGTCCTCTGACTTTAATTTGCGTCTCAAATCTAGCAATATGAGATTTTCATATCTCCAAATTGTCCTGGAGCTTCAATCAATTTGTTATCAAATCTCAAATTGTCAAGAATTTGTATTTTTCCTTTGTTTGGTGTTTTTTTATATGAATCAAATAGTCTACCGAACCACGACTACAATGATTTCCCCATCCGCGATATCAACCCAATTATGTCCCACATGTATTTGTCTATCATGTGCGTCTCAAATACAGGCATATGAGATATTGTCAGATATCCAAATTGCCCTGAATTCGTGACAAATGATCTACCGAATCAACCATGACTACAATGATTTCCCCAGCCGCGGCTTCAACACAATTACCTTCAGTATATGCCTTTCGCACGTCTCAAATCCAGAAATATAAGATACTGTGATCCTCGGAAACACTTACGGACGTGGCAGTGTAAAAAACTATCAAAATTCATGCTGGTCTCTTTTTCAAAACCGTAAAGTTTGATTCGTCGCAAAGTAGGTTTTGAAGATTTTGAAATTTGTCCCCTTCTGTAAAGAAATCAGATTACAGTCATACCTCGTTATAACGTAACTCAATTTTTATTTTTTACGATATCGAGGTTACTATCAAGCAAATTTTTTCTCAAATTTTTTAAATCTTTTTATAAAGAATTTTAACCTAAATCAATGTATTCATCCACCAGTTGTTCCAACCTTTCTTACTTACTTATTAATTTTTTATTTTTGATATTTTTTGTTTTTTTTGCATATCTATTTTTTTCATTTCTGTTTTCATATTTACTTTTTATCTTAGAATATTACTTCAATCAGTATTCGTTTAATAATTTATAAATAAGAAGTTCATAACAATTCTCAAACCAGTTCGAAATAGCAAAACAACATTTCTGCACTGAAGCCTTTTAATGCTGCTTTTAATTGATGTCCATGATATAGTACGCATCTTACGCAGCGAGAACTGATTAGTCAGTGTGATATTTCTATTCAGTATCTGATTACCATAAGGAACCCATAAGGGCTGCTTGTTCCAACTCGTTTACATATTCGTTATCATTTCCAAAACTCGCAGATTGTGACATGACATGCTTCTTCTTGCGTTGACATTGACTGCCTTGTGTTGTCGCTGACATAGTGTCGGTATGCTACCTTCTCATGAATGCTTCTCAGTGTGCCTCTTAAGACTGACAGTGGTACATCATCCTCATTCTCGACTTTATGGAGCTGTAAGAATGTTGTAAGATTTGCGAATCGAGTCACTGGAACTACCTACCACGTTTGGCGACCAAAGATCTTCTATGATGATGGTCTATGGTAGATTGGTTAGAGGAGGTCTCGCGGACTCGAAAATAGACAAACTCTGATCAATCTCTAAAACATTGTGACTAACCATGTAAAAGGGGAAGCACCCAAAGGTGACGTGGTAACGAAGTAGAACATAATCATGCCGTTTATGAAGGCCTCAAGATCTTCAGCAAGAATCTCAAACTCGTCGTGCTGATTCTCTACGACCTAGTTGTAGTGGCTGGGCAGCAGTGGAAGTCTCTACTAGTGCCTAGTAAGGAGGCGGAACGTGAGATACGCCTCCTTATTTATTAGAAGAGTTGGTGGTGCGACTCTTAAAGTGAGTAAGATTGCGGGATGCCGCCCCAAACGTTAAGTGTAGTACTCCCACCGACTGAATTTCATCGGTAGGACAATCGTCCTGGTGGGAAGTACCATCCCTAAAAAGCCGAAAATGAAAACGAAGTGAGTCGTAAAACAAGCGGCAGGAGGTAGCTGCGGCAAAAAAGTTATGAGAAGTATGATATTATGACGGAGCTACGCGGATATCAAAAGGCCATGAGAGGAGAGCAAATTCACTCTGGTCAAGTAGAAGATGTCAACTGCATCCATAGGATGCAGAAGGGCAGATGGTTGATGGGATTCATGTCGAGTCCTATGTCCAGTCAGTCATCCATGTAGGGTTTGGATTAAATGTCTAAAGCCAGTGAGCTGGTTGATACATTGAAAGATCAGTGGAAGTTGAGATCCTATTCGTTTACAAAAGAGCTATGCGGGCACGCAGGTGATGACTATATATTGTGCCGCCAAGTACGTCTCTGGCGGCAGCCAGAAGTTCTTGATAAGACCAGTTGAAGGTGGGATTAATGGTATGTTACGTGATCAATGATCCACCAACCACTTGTGGTCTGCTACAGATGCAGCTACGCTCATAAGTCATTTCAGAACTGAACTTCGGCAGGAAATTTCGTTTAGTACTGATTCTCAAGCAAAAATATTACATTATCTCAGCGCCGTCGCTTTTACTGATCTCAGCAACATGGTTTCTGAAACTCGTGGTGGCAAGATGGAACACCCTAATTGGGGTATTCATCTTGTGGAGGTACCACAGGAAAAATTCGATGGAACAATTTCTCAACTTCATCGAGAGCACACGCATACTCGGTGATGTGCTCAAGGACGATAGTTCGATTAGCGCTGTGGAGGTTTGTTGGAAGAGATCAATGGTGCGTTTAAAGGTAATCATCATCTATCAGAGCAGCGGCACACACGAGCTGGGAACAGCTTAGTAGTAATGGCCGATATGCAAAGGCGCGTGATCGGGTGGTGGCCGATTCATGAGAGAATGCGCAGGTTGAGGTTCAAACCCGGCTCTACAACTTGCATAATCAACATCCATAGCCCATACTCCGGAAGCACTGATGATGATAAGGACGCATTCTACACGCAGCTGGAACGTGTACGACACTGCCCAACCAAGAACGTCAACATCATCATAGGAGACTTGAATGCTCAGGTTGACCAAGAGGATAAGTTTAGATCGACTTTTGGAAAGTTCAGTGCCCACCAGCTGACGAACAAAACGGAACACAGCCTTCATATCGGTACACCTGGAGATCACCACAGCAGACAAGAATCACAAATCGATCGCTCTGATTGATGGACGGCACTTCTCCGACATTATCGACGTTGGGGCATATCGTGGCCATGACTCTAATCACTATCTGGTAATGGTTTCACTGCGCCTAAACCTATCCGTCATCAACAATATTTGGTACCGACGACCGCCGCGATATGACCTAGAGCGACTAAACCAACCGGATGTCGCCACTGCATACTACGGTATCTCGAGGAAGCGTTGCTGGAAGAAGGTGAGCTCTTAAGGCCCCTCTTGAGGACTGCTGGAATACAGTCAAAGTAGCCTGGAAGCAGCCGAGTGCAAGGAGATGAAACAGTTGTGCCGTTCGCGAGAAACACGCAGGTTCTATCAGAAGCTCAACGCATCCCGCAATGGTTTCAGCCGCGAGCCGAGGATATGCAGGATAAGGATGGGACATCTTACGGACGCGTGTGGTGATCGAAATGGAAGCACCACTACGAGGAACAATTGAATGTCATGAGTACGACTGAAAGTCAAGGCAGCGGAGGAGATGACTACGTCAGTTCACGGACGATGGAGAGCCAGCTTTGATGAAGTTAGGATGCCATCCAACACCTAAAGCCAATAAAGCGCTGGTAAGGATGGTATCGAGATGAGTCATCAAGATGGGTCGAGATGGGTGGGAAATGTCAAGCTGGCTCAGTTGATGGCCTAACGACACGGATCAGATCTTTGCTATATGGAAAATCTTCCGAAAACGCCGTGAATACCAGGTCAACGCACCATCTTTATCGATTATAAGGCAACCGACAGTATAGCCTGCGGAGAGCTATGGAATATTATGGACGAGAACATCTTCCTGGGAAGCTTACCAGACTAATCAAAACAATAGTGGATGGGGGCAAAACTGTGAGAAGATTTTGGGCGAAAACTCCAGGCATGGTGATGGACTTTCGTGCCTGTGGATCAACAATAGAAGGTGACATGCGAAAGCCGGTGTTAACACCGGTACGCGATTTTCAAAGATCCAATCAATTTATTTGTTTCGCGCCGATAAATTGCAAAGGTGGCAGAACTATACACCCTCTGAAACGTGATAACAAAAATTGCTCTGGTGGTGAATAAGCGAAACTGAGCGACGAGGATCGCCTGGAAGAATGTTACGATAGACGGGGACACTTTCGAGGTGGTCGATGATTTCGTCTACCTGGATCCTTATAACGGCTGAAATAATTTTGGTAAGGCATCATCTGTGGATGTCAGCCTACAACTCAGAAGAAACTGCCATCAAAAGAGATTCACACCGCACCGAATGTATCATGTACAAAACGCTCTAACCGGTAGTCCTCTACAGACATGAAACTTGGACCATGCTCGAGGAAGACTTGCAAGCACTCGGGTATTCAAGAGACAGCTGCTAAGGACCATCTTTGGCGGTGTGCAAGAAGACGGTGTGGTGGCGAAGGATGAACCATGAGCATTGCCAGCTCTACGACGACCCAGTATTCAGAAGGTAGCTAAAGCCGGAAGAGTACGATGGGCAGGACATGTTGCAGAATGCCGGATAGTAACCCTGCAAAGATGTGTTCGCCCCAGATCCGGCAAGTACAAGCAGTCGTGGAGCACAGCAAGCGAGTGGCTGACCAGGTACAGAACGACTTGGCGAGCGAGGGTGCATTCAAGGTTGGGTATGCGGCCTCGAACCGTGTATTGACAGTCAAATTGCCGATTCAGTATTTTCTGTTAAGATGTAAACTGAATGAATGAACTCAGACAGCCTCATAGAGAGGATATGTCGGAACGTGAACATTTGAAATGTGACGTCACGTCTCAAAATCTTAGATTCTTCCCTCCACCCTATGTCTGTTGAGGATGGTCGTATAGTGGCCTAGAATTGAAAAAATATTTCTATACTCAGTGAATCACGTTTATAATGAACTCTAAAAATGGAGCAAAAAGTTACGTTATATCAGTGAAAAATTACGTTATATCGAGGTTACGTTATATCGAGTTACGTTATATCCAGGTATTACTTGCCTAAAATACTTCAGACTGGCCAATGTGTCTCGAAATTTCATCTGTTGGGCTAATCCTTCAAACTCATGAAATTTGATTTGGGTTTTAGCTAAACGGAATTCACCCACTGAAGGAACCAGGTTTATGGGAACACTTTCGGACGTCGTCAATGTGTCCAAAAACTCGCAAAAATGTAACTCTTAGTCTTGATTTTCAAAATCAAGAAGTTTGATGTGTCGCAAGTTTGGGATTTATACCCATTGAAAAGTGATTGTTACCCAAGGGAACCAGGTTCCCGGAACTGTTGGAACGGCAATCGGACATCAAATGAACCCACACGGTTTTGATTTCGTCAGACCGAAACTGAATATTGCGAAAAAGCCAAAAATAAAAACAAACGTTGAAAGTCATTCATTTTTATCAAACCAGTTCTCAAGAATAATATTTTAGATCACCGTGCACCGTATCGAGGTGCCAATAGCAACATAAATGGGTCGTATTATTCAAACACGACTATGATTCCTGATGTACCTATGTTGTATTCATGTGTTGGCACTGCTACCATTAGAGAGTTGGCTGTCCGTCATGCAGGCAATACATTTCCTCGGAAATATATGCAAAGCATAAATTTCGGCTAGTGAAAACCGTTTCTCCCGAAATAGTATTAATTTTCCGTCAAGCGTATGTTGTTACCATGATGCCCCAGAACGAAAAGAGCGACAAGATGCTAGAAAGTTTACGGCGGTAGTTTCCAAAATGGACATGAACTGACACGAAGCTTGAACATTTTCGAAACTTTTAATTGCTTGCGTATGCTTTTGGAGAATTGAAAAGGAACACGTCTCGACAAAGTTGTTCCAGAGATTTTCAGATGGGAGGTAAAATAGTTTTGAATGAATAATTTATTCCGAGTCCACGAATTTCAATATTGAACCAAATTGTTTTGCTCATTTTATACGGAATTAGTAATATGTAGTTTGACTTTTTATTTTTTCAACATTGCATATTTATTTTGCTTCGATGAATAAAATAGTCAAATGTCTACCTTAAGCATAGGAAAGCAAAATAATCAGAATTTAAATCACTCTATCATCTTTTCATTCCATTATTTTTGCTTCATCCATCTGTCATAAAAGTTAATAACCTCAAATTTATAATCAACTAATTTTCTTCAAGCAATTTCTTACTTTTTTAGGTACGAGCGGTAAAAACCGTTAAATCAGAACCCTATGCTAATCCTTTCGATTATAATTTCCACCATTTTGCAACATCCCCGGAAATGACTACGCTCGAGCGTTTAAGTCTCATTTGTACGGGTCAGAGCAGCGCTTCACCCCAAGAAGACACTTTCCGGTTGGCGAGCTTTACGATATAAATTGTAAGATTGGAGACGATTCCGGCTCTTCGCCACTTGGACCAACCACACACCAGTTTCCTAATGCTCGTCGTGTATAGTATGGCCAAGTATAAGCCGCCAAGCTATAGTGTGGTGAGCGGACCATCATTATCCCCTGCTGTACAAAGTTATAACTACTAGGCAAAGTAGCGAGTCCACCTCGCCCAGGTAGCACACATTAGAAGGAGGAAGCTAGTCCTTATCTGAATGCCCAATTAAATACAGATGAACTGCTCAACAACGTCGTCGTTGTCGTCGTCGTGTTTCCTGTTAGCCTCGTGCAGGATAGAGCTTATTCTTCTTAACGGACCTAACATGAAGGTGCGAAGAAAAGCATCGAGGAAATGGCTCCCCACCCACATCTTGCACCACCCAAACCAAAGTGTAGCTAAATGAGATGCTTTTCTGAATATCGCACGTTGGAGATTATGTGTTTATAGAGTGTCAGAGCAATACGTAACT